>NC_089281.1:17674994-18274994 GCF_963678975.1 Dysidea avara
GAGATTTCACTGTGATTACATCACTACACTGACCATATGACAGCCTTAATAGGCAAGAAGTTATACCTGGTAAAAAAATCAGTATCCTAAGTTCTCTAGTAAGAGCCTAACTCTCTCTTCAAGCTTTCTCCCAGCTAATTTACATAACAATGAGACAACCAACAAAAGCAATGTAACAGTTGTACACACAACGCCATGCATGTTTGTTTTCACACTCCTACGTGAAGTACAACTGGTTTGTGGTCTTGCCACATCACAGATTTACATGTGTCTTAATTAAAAGTGAAATTTTGATTTTAGTAATGGATTTTGATTGCTAAAGTTTGTGCTGCTATTGTTTTCACATGGAAATTCAGATGCTATAATAATCCACAATATGGTACTTATTAAGTTGTAGAGCTCGTAAAAGACAAATTTTCACTATCATTCACAGAATACAATGCCCATAAAACAACAACAGTTTACAACTATGTTATTCCACTGCTGTATACAGAAATGATAAGACAACACAACAAGTATGACAGTTTTTACTAAAGATTTTCACTGTACAGAATGTGGTATATTATAATATATTCAAGACCGGTCAACCCTGTAGAAACAGTACAACCAGTTTAGAGCAGTTGAGTAAATATAAGCATACATTGAAGTGCTACCCCCAATTGTTACGAGCACACACATAATGTTTATCATAGTAGATAAGGAACTTGATTATAGGTCAGTATTGCAGCAACATACATATTGATGTACTCACTTTAAGCCTTGGATCATCTGGTTGTGAATATGAGGTCAAGTGTGGCTTAAGTGTTTTGACCTTCTGAGGTACATCTCACAATAAAGCAATCCAAAATTCTGTCAAACTTGAATAAAAGTGACAGTCCCCTTTTGCTTAAAATAATGTTCAAATGCACTGACCACTGATAAACTTAGCACCTACACAAATGATAATAATTATTAAATATGCAGTACATTCTTACCTTAACATGTTTTCTGTAATAATAGTGATACAAATGTTCTTGCTTGATGTTAGGAATGAAAGTCATCCAGATAAGAACTGACACTTCTCCTGTATATCAACCAACTTTAGTGACATCCATTATCCTGTGTAGAGAAGTTAACTATATAATAAAGCTAATATATGAACCAGTATGGGAAAGCTGGTCTTATCATGTATCGAGAAATGCCAGTTTCAAGTATTTAGTGTGTTGTAGCTTGCCAATGGTTGAAGTTATGTGTATCAAATTTTCACACGTTTTACACCAATTCCTTACCTTCCAGAGTATGCACTGTGCAAGTAGCCAACAACTAAGTTTCACACCATTTTAGATAGTTTTTAAACCGTGGTTGACTGTATCAGGCGAGTCACAAAAGGGGAGGAAGGTGGGGGGCCGGAAGGAGGGCAAAAGGTTAAAAAAATTGAAAAGGAAGGCATATGGATGAATTAGGCCAAGTTATGGGCCATTCAGGTCTCAAAATATGCTAAAATGAAAGGAAAATTCACAGCAGAGATACTTATTCAACACCACGGAGCTGTACAGTCGCATATAGCCATCCCCAGGCTGACCACAGCTCCATTAAGACCCCACACCGCATGTATGGATCACCACTGGGCTTTGGAAAAGCAGCCAGCAAAACCAGACCACTCAAGTCTAGCTGATTTTGATTTGATTGTTAATTCATGTAGCTTTGTGTTCTGGGTGAAAAATCAAATCTGCTGACATGGGCGATAAGACCAGTCTCCCAGACTGGGTCACATATAATGATATCAGTATATCAGTTATCTTAATGCAAACTTGTGTTGCACACTGTTATATAACTTTCATTTTACGTCCATAATATGGTTTATGGCTAGTCAGGTATTGATAAATATAGTATCCAAATACAGTGTACAGAACCCCATTAACAGACACTTCCTGTAATGGACACCTCCTAATTACGGACACTATACCATGGTCCCTAACACACTCTCAATGCCCACAGTACAATAGACACCTCTTAGGACAGGCAAAGTAGATTGTTAGTTTATCATCAGCCACTTCCCCAATTTTGATACTGGCGGGTAGTCATTAATAATGAAGGAAGTACCCAAAATCAAACTTTATGCTTACACTTTACCACCTTTCTGAACCAGGAAGAAATGTTTTCCATAGCTGAAAATGATTGGCTAGTTTGTCTAAACATCTAAATATTAAAGCACACGATCAATTATAACAGTAATAAATTTAGACACAGCAGGGTGGAAGATGATATGAGAAACTATAAATCAACTTTGCCTGGCCTACAAGGGGGTGACACACAGGCACTCACTGTAGGTAGATCTGCAACTGCGGTCAAAGTCTTGACCCACTCAAATTTCGTTTTGACCTGTGACTAAGAGCCTTTTTCAATCTTTGACCGGTGACCTAGCAATAATATTTCAGTACTTTTCGATTGTGGGTTGGAAATTTTCACCTTTGACTGTTGACTTGGTAAGAATTTGGTGGCCTTGACCTTTGCCTTAGACCACGGTCGCAGATCTACCTACAGTGAGTGCCTGTGTGTCACCCCCTTGGCCTATAAACAGCTAGCTAACGAACAACCTATATGAGTACCCCTGCCATACTTGGATCTGGATTTTAACTGCTTAAGACAGCTGTATGGTTGATACAACACAGGGGGTACAACTGCACAACCCCAAATAATAGACACAATACATTGTAAAATTGTATGACAGTTGTATGATTGTGGGTATATATGATTGTTCCTACATTTAGTAAGCTTACATGATAAAAAGTAACTGCTACAAAGCCCTGATTAAACCTATCTTAGAATATGCAGCCACAGTCTGGTCACCCCACACGCGAAGAGACATCGATGCCATAGAAAATGTCCAAAGACGAGCAGCACGGTTTGCATTTAACAACTACTCTAGATATTCCAGTGTCACTGAAATGTTATCTAACCTTAATTGGCCTACCTTAGCCAGATGCAGGAATGAACAGAAGGCTACAATGTTATTTAAAATTATATCTCACCAAATCGACATTAATGCTGATGATTTCCTTTTTTCTAATCCTAACCTACATCACACCAGAGGCCATGATAAGAGATTTTTAACCCCAATGACTAGAATTGACTGTTATAAATTTTCTTTTTTCCCCTCTGCAATCAATATTTGGAATTCCTTACCCCAACACGTGATTGATTTAATTAACAGAGATTGACCAATTCAAGCACAGCCTAGCTGGACTAGTAACTGTTTAATAATTTATCAATGTGTATATATGGTCTTGTGTACAGTAAATATTGTATAATTGTATAAGTTTGTTTTCCTTTTGTAATTGACAGTAGCAATTGTACCCTTTTTGTGCACCATACTCTTTTGAGGTCTGCACAACAATCAATAATAATAATAATAATGATTTACCTCTCTAAATAACGATTCCGGGTCGCAGTTCCTTATTGTCAACCCTCCTCACTACTTAAGATAATCAAGTAATTCCACTTACAAAAGACAACACACGATCCACACCAATTTAATTAGAATACTCGGGTCCCTAAGAGTATAAACTAGGAGGACTGTTCAGGAACATTTACGAAGAGTTTCAAGCTATAGGTATGTGACCATAGACAAGAATCAGCTGCGTATACCATAGTAACTGGCTAACTAACTAGCCAGTTGCTGTGTAAACCATGTGTCTTATGTAATGTAGTTTACACTTCATGGCTAATTCGTGTGTGCGAATGTATATAGCCTGTGTATTGGTTGTGACTGGTTAGCTACTCTTAAACCTCAACCTCCCTCCAAAGGACACCTCCATAACATGTTGCTGTTAGACCTTCAGTGCTGGTCACTGTAAAGCACTAATAATAATAATAATAATAATAAAAGGACAAGCAAACATGGTCCCCAAATGTCCGTTGTTTAGAGATCCAAATTCTCCAACTGAAATGAAGTTAGCTGCAGTAGTCTTTAAATTTCAAGTTAGCTACTGAGTCCACATTGTTATCAATACCTACGTGGTAGTGGAGAAAGAAGTGGAACATAAAAGGAGTAGGGCTGCACCGATTCCACTTTTTACCGATACTTCAAATACCAAGTACTCAGCTGGAAAGTATCTGCAAGTACAAGTACCGATATCAAGTACCTTAAAGTAGCTACTTCATAGTGCACATGTTGTGACCCGTACACGTATTTGTCCTATACACATATGGGATATCCCATACGAGTATACCTATACGGGCTTCCTATACGAGTATGAGGTATCCCGTACACGTATGGGTATACAGGGTGCCCATACGCGTATGGGTCACTAGCTTATATCGATCTATTAGTTAAATCTTTCATCCAAGGAGATAATAAAAAATTCATTTTAAACCTTCTGGTTGACCAACTAGCTAGTCTAGGCTAGCTAGCTAGCAGCTACTCAAGTCCCGACAGTTTCATGCAGTGGCGAATCTTTACTTTTGATTTTATAGCAGATGATCGAGATACTCTAATAGAACAGTCACTCTAATAGAGCAGTCAGGCTACAATTTAGTACAACCATAGATATTTAACCCCCCGGGATTGGAAACCGCAAGCCGCTTTCTTTGTGTCAAAGGAAACACTCCGCGTTGCCTTGTTAACACGTTCTTTTGATCCCCGCTGTCTTCTTGTCAAAACGTGAAAAGGAATGGTAGCGTTGCTGTAGCAGTGGACGTAGCTGGCCAACTTTATTGCTTCCTTGTAGCAGCTCGTTTCTGTCGGCTGGCCTCGCGGTTCGTAGTAGGAAGGTCAGTCCGTCTCATTTTTGTCACACTTCCCTCGTGTATTTGTTTGGGGTTCTGAGGGAAGGTGTTCTAGCTTTTACAGCAACATTTCAAGGTGTGCTTGAAGCGTTCTTCTACTGGGAATCGTTCACAGCAAGTTTTAGGTTCATAGCTACAACCTATCGCTTTTTATAATGGAAAGATCAGTTATGAAGGAGGTGAAAAGACTAAAAGTTTGAGGCTTGTATTTGTATTTTGAAGGGACATACAACACTTTTTTAATCATAAAATAATATCTTTGTATCTACAAAATGGTTTCCACGTGTTTGTACACATCTATTGGTAATAATGTGTCTATTTTAGGCCACTGATCTGTTGCTGGTGGAATACCAAGGTTCGCTGCTTGTTTTCAACTGGAGTACTTGCTGCAATGGTATTTTGAAGGCTGTTTATATAATTTTGAATCAAATGGTTTTGTTTACAAATAGTTTAATGATAGGAGGGGACACAGAAGGCTGAGGCTAACTAGTCGTAAGCATTTTAAGCCAAAACCTAAATTGCCCAAGAGTTTGAGGGTCTCCATTTCCAAGCAGAAAGTCTCTGAACTTAAAGTGTCACTACCGATTGAACTAGTGAACTTTCATGTATCTGTCCCTATTTCATCATTTCTGGACGGACCAGTTCCTAATATCTGTGTTCTACACAGGAGGCTGCAATCGCTGAATAAGATACCACAAGGTACGTATGAATTGTTGCAATGGAATTGTGTGCACAAATTTTGTTCCAAGGGTGGAGCACCAGTATTCAAGATCGCTTGCTTACTCTCTTTGAGGTTTCATGCTCAGAGAAAGCTGCTGGACCTGCAGTGGTTAAAGCTATCAAGGTAAACAGTGATTTTACCTGGACTGCTTCATACCGAGGGCATCCAATATCCCATGAATGTCAAGTACTACAAGGGTCACCAGCATTGGTTAATACCGGTAAGGCTTTGCTGGTTTGATGTGGTGCATGCATGTTGACGTCTATTGATAATTGCAGCTCAAAGACTTGTAGATTTACTTGAAACAGTTTGTAAGAGTGAAGTATGCAAGGGAAACTTTGAAGAGAAGTACACTTCATTGCCCAATATCCACGATGACGTTTTAATGAACCAGTCTAGTAAGTTTATTTTCTCTTTTGGTGCAACAAATTATGATGTTAATACAACAGGAACTGAAGTTGTTGGCATATTGGACTCTAGCAGAACTGGTGTTCCATCAATTCACCATGCCAAGTGCGAAATATTGGTGAACTGTGCACAAGAACGGTGTGGATATTGTGGAAAGCATCGTAAGTCACTGACAGCCATGGCTTCCCGTGCATCTCGCTCAGATGTGCCGATAGACGATCGTACCTCTCCTACCAGCCACACAACTTATCTTTGCTTGACAAGTAAAGAAAAAAGTGAACGCCTTCACCGCTTGCACAGTGACAAAAGAGCATGCCAGCAGCAGGTCAGAAGATTGCAAGAGGCAATAGATGAATCGATCTTGATTGATGGGGTGACTGTGGATAAAGAACTGAATGGTGACCTAGTGCAACTGATGAAAAACTGTACAGAAAACGTTTATTCTTCTCACAAGGAAGGCACCTTTGAACGATTGTTTTGGGATCAACAGCAGAAGGCAAACTCCTTGGAGAACAGCAAATCTATGCGTTGGCACCCTCTGGTCATCAAATGGTGTCTGTACCTAAGACACTTGTCTGGAAAAGCTTATGAGCTTTTGCGCAGTTCTGGGTGTATAAAACTACCTTCCCAAAGAACATTAAGGGATTACACCCACTATATCAAGAGCCAGGTGGGATTCTCTGCTGAAGTAGATCAGGCAATTGTTGATGCTGCTGACCTTACCAAAGATCTTCACAAATATGTGACTTTGATTATGGATGAAATGTACATCAAAAGCGATTTGGTATATGACAAGCATGATGGCACTCTAATTGGCTTTGTCAACATCGGTGATGTAAACAATCAGCTACTTGATTTTCAGGCTTTCATTGACAATGGGGAGTCAAAATCTTCTCTGGCTACAACGATGATGGTGTTCATGGTTAAGGGGCTGCTCCATAAGTTTGAATACCCATATGCTCAGTTTGCCTGTGGAAGTATGTCGGGTGACCTGATCTTTGATCCCATCTGGGAAGCTATTGCAAGGCTTGAAAGAATTGGCTTTTTTGTGTTAGCTCTGTGCTGTGATGGAGCTTCGTCCAACCGTAAGCTCTGGAAATTGCACAGCAAGGGAAAGGAGCTAGTGTACAGAGTGCCTAATGTTTTTGCTGCTGAAGGGAAGAGATTTCTGTATTTTATTTCAGATCCCCCACACCTCATAAAGACGATACGAAACAGCTGGTACAACAAGAAGAGGAAGTTATGGGTAATAAATATTTCATTTAGCAAGTACCACCTTATTTTTGTGTATGTTATTCCTAGTGCAATGGGCAAAACATTGAGTGGCAGCACTTGGTGGATTTATATAATGTGGAGACAGAGAAGGAAGAAGGGACACGTCTTGTGACAAAGTTGAAGTTTGAGCACATAAACCTGACTTCTTATTCCAAGATGAGGGTTGATTTAGCAGCACAAGTATGTTTCATTGTATTGCCTGCCATGTGTATTATATGTTTTACAGGCGCTTAGTGAGCAAGTGGCTCATGCCCTGGAACAAACAAGAGGAGACGAAGTTTTAGAGACCATTAAGTTCATTCGATACATGGACAAATTTTTTGACTGTCTAAATGTCACTAACCTAGAGGTTGGATACCACAGAAATAAACGTTTCCAGGAACCATACATGTCAAGCAACGATTTTCGTTTGAAGGTTTGTTGCATGTGAACATGTACTTTCTGCAAAGGTCTCTTTATTTGTTTACTCTCATACTACTTGTAGTGGCTGCAAGACGATTTCATGGGATACCTGAAAAGCTGGGAAGCCTCCGTTAAAAAGCGGAAAGGTTATACACCCAAGGAGAAGATGATGCTTATGCCAGATGAGACACTCCAGGGAATTGCTGTGACAGGTAATAAATTGTACTGTGATGCAAGATTGTAATATTTGTTGTCAATTTGTATGCAGTCAAATCATTTGTGGAGATTGTTCAATACCTTTTCACTGTTCCTGGTGTTAAGTGCTTTCTGAGTGGGTGGCTATCACAAGACTGTTTGGAAAAATTTTTTGGCTGTCAAAGACAGCGGGGAAAGAGCAGTGAAAATCCCAATGAGTATGAATTCTGCAAGAACTCCCAAGCTCTACGTGTCATCAATTCTGTCTGTGGGCATGTGCCCAGAGGGAATTGCAGGGGTAGCAAAACTTCTATTGACTGGGAAGAGGAAAGTAAACCTTTGCCAAAACGTAAAAAGGAAAGATCAGAAAATCACCCGCCATTACCTGAGAAGTGTGACCTAGCAAAATCACAGTCCCAGCCTTCATCCACCTTACTAGTTGTAAAGTCGCAGTGCCAGCCTTCACCCATGTTGCCAGCCACAATTGTGAAGTCACAGTGCCAGCCTTCATCCATGTTGCCAACTACAATTGTGAAGTCGCAGTACCAGCCTTCACCAGCCACAATTGTGCCAGCCTTCACCTGCCACAATTGTAAAGTCGCAGTACCAGCCTTCACCCATGTTGCCAACTACAATTGTAAGTCTCAGTGCCAGTCTTCACCCATGTTGCCAACTACAATTGTGAAGTCGCAGTGCCAGCCTTCACCCATGTTGCCAGCCACAATTGTAAAGTCTCAGTGCCAGTCTTCACCCATGTTGCCAACTACAATTGTGAAGTCGCAGTGCCAGCCTTCACCCATGTTGCCAGCCACAATTGTAAAGTCTCAGTGCCAGCCTTCACCCATGTTGCCAACCCCAATTGTGAAATCACAACATCAACCAATGAGGGATTGTCAAAATCCTGAAGTTGTGGTCACCATTAATAAGTACAGTTTGAAGCAATGTGACCTTTCAACACTACAGGACAATGAATGGCTGAATGACATGGTATGTACATTTGTGCATATGGTAATAATTTATTGTAATTACAGGTGCTCAACAGCTACATGAGTTTGATTATGGATAGATGTGATGATGTTTATATCTTCAGTACATTCTTCTATACCAAGTTTTCAACTTCGGGATACCAAGGAGTACAAAACTGGACTAATAGGGTAATAATATTTGACAAGAGGGTGTTACTGTTTCCAGTACATCTTACTAATCACTGGTGCCTTGTTGCTGTTTACATGACTACTGGTAGAATTACTCTACATGACTCACTGCCAAGCAGCAACAGTGCACACTGTATGGATGTTGTTGAACGTTATTTAGTTATAGAGGCAGCTGAACGGAAATTTACTTTAGGAAGTTTCAGCAAGGAGGCTTACACAATTCCTCAACAGAGTAATTTTAACGATTGTGGTATTTTCGTTTGTATGAATGGGCGCAGCATTGCAGAGAAGTTGGACTATAAATATTACTTGAACATTCCAAGAACAAGGCAACATATTAAGAATGAATTGTTATGTTCCAAACTTTTAACTTTTAACTGTGTGGACATATAATGGTACATTTTTTTTTTAAATTAAAAGGTACTTAATTCATTAATCAGTGCTATCATGTAGTTCTCTGCGTAAAGCTTTAGCTCGTTGTGTGCCTTTTGCTGTTGCTTGCTTATGCTTTTCCATCAGGTTACTTGCGTAGGAATAACCTCTCACTGTTACAAACAATTCCACAATTTTATGTAGCAACAATTTGTAAGTCTCTTCATCGCCAACATCAAAATCAGCTTGTGCTATTAGCCAGTGGAATTCAACCTCCTCACTTTCCACTACATGCTTGATTATGGCTGACTTATGGCCTGAGCCTTTGAGTAACTGCTTCAGGCACTTTCTCACTTCTTCTTCAATTGCTACAAACAGCAAGTATGTTGTGTTTTTTACATACCACAAACCACCCCTGTCTACCCGTTGTGTCCATTCTTCATCAGTGTTGGTAGTATCAGAATCTTTGTCTGCTGTCAACTCCATCAAGCAGAGTACAAGTTCCTCCTTCATGTCATGGTTACTACGCTCTAACTGCTTACGGAGATGACGACAAATGTATCCAGCTGTGTAGCGTAAAGCATTCCCTTCATTATTAGTTAGTGGCTCAACAGCTTGTGAAGAACTGCTTTCAATTTTTGTCGCTTTCCTTATGTCTTCATTGAACATCAAGGTTGTGAGCTGCTGATATAGAGTGGGTGTTGGGTTCACCTTTGCTTCTGAAAGTAACTTTTCCCACAGCTTTGTAAATTCTTCTGATGAGCGAAGTATGAAAAATGATTGCCACAGTCGATCTCTGTTAATACTACTTGGATTGAGGTACTTTATACAGCCTTGAAATCGTTCTTGAAGCTGCTGCAAAAACGTAAGAATCGTTGGAAAGTTTTCATCTTTAGTTGCCCAGTCCAGCAACAAAACTGCTGCCTCACGTGCTTCCCTTGCAGCCTTTGAGTCAAACTTGAAAGTTTTGTCCTCTAAAACATTATAAATCGCCGTCACGAGCTGCTCGTTTGAGGATAACGTCGAGGATTGCTGGCTCGATGATGACGACATCTTCTTGCCCGACTTGGGTCGGCCTCGACGTTTGGGTGCCACTATTTAAAACTGGGTAATATTTCTCTACTACACACTTTAACGTACCTATGACTGCAGGCGTGTCTGGTGACCCGGAAGTTTCGTTCAAAGTGGGCTCCATCATCCGTGATCCATGCCCTGCCATGCCTTTGACTCTAGTAAATTACAGTAAACTAGTATTTGAATATGCGGAGAAAGTACAACAGGGACTGTATGTGTTAATATGTGTTGATAAGCCCGTTTCCAATCCCGGGGGGTTAAATATCTATGGTACAACTCTCATCCTACAGTTAGTTTATTTGACAGTTATTAAAACTTCACAGCATAAAAGCTGGAGGTCTACAGGACTCAACAGTCCTGTAGCCTGAAAACAAATTGAAATACATGCAGCTTTGCATACAGTGTTTGCATGAGTGAATTACAAGTAAATTGTATTGAGTCACTGATCAAGGTTAATTGTGTTAAAAGTGTAGAAATTAGTTAAAACTGGAATGGCTGAACATCAATAACATGGATAGACAGTATGAAAGTTGCTGAGTGTAAATCAGGATTATTAAGAATTCTTCCTGGAGATAGTTTATAGCTAAATGTTGCTTAAATTGATGTACTAAAGAGATGTGCATGTCGATCACAGGTATATAGATGGTCCCACAATCTGACAATTCTGTTGAAATAAAAGTGCTGATGTATGGAAGAAGGTGATTTGGAATGAACTACGGTAACTTGCAAGAGTTTCCAGATCTTGTATAGCTCAGTTATACAGCTGTTTTCATTAGCTTACTGCTAATGTTATGCTGATGAATGTTAATGATCAGATAGCTGCTTGGGATACTTTACTGAAACATTAGTCATTGAGTTCATAATGTGTAGTAGTATGTGTACATTAGTGGTAGCAATTGTAGCTGCTCAAGTCGAGTTTTTAAATTCATAGTTAAATGATTTAATATGAATTTCATTGCCCTGCATTGAATGCATTCCAATGTGAGTATATATGTCCTTGTTTAACCATGGACTCCATAGCTGAGAACAATAGAACAACTGAGATCTGACTATGAAAACATAATTGTTTTTCACTAGGATAGTGTTTGTCCCTAAAAGTACGATGGAGAAGTCCCAGGGTTTATTAGACTTTTCCTGCAATGATTTTATAGCTATAGTGCTCTGACCATTGCGGGTTGTCAGTAAAAGTAATACCGAGGTCTTCTTTGTGTAATGTTTTATTTGGAGAGTTGAAGCTCTTGGCCAGAATTGTACATGAATAGCTAAATTCAGCTTCATTGAAAAGAATATCAGTGTTACAGCTCCAGAGTGAGATGATGTTAAGTCCTTGGTTTATATGAATTGATAATCTGCAGTCATTTAGTATCATCAGCAAACAGAAAAGGAATTGAAGAACAAATACTCTCTGGAAGATCACTGATAATAATGGTGGCCCACGGACACTACCTTGTGGTACTCCTGAGAGAACATTACACAGCATTTTGACACACTGAAATTGGTATATACTTTAAGTAAAATTTGAGCCATTGCCACAAATTAGTTCAGTAGTTAAGGTAACCTAAAATCTAGTAGAATCTCAAAACTTTCTAGAATATCAAATTTTTATAGCCAGTGGGTTTCCTCAGAACTTTTGTTATATTTTATTTCCATTATTCTTTCAGAAACCCCTTACAAAAATCCTAGATCCACCACTGAGTTTGCAACATCTATTTAGTTTTAAGGCATCCGGCTCGATTTTTTTGCAACAATTAACAGACTCTATTTCAGTTTCTGGAAACCTCAGAATCGCCTCTGACTAGCCTGGGCAGGGACAGTCAGTAGCTAATACTGCCATCTTTCAATCATATGCCACTGGGGCAAGCTGGGGATGGCAGTCCATCAAGCCCAGGAGTTAAAATAGAGGGGAGAGCTGTCCCATACGCGCCGTCCCATATATGTATGGGGCAAGTGATCTGCTCCATATGCGGCAAGTGATCTGCTCCATATGCGTATGGGGCACCCCATGCGCGTATGGGATGCTCCATACGCGTACGGAGCAAAATACGCACACGATTCATAACACATGTACACATTTATTCTATAGTGCATTTCATGGTATTCTTGTACACGTTTTCAGTATGATTCATGTTTATAATAAAGTAGACAATCAAGATTCACAAAGAAGGAAGTCACTGAAATGCAAACCAGTGTGGATATTCCAGTATTCTTCTGAAGAAGTGTAGATAATATCATAATGGTGGTTATTCTAATACTGAAACAGTCATTTCTACTTGATTGCTCTACTAGAGTAATTGACTGTTGTATTAGAGTATATCGATCTGTTTCTCAGTAAAGCATTTTCACATGTAGGTTTCTGTATAGATCAGTTATTTTGCTGGTAGTTAGCTATTAGTGTTATACTTGATGCTTTTAGGCATCCACTGTGCTAGTAAAATAAGAAAGTAAACAAACGTTATTTTATTCTCTGCACATGCACGTGATAAGAATCGGTATCTGCAATAATATAATGGCCGATTCCAAAACAGCAGTATCAGCCTGATACCAATACTAGAATCGGTGCAGCCCTAAAAAGGAGTAAGTACACCATAGCTGCTGCTAATAGAACGTTCATAATGGAACACAATTTTAAAGTTAGTATGTTATTGTTTAATATCATTGTAAAATTACAGAATATTCTATTAGCAGCAGCTATGGTGCACTTTCCTTTGTCCTCCTTTTATGTTCCACTTCTTTTTCCACTACCATGTAAGTGTTGATTCAGAGGAGGTTGGATACGATATAAGCGCTTCTGAAATTTATTCTGTTAATTGCATATTTCTAATATGTGACGAGGAGTAAGTGATAGAAGAAATGTTTAGCAATATCCACACCACGTACCTCATCATTAGGGGTGGACCCCTAGAGGCTTAATGAACTAGGTAATGAGACTCTATCTATTTCTGATCTAGTCACTAACAACAAGCACTCAAGTAACACATAATGGCTTTAGTACTAGTGTGAGTATCCGTGATCCACAATTTTGTAATCAGTGGATTGATTGCAAAGGTGTACCATTCTTTGTTTGTACAACAGGTGGAACATAACTGAAAATGAAGTGGTATGATCACATTACATTTCAGTGTAGTTGACATGTGATTTCAGTTGAATTATATCTGGCACCATTCTTCTTTCCTTTTGATGTGGTATACAAGTTTGAGACATTTTTATAGATTCCTCTAAACTTTATAACTTGGTTGTGTGTGTGTGTGTGTGTGTGTGTGTGTGTGTGTGTGTGTGTGTGTGTGTGTGTGTGTGTGTGTGTGTGTGTGTGTGTGTGTGTGTGTGTGTGTGTGTGTGTGTGTGTGTGTGTGTGTGTGTGTGTGTGTGTGTGTGTGTGTGTGTGTGTGTGTGTGTGTGTGTGTGTGTGTGTGTGTGTGTGTGTGTGTGTGTGTGTGTGTGTGTGTGTGTGTGTGTGTGTGTGTGTGTGTGTGTGTGTGTGTGTGTGTGTGTGTGTGTGTGTGTGTGTGTGTGTGTGTGTGTGTGTGTGTGTGTGTGTGTGTGTGTGTGTGTGTGTGTGTGTGTGTGTGTGTGTGTGTGTGTGTGTGTGTGTGTGTGTGTGTGTGTGTGTGTGTGTGTGTGTGTGTGTGTGTGTGTGTGTGTGTGTGTGTGTGTGTGTGTGTGTGTGTGTGTGTGTGTGTGTGTGTGTGTGTGTGTGTGTGTGTGTGTGTGTGTGTGTGTGTGTGTGTGTGTGTGTGTGTGTGTGTGTGTGTGTGTGTGTGTGTGTGTGTGTGTGTGTGTGTGTGTGTGTGTGTGTGTGTGTGTGTGTGTGTGTGTGTGTGTGTGTGTGTGTGTGTGTGTGTGTGTGTGTGTGTGTGTGTGTGTGTGTGTGTGTGTGTGTGTGTGTGTGTGTGTGTGTGTGTGTGTGTGTGTGTGTGTGTGTGTGTGTGTGTGTGTGTGTGTGTGTGTGTGTGTGTGTGTGTGTGTGTGTGTGTGTGTGTGTGTGTGTGTGTGTGTGTGTGTGTGTGTGTGTGTGTGTGTGTGTGTGTGTGTGTGTGTGTGTGTGTGTGTGTGTGTGTGTGTGTGTGTGTGTGTGTGTGTGTGTGTGTGTGTGTGTGTGTGTGTGTGTGTGTGTGTGTGTGTGTGTGTGTGTGTGTGTGTGTGTGTGTGTGTGTGTGTGTGTGTGTGTGTGTGTGTGTGTGTGTGTGTGTGTGTGTGTGTGTGTGTGTGTGTGTGTGTGTGTGTGTGTGTGTGTGTGTGTGTGTGTGTGTGTGTGTGTGTGTGTGTGTGTGTGTGTGTGTGTGTGTGTGTGTGTGTGTGTGTGTGTGTGTGTGTGTGTGTGTGTGTGTGTGTGTGTGTGTGTGTGTGTGTGTGTGTGTGTGTGTGTGTGTGTGTGTGTGTGTGTGTGTGTGTGTGTGTGTGTGTGTGTGTGTGTGTGTGTGTGTGTGTGTGTGTGTGTAATTTTTGCATCTGTTAAATGCTGGTGGACAGTGTATTGTCATTTTTTTTAAAATAAAGGCTTAACAGAATAATGAAACTTTAAGTTGTTAATGCCACATGTCCTCACTGTTTAGTTGAAGGAATTAATAAATGATTCATTTTGTTATGCACCAGTGTGAAACTGTGTACTATTGGCTTGTGCTGCATTAAGGCTGGTAATGATCTTACTGATGTCTGATAAACAAATCTGGTTAGTATACTCAAACATGACCTTTCAAAGTTGTAAAAATGCAGTTCCATATACGTTTACCTAATACAAGAGGGACACAAATATGGTCTCAGTATTGGCTAAGTCCCATTTACAAAAGGTTCCACTATCATACAACTTAACTGTTGTTAATTCTTCTAGGGCCATGAAACTGGTCAGTATATCATAACCAGTTACTGGGCAGATCAAAGCTGCCAGTTATCAATTGTACGATTTTTTCTGCATATTATATGCTAAACCTAGGATGTAAGCAATGTGTACCATTATACCTAAAGCGGAATCCTAGTGTGATTGAAGAGTACCCAAATTTTGAGTGAAAATGTTGGACATTGGTTATCCAGTTATGCAAAACAAACTGATGACTGAATTTATAAAATAATAACTGGTTGAGCAAGTAAAGTTTCAGAGCACTATTTCCTTCACTGTTATGTGCTACCTTATTAGGTCATGTGTTCATGTTGTGTTTGCTGTAGGCAAGTTTGTACCATCACACAAGGTACACCCACTAACATTCAAGGGATGGAGGAAACATCCTAGGAGGATAAACCGACTGAACTGGTTTTGTCTGTTACACAACCGAGTATGATGTGATCATGTTATTTATGCTGTAATCATTGTAGTGTATATCCTTTGCACTAACTTGTTTCTGAACAGGTAGCTGTGTTAGGTACAAATCTCCCAAATAGGGAGTTGGCTGGTTTGTTCACTCCAAAATTGGCCATACTTTATGTTATGAGTAATAACATATTCGGTCTATTTCCCGACACATTTTCAAAATAATATTATGTCCACCTGTAAGTTGGTATGGCTACTTTCTTTCTCCATAACTGTGTCAGAAACTCTTTTAACAGGTGAATAGGCATCTGGCTTCATGAGCATTTCAGCAAGAAGTGGAATTTTATCATAATTTCAGAAATCAGGACCACCTACCAAATGGTTAGAAAGTAAATTTCTAAATGCTCCATAGTTGTGACATAACGACACCAAATATCATGTTACTGTCAATTCATTTGCCCAACCTGCAAGCTGTGATACTGTCGACAATGAAAAATATTGTGACAGCATACTGACTGTTGTATTAGAGAGTATTCATCTACTTTGTTGGGTTTCTGATTTTCATCAGAATTTCTACAAATCATTAGTGTGGGCTTTACTATTTATACACAGCTAATAGTCACAAGTTGCTCTATTAAAAGTGTGCTACATGTGTTATAAGGGATTGAAGCCTATTTTGTAGATCAATGAGAACAGGTAAGGAGTTCTAAATCTCCTTATGAACCAATTGTGGTGTGATGAAAGCAACATGTTTGACTGCAAGAAATATACATTCATCTAATGATAGCAGTAATGACAAAAATATTGGCAGCAAAAGTGCATGCAAGCAAAAATGAAAAATAGAAAATGAAAAATACTTGAAGCCGTTACCACACGACATTTCTCAACATCTAACTATAAGCTTATTTTATGTGTTACACACATAATATGTTGTGTATCACTTCTTCACAGGCGATGGTTAGAAACAAGGACAAATACCAGAGGGTGATAGGTGCTCTGATAAAGAAGGAAAGACAGAAGAGACACAGACTAAAGGAGTTGGGAATTGACTATGATTTTCCTGGATATGTAAGTGATATAGGTCAAGTATTAATACACCATCTGTGTCACTGCTATCTCACCATTGTGCACGTTCTGCCATGCCGGTTGTATAAAGTTGAAATTATATACCTTTTATGCAATCCTTAAATGGTGCTTTTGAGAAACTGTCCTAAAAAATTAGTTCTTTTGGCTATACATAAACTTGTTTGGGTTGAAATATTTCCATTTGCAACTAGAGAGTCAATCTAATACAGCAGACTTGTACTGTAATAGAATTGTCGGTTACACTATCACTTTGAATACATGATGTATGACCATGTTATACCAGAAATTCCAACTCCCCTAGTCTCCTGGTGAAAATATACTTTGGCGTTACTGGCTGCAGGTGAGTAACAAATTTTGGTGTTAGCACCAGGCACAATTCTAAGGGGGTTTCACCTGTTTCCAGAAACCAGTTAGCTTTTTTACATCAATAAAACGGTAAGTGAAATTTAAGTCTAAAACGAGGTGTATTGCTAAAATAATTTCTAGTGGTGAAACTATGTAAACTGCTTCTTTCCACCACAAAATTGCTTCTCCTGAGGCTTGAAGTGTTAAGCGCTTCTAAAAATAATTATCAATTAAACTATTGTAACTTGTGCAACTCCTTGATGATGCATTAAATCTTTCTGTATATATCTACCAAGATTTAATTGTGACATGATTTATTAAGGTCAGATAGGTGAAATTAAAATGTGTCAAAATGGATCCCACAAAATTTTCTAGAACCACCACTGGTTAGCACAATGCATCCTGTGTGTTAGGCTTGGTCACCCATTCAGATATCCTTATGTGAAATCCTGATCCGCCCTGCCTGTTACAGAGTGCTTCCACTGGGTATGTCAAAAGTCTTTGAAAATTTACAGATTCTTTTTCTTCCGTAAATATGGCATGATGACCTGTAGATGGCTTAGGTGGTAGGTTCATTAGTTTCATAGTGATGACTGGTCTAACACCACCGACCCTATTTTAGGCACCTATTCCCCCCCCCCCCCCCCCCCAAAAAAAAGATATATATATATATATAATATATATAGGGCCTGCATTAAGGACTTGTGCCACCATTACCAAAAACTGGTGCATCCAATCAAATCATTAACGCAAGCTGCAGTGTGATTATGCATTCCAAAGCACAAGTCCTGAACACTAGACAGACCATACCCTATTTTTCGAGGCAATTATAGGTACCTAAAATAGGGTTGGTGGTGGGTAAAGGGGTATTCTACTGGTAAGTTTTTTTTCATAATCTAAGGATATGCTTCAGCTCTTTTATAGAAAATGTAAGGGAGATGAGTTTCATTGTTTGCCATGTAGAAAGGTGTTCCAGCTCATGGGTTTTGTTTATTGTGGGATGCAACTTAAGCAGCTATATTAGTTTATTGGTGATGCTACACAATTAACAATGCAAAGTGATATACATAATACATTTTTTTTTGTTCATGGCTACCAATGGTGCAGAAGAATAGTAGAGATATTTTGGAGAGAGCTGCTCGTTTGTTTATTAAACTGTTACTAGCTATCAAAACAAACCTGTAGCTTTTCTCTATATACAAGATGCTGTAGCTAGAAATTTGAGTTTCTTCCACTTTCATATCAAAAAACCATTTGACCTCACTGTACTGTATGGTGTAGCTATGTATTATTCTCCCAATCAGTGGGGTATGTTTTTTAATCCTGATAAAAGTGTATTCATGAGAATCACTCGTAAACACAATCCGATCACGTACAACTACACCATTAATGACATCTCTATCAAAGAAGTTTCATCTACTAAATCAGTATTTAGGAGTTACAATCACCAATGACTTGTCATGGTCCACACACATTACTAACATCACATCCAAAGCTCTATCAGTCAAAGCATTCCTACAGAGAAATCTTAAATCCTGCCCAACTCAAATCAAATTGAAATGTTATAATGCCATGATAAGACCAATCTTGGAATACGCCAATCCTGTCTGGTCCCCTCACATCAGAAGAAACATTGATAAGCTTGAACGAGTACAGAGGCAATCTGCGTAGCTAACATGCTCATTGACCTTAATATTCCCAGCTTAGAATACCGCAGACAAGTATCCAGTATCACCCTCCTCTACAAAATTGTTCATAATCTCATTGATATATCTCCTGTTGATTTAATCCCTCATTATCCCAACACCAGAGGACATGACCAAAAATTTCATCATATCTATGCAAGGACCAATCAGTACAATAATTCATTCTTCCCTAGATCAATTAGACTGTGGAATTCACTCCCACCTGACCTAATCCAACAACAATCATTACAAATTTTTAAGTACCAACTGAAATTATTATTACTTTCCCCTACCAATCAGTAATCCCATAATCAATCATATTGTAAAACATTTTGTATGCATGTTTCATATGTGCGTTAATCCTCAAACTGAGGCTGCACATTTTGGAAAATAAGTATACTAGTGTATTATCCTACCATATTTCATGTGTGTAGGCTGCAGTTCTGCCAAAGAAGTCAACCAGAATAAAGTTCAGTGTGTCAGATGAAGATGACTAGCATACACAGTAATTTATTACTTGTCTGTAAATTATGCAGTTTTTAATATTAGATATATAACAATGACTCTCACATGTGCCAAAGATTAGCCACGCCCCAAAGGCGTGCATGTCATGTGATATCCGAAAAGCGCTAGTTTACTAGTCTAGGGTTTCTGTTCGGTTTATTTACTTCGATAATCGGTAATCGCTCGACCTGTTTTGCACTGAGTATAGAAGGTAAACAAATACATGTACACTGCTGCTGTGCATTTATCTTTTGGCTACAGGCAGTCGAGTTTCCTCAGCTCCGTACCGCATAAAAATGGCCGCAGAACGAATGAAGAAGGTAGCTGGTCACCTGAATTGTGCAGTATGTTACGAAGTGTACAAGAAGCCCAAATATCTCCCTTGTTATCACTCCTACTGTGAAGGATGTATAGGAAAACTACAGAGAGGTTCTAACATCATTTGCACCGAGTGTAGAGAAACGAGTGTGGTGCCTGCAGGAGGTGTGAAGGAATTACCAAACAATTTCTTCATTAATCGTCTACTAGATGAGGTGGATTTGAAACGTAAAGTGGAGGGAGAAGAGGAAGCAAAGTGTGACAAGTGTGTGGAGGAGGGTAGAGCAGTAGTGTTGTGTGTTGATTGCGTCACCTTTTTGTGTGATGTATGCTACCAGTTTCACAAGCGTATGGAGGAGTACCAAGACCACAGTGTATGTGAACTGGTTGAATTGCAGTCAAAGAAGAAACCGGTTGATGTCCGACCCAAAGCGAAATCCATGTTATGCCCCAACCATGATCTGGAAATGAATTTCTTCTGTGAGACATGTGACCAGCTTGTGTGTCACTACTGTGTTACCATTGAGCACACTGGACATGTGCACAATTCTGTGAAAGTGATTGCAAAGAAACACAGGAAGGAACTGGAGAAGATGATTGAACCAGTTGAGGAAATGATCAACAAGTTGTCTACGTCACGTGAGAAGGTGGTAGCTGCTGGAGAGAAGATTGGAGCACAGGCCAGTGAAGTTGATCAACAGATTGACTTGTATTATGATGAACTACACCAACAACTAGAACAGCAAAGAGAAGAACTAAAGAACAAGTCACAAGAATTGTCAACTAAGAAGAGAAAAGCTATTTCACTTCAGTTGGAAGAAATGGATTTCACTAAAGCACAAATGTTGAGTGTGAAGGAGCTGAACGATGCAGTGAAGAATGGATCAGACCAGGAAGCATTGTTCATGAAGAAACAAGTAGGTGACGATGTAAAGAAACTAACTAACTCCTATAGCAAATTGAAGACTAAACCAGTCGAGTTAGCCACAATGGTGTTTGCTCCTGTGAAAGAATACAAAAAGTCATTTCCACAGTTTGGCCAATTGTTTGAAGATGTTCCCATACCAAACAACTGTGAGGTCACAGATATTCCTGCACGACCACTTGTTGGTAGCAAGATTGGCTTTACCATCATCACCAAGAATCATAACAATGATCATTGTTCCAAGGGAGGTAGTCACATTATTGTACAGGCACAATCAAGTAGGGGAGGAGATGTTCCAGTAGAAGTGAAGGATAACAATGATGGGAGCTACTCTGCATCTTTTGTAACTAAACAAGTTGGAGAAGTGAAGTTGTCAATTACCATTGAAGGGGATCATATTAAAGGAAGCCCCTACACTATTATGGTGTACAGCCCAAATTATAAAACTATGAAGAAGCCCAAGAAGATAGTGAATGATGATGGGAAGATGGGCCAGCCATGGGGTATTGCATTTGGTAAGGATGGAGTGTGGGCAGTAGCAGATAACCTTAATCATTGTGTATACATATTTAACAGTCAAGACAAGTTGGTTAGAAAATTTGGTCAACATGGAACTGGCAATGGTCAACTGAATCGTCCAGAAGGGATAGCATTTTATGCCAATAACCACTTGTATGTGGCTGATTACTATAACCACAGGGTACAGAAGTTTGACATCAATGGTAGGTACTTGTTGCAGTTTGGACATGAAGGTTCAAATAATGGTCAACTAAACCGTCCAATAGGTGTCATAGTCCACAATGATAAAGTGTTTGTTGCTGATAGTTGCAATGATCGTGTCTCAGTATTTCATCTTGATGGTCAGTTCATCCACACTATTGGATCAGGACAATTGAGGAATCCCTATGATGTAACAGTCACTACTACAGATCATTTACTTGTTGCTGATTGTTATAACAATTGCATCTCCAGGTTTACACTTGATGGTACATTTGTGGACAAGTTTGGTGATGGTCAACTGAAGGAACCAGCTGCACTTACCATTGATCAGTATAGCTTTATTCTTGTAACAGATGGTGGTAACAATCGCGTATCAATCTTTGACCAAGATGGAGTGTTTGTACACAGTTTTGGGTCCCGTGGTTCTGCTGGTGGTCAATTCTCTTTTCCTAGGGGAATAGCTGTTAGTCCCAACAATGACATGTATGTTACTGACTATTGCAACAAAAGAGTTCAGATCTTTTGAAATAGACACACTTTAACTAGTTTTGTTGGATTTTACTCTGATAGCATATCACAGGTAGTGTTAGTTTAGTTTTGTACACACACTCATGTATGTATTAAGATGTCTGCTATAATTATGTATATTGCAAAAATATTTAATTGATAGTATATTGGGACTTTAGAACTTATATTGTTGCTGATTGTGTGTGCACAATGGAAAAGAAATTATTCTGTGCTTTTGAATTTACAATAAAATATAAATTCTAATGATGTAGCATTAGCATCTGTCTTATGTGATTATAGAAGAGCCACTATGGGTTTCAGGGATTAACTGTTCTAGTTACAAATGCAGTTATGACTTTAATCTGACCCCCTCCATTATTCAGTTACCATAACCTCTGAGATCCCTAAAAGCTCAGCTTGATGCTAATGTCAAATCAATGAGCATGTTTCAATTTGGATTCAGTGTTACATCAAATTATAATTCTCCTTCAATGTCACTATAACTACATGACATCTTTATCTGAACATACACTGTTTAAAGTATACTTAAATTTTCTGTAAGTCACGTGTGTACACCACCACTTACTGATCATGTGCACACTAGTTTTCATCTTCACCAAATACAACATATCTTCTACTAAATTAGTTCTCCACATGGATAGTTATATATCACAAAATGTTTCAATTAGTAACAAAAAAAAACCTATTACTATACAACAAGTACATGTGTTTGTGTGTGTGTGTGTGTGTGTGTGTAGAAAAGTGCTAGACTATAATTGTACAATAATGAACTGTCATTACAAAATATTGCCAAATTAGAAATTGGCTGTGGTTGGCAAAATTGCATGCTATGTGTGATGTGTGTGTGTCATGATGAGAAGTTTCCCGTGGGTGGAATATCGGTGATAGCAATATCTCCAAACTCGTCAATGAAATTCTGATGGGGTGTTGGCAACTGTCCTATGTGATGATTTGGTGCCGGAGATCCATATGATGATGCAAGGTCAGATGTCTACAGAAACAAAATTGGGTGTGGCTAGTGATCATGACAAGTTGTATGGTGCTTACTTCAGGCATGAATGGTGAGTTCATCATACTACCATGATATGATGAACTATCCTGTAAAAGTAGATAAACATTCAACATGGTTCATATATTGAGTGTATGTCATACTATTCTTGGACTGACACCACCACGAGGCATTGGGCTCGGCTGTAGAGGACTCATAATTGAAGATGCTGGACTATTAGGATTGGTGAATGATGATCTGCAAAAATTATGGGCATGGCTCAGTGCTGATTACATGTGATCAGGTACGCGTGGCTTACTGTGAGCCTGCTAAACTTGGGATAACCACTCGTAGGTCATGTTTAAGGTAACCTTGAGCAGTAAACTCTTGTTCCTCTTCTGTAGAAACAAAGGTATTAACAATATGCAAATGTACACACTTAAACGAACCACTAACCTTGTACGGTGTAATAGGCTCCAAATGCTTCATCTTTTTTAATGTTAGGGTGGAGTAGGTTGAGATCACGGACTCTGGAGTAGAGGGAGCAGGCTGGCTAACTACTGTATTGTAGCACAGAGCTAACACACCTGTCAGCAAATGATCTCATTCCTTGTAGGTGGCTGCGGTTCCATGGGGCTAGATCATACACCTGTTTCTCTATGTTGCCTAGAGAATAGGAAAGGAGCATGTGTCCATGTCTCCTACATCTTTATGTGTGTGCATGTACATGTGTATCATGTATTGTTTACACACACAGAAATTCACATACACACAGCAGGCGGATGCACACATGCATGTACACACATACACAAACAGACAGAGAGGCACATGTGCGCACACACACGCGCGCGCACACACACACACACAGACTTACTCTTCACCCACACAATACTGACACCACCAGGTTCAGATTCAGTAAAACGTACAATGAAGGTACCAGGTTGACACCGCAACAACATTTCATGAGCTTCTCGCTTGTCCAGGAAACCCAATATCAAACTGTGTGGGTGTGGTTGACTTACAAAGTACTACAGCCAATGGTAGCTTACTTGGCATTCCACTCCCTGCGAAGACATGTCTTGATGAGCTCACTGGTCTTGTAAAACCATTCCCAGAATGTGAATCCTCGGCTTTGCAAGTGCTCCTGGAATAGAAATTAAGACACATAAACATCAGTTCAAAATTGCAAAGCCTTTTAATTAACATAAAACTATTGAGGAATGCACGTTTACACAAAACAGGCTTATATGGTAGCTTGCCCGCCATTATAACTTAAAACCAGATGTTTATCTAAGGGAAGCACTGTAACAACAGTGCCACATTCCATGTTTTATCCACCATCTTAATTAAGGTTAGAGTCATGTGAGCTGTTTATGACATTATTTGCCATTGAATGGCAAGTCAGCCAACAAGTGAATGGGATTAACTGGCAATGAGTTATGGATCATTTCTAAAGGATTTAAAAATTACCGTGATGTGTTTTGGTCCTTGTACTTTCATTGTAGGGTAAATCTCTAGGTATCATTTAAACCATTATTACATCACGAGTAAACTGCATAACTATAGGATTACAAACACTTTGAAAATTACAATGCTTTGTTTACAACATGCGTAGCAACTGATCAGCCTATTTAAGGTAGCCTTCTTTACTGTCATGCTACTATAACATGTGTGTTACATTGGTAACACTATAAGCTATGCCATCTGGGACCTTGCAGGAGGCTGTATGGGTGAAGGTGTGGGTCTGAAGCCCCACTCACTCATAAAACAAGCCTCAGTTAACACCAGGTCATCACAAGTGGATAAGTTATCTTGCACAAGGAAATCAGACACATACATAAAGGTATAATGTTAGCCCTGTAGTCACTTTGCACATATGGATATGAAGGTGGCTTGGTAGAAGAAATGATGATGATCTTGTTTATGTTTACTGCATTGTAAAAAAATGCACATGACACGCATACCCTTGGAGTTACAGAAACGAAACAAAGATTTTTGAACTCTCCATAAGTAGGCAAATAAGATGGTATATAGTTGTAATCAATTTGAGTCTTATTTCATTGAGTACTGGCTCGATAAAAACTTGCGTGTTTTTCTTTGTAGCATGCATACTTTTATGAATTATTTTTAAATTAAATTTTTCTCAATACGCATGCTTGCACGAACAAGTCGGGTTTTTGCTGAGACAATCACATATAATGGGTTAATTTCAAATTTTCAAAGAGCAGCTGGTAAAATAAATTTAAAAGGTTTAATTTTCGGATGCACAACCATTGTGCATGGCACCACTAAATATAATTTGGTTAGTAGTGCATTCATGAAGTGAAGATGGTGAGCACATGTACCAGTACAATTGAAATTGAGACAGCCATTAAGGATATCATGTTATCTATATGATTGATTTGCCGTGGCCATTGTTAAAGAAAGTCAAGTTGTTGGCCATGTACAGAAAAATATCTTATCTATTTGTTTGATATTTCTTTTATCTGGAATGATAAGATGTCAAGTTACTGGTAGTAGATAGTATTCATTCAAACTACCACAAGTCCACTTACATATTTCGTGCAAGTTGACATTTGCCTGTTCAGATCAAGAACTCTTTAAGACCAAAGATGTGATTAGAATCCAACAAGGAAAATGTAGCAGGGGTAAGCTGTCCTTTGAATTCATCGTAAATAGCCAGTGCTGGATGGTTTGGTGCAATCTTGAGATTCTTCCTTTTCCTTTGAACATATGGAACAATAATGTTGTTTATGTACTCCTTCATCTTGTCTTCATTACTCCAATGGTTGGGAGTAAATGTGACATCCCAATTGTCTGGGAACACAAACCTTGACAAGCTTGTCTTGCCCTGGTAAATAAACTGTACCAGTAAAAATTCACCAGCCAGTGAAGCACAAAATACTGTTGTTATTTGGCACTTATCATTATCATTGAGGTCAGCAAATTCAACCCTCTTCAGCCCCTTTGGCTCTATAGTCCATTGTGATCAGGGACAATGTTGATCCCAGTGTGGTCCCAGTTAAACACAAGGTCACTGGGAATCTTCACCATTACCACCACAACCTTTATATATAAAAAGATACTGCTCTTTGAGTTCATCAAAATGTGATGGATATATTTTTGCAGTGGTGGTAGCTTATCACTTCACATAATTCATCCAATCAAGTAAAGATTTAGTCCAATGTCTAGTGAGCTTAATTGGTCCTCCATTATTGTGGGAAAGTTTTTTATTGTAATGCTTTAAAATAGCTTTTGCAGCAGCCAAAACCACTGTAGTGATATATCCATCACGTGTAGCACACACATAACTCTGGACTTGCTTGTTAAGCTCATCTCCGAGTAGCAGCGGTCTTCCTTGTTTCTTGTTGGGTAAACTGGTAACAACAATATCTCCTGATTCAGCGTACTTCCCTTCTTTCTGGCACTACTTTAATATTTATACCTTCAGGTACTAAATGTACTATCCTTTATCTTCACTTCGCTATATCTATTTATAGCTGCATGGTTCCATGTTTAATGGAAAACTTTGCGACCTGGGCTGCCTGTGTAGATGTAGACCTACTATATCGTTCTCTGCTAGGCTCCTCGCTGTTCTGTGCCTCAGTGACCTTCACTATGCTTTTGTTCACCTCTCTGATTGCCGATGATGGCATTTCTTTCAACATAGGGCCATTAGGATCTGGAAAGTTTACTGGAGATAGGTGTAAAGTAGTGATGCAAAGCCATGACACAACGAATGTTTCTCATTTTTCCTTGAACAGCTCGGACTGCATGAGGTTTCACATGAGTTTTGAAATTGACTGTGGTATTTAGTTTATATTTGAAGAGTTAAATTTTCATAGAAGCTACGTTCTTTGAATAATTCGAAAATTAAACTCTTGAAGAAACCTGTTATACAGTATATTTTGAGGTCCTTAGTAGTCAAATGGTCACCCAAGAACGTAGTGATTTTGTTATTAAATTATTAAATGCTGTCTCTCTCCAGGGGCGTGCCAAGGGGGGTTTCAGGAAACCCCTACTGAAATTATCAGTAGCAAGAAAAGCTCAGGCCAGTGTGTTGCTGTTGATTTAATGGCAAGCACAATATCAACACGAGTGCATCAATCTACATCATTACAGTGATGATCTGTGGGGGAACAGCCTCCCTACCCAAAACAATTATTGTGGCTAAAGCTTTATCGAGATACTCTAATAGAGCAGTCAATGAAATACTCTAATAGAACAGTCACTACATGTACCACTTAGTGGTGTGCAATATCAGAATTTTCATTTTGATACGATATTGATACAATAATGAGGTAAATATCGATAATTTTTAATTTTATGGGTGGAGTAATTGTGTAGGCATCTGATATTTATAAATATGCCTCAAATACAATTTACACACTAAAACTATTGCATAGAACTAATAATAATGGTAGACAAGCTTTTAAAGTGGTTAGATTGTACAGAACCAACCTTCACTTCTAGCGTGATTGCACAATCACACACTAAATGCTGTAGATTAATCGAAATATTCTTCATAATTATTGCAAAATATTGCCTTTTAGATAAATATTGAAATCTGCTAAAGTAGTATCAAAAATCAATACGATAAATGATATCGACAAATTATTGCAATATCGATATTTTTTATATCGCACACCACATGTAACACTACAGTCGCTTGTGTGAAAACTTGCATCTACAGCACTATTCCATGGGTACACTGAGCTTGCTAGGAATTTCAGGACCTCCTCACTAGTGACCTTCACTAGTTTGTTTTTACTGTGCTTAACACTCAGACTACTGGCATTTAACAATCTACAAAATAAAAACCTTCTGGGAGCTTGCATCCCTAGACCCAACTTCCTGATTCTACTTTCAGTGGAAACCCTCTCTGAAGAATCCTAGGCACGCCCCTGCTCTTCTACATAATTCAGGGAATACCCAGAATTTGATGGGGAATTAAATTTGGCAGTTTACAAATTTTCACTGGAATTATCAAATTTAAATCTGTCGCAGATCAATAACACGGAGATATCCAAGGGAAGATCAGTTAACTTACATGACTTAATCTAGCCAACATCTGGAAGATATACTACTGAGCATGGTACCACAGCTGCAGCCAGACATTTCTCGGATTTTTTTGTGTCAAAGGTATCTGTTAGTCTGGCAGCACCTTATACAAAGGGTCGGGTGCCACCACACTAGGTATTCTCTTACTATTGGTGCATCCCGGATGGCTACATTTGTACTTGTGGTAACCTCAGCCTTGAATTGCAGCTATAATACTCAAAGCACAGGCCCTTGCAAACAAGCGGAATTGTTAAATTTAGACATATTGTTCCATTTGCCAAATATATTTCTCATCAAATTTTCTGCTTATATTATACAGTATGGTACTGTATGTTAGGGATCATAGAGATTTGGGTTTTTCTGGCCAAAAATATCATCCCATAACCAGTTTCAGGATACCACCCTGGCGCCTTGGCAGTATTGCTTAGGTATAACCAAGCCCAAAAGTGCCTTCAGTACAATCCTAAATGCCTCCATTAGATCATTATGAAATTTTAAAAATAATTAATTAAATGTAATTTTCTACTGCCTGCCTGCCTGCCACCTTCAGGCAAGTGTAACATGATAACGGCTAAGGCTACAGGCTTGATTTTTTCACTGTTCAACATCGCTTTGTCCAGAGACGTGCCTTTTGGCATATCGCAGTACGTACAATGTATCATAGACTTACCTTTGTCCTCCTTTGTGTCCCATTTCTTTTTGCTGACAGCCCAAGGTGTCGATTCACGGTAGCATGATACATGACTTCTCTACGTTTGTAAACAGGAATCGTTCGTAATTTCCATGGTGACTGGAATGATAGCAGAGGCGCTTGATCTTATCAGTCTGTGACTGTAACTGGCACTAGACAATGCACAAACTGAGACAAAGCTACTCTACTGCTAAAATACTGTATCTACCTACGTACAGTCAACAGCCAACCAGCATTCATTCAAAAATTAGACTTACTGCAATAACAGGTTATGAAAAACACCTGCTCAACAGGTGCAGTAGTTGAACACACTGGTGCTGTGCGATATATTATTGATACCGTGATTATCCTATCGAATTTCAAAATTACAGCTGCAGATTTAGCGAATATTTAATATTTTGCTATAACTATATAGGCCATGCAGAGTTAATTATGTGTTTCTAGTACTACCGATTCCCCAAAATTTACCAGGTGACCACACTTTTTTTTTTTGTAACTTTTGGATGTGGTACACTATACATTTGACATAGCAGTACATGGAATTATAGGGAAAAACAAAGGTAATGTAAAAAGTTTGTGTATCTTTATAAGAAAAAAGTGTGTACAAGTGAAAACCTTTCAACAGATATAAATAATTGTATGGTGATTGTGCAATTCATTCAGCAAAAAATGATCAGGAAGGAAACCAGAAGCATTTAATTAACTTTTTGTGGCCTTAGTGTGTAATTACACAATCGCAGTAGAATAAAGGTCAATTCTGTACAATTTAGCCATCTTAAAAGCCTATATACCAGCTTCCTAGGCTTGTTGCTAGTTCTATACACTGGTTTTAGTGTTTAAACCTTAAACACAGACAGTCCAGAAAACTGGATATGACAAAAACCAACTAAAAATGCAAAATACTTTACATGCATGGTTTCAATCATGTGATATCTATATATCAACTGAATTGCTATCACGTGACAAGTAACATGATGTCAAGAGAAAGTTGATAGCATGAAATACAGCCAAGTTATAGTCTTATATCCATTGTTATGTGAAGAAAGAAGATGAAAAGATACACTTTCAAGGTACAGCGTGAAGCTCTGTGGTTGGAAGGATGCAATGAAGGATGGGACCATTCAAATCAACGGTGAGTAAAAGGGTGTTTGTAAAGGGTTAAAGCATATTTACAACACTGCAGCCACTCATGCAATCAGCACACCCACACAATTAATATTGAATTTTTTGATATTTTACCAGCAAAATCAAGATATTGCACAGTACTAGAACACACCCTAGTTAGATAAGTACCTAAAACGCAAGGCGTGAGATTGGCACAGCATTCTATAGTGCTGGACATCATAAGTTTCCAAAAGTTATTTTAGTGTTTGTGATGTCATAACTCTTTGGTGGGCTGGTCAATATCATTGAAATTTGGACAGATGAAGCATGTACCCATTGTGGTCACACAAACTAATGTTGAAGCCACATCAATTTGAAATGTTCACACAAATGATGCAATTACTACATAGATCCAGTAATTTACTTTCTTCTTTTTTTTCTCCATGTTGGTGCAAGCTACACAGCTGAATCTTGGTAGGAAAGGAGTACAGTGATAGCTTTAAATTTTCTACAAGAATGGATTTTGATATCATACTGTATTTCAATTTTATTGTGCATTGAAGGACAATACAAACTTCACTCTTTCTCAGCCAAACTTACAGCAATGGCTATGAGTTTTGGTACACAGACATAATGAAACATGTACAAAAATGTACAAGAAAAATCTAATTTAGTCAAGAGTAATAGTTTCAAACAAAGAGGAGCTAGCATTAACCACACAAAAGTTTTGAGGAACGTGTGTTTTTACCAAATGAGCTTAAAGGGACACTCCATCGGTATTGAAGCCATTCAACCACGCATTATTTCTGTACATCAATAGTTAGGCAGGTTAGATACAGCCTAACATGTTTTCCCAACTGCACAACAGTGTGGCACATGGCTCCTCGACAGCAATTGCTGTGTTGAACCATCCACCTGGTCACAATACATGGCTCAAGTTATTGTGCAGCATTTATTAAATGTAGCTGTATCTTGCTATCCCTTCATAGCGGTAGATGTGCAATAGAGAGCTTGCATACAAAATGCGCGTACAAAAATTGCTTGACAACTGTTGCTACTCAGCCATAGTTGAGTGACGAATGTTCTTGGTTTGCCACCACAAGCTATGCACAACGAGTATCACTGCCAGATTATAGGATAAGCTTATAAATAAATATCAAAACTAGGTTTAACATATACAAGCGTAATATTAACGAAGTGGCTATATTTACGGGCCTGTAACGCAGGATTTTTTTGCTATATTTACGGCATTCCTGGGTGCGCATGTGCAGGCATCTCGTGACTTGGTCGGTCACAGTGCAAATATTTATATAGCTGGTCGTTTGTTGTATAACTCAAGTATCAAACACACTAGTTGTATGAAGGTAAGTTTTTGAGTGAGTTCGGGGCGGGCTGGGTGGCCCGGCTTTGGCATGCTCGCTTCGCTCGCCTCAAACTCACCCAAAAAGTGAAAGTCATCATTGTGTTTAACAGGTTAACGTTAGGGATAGGGTCGGGTTCAGCTTTGGTTTCTTCTGCACGGGTATGGGTTAGACTATATAGTATTTAATATTTGTAACATTTTATTTTATTTTTTTATTAATGCTTTACAGCACAAGTGCTGAAGGTCTGTAGAACACCTGGTCCTACAGCCTGCTCAAAGACTTTAGCTACATTAGGTGTGTTTGAAAAGTTGGAGAAGGGAGAAAAAATCCATGACTGGACCTAGGTAGCCTTGAACCTGCAGCCATCCGATTTGCGCTCGGACACTTACAGGAGTCTACCAGGTGGTCAGGATGTTTTCTCCTTGTTATTTTCATGTAATTATATCCATAGGAATTCTAGAGAGTAACTCATTATCTCTAAGTACCCCAAGTAGAACCAAATGGACACTAGTTTATTTATTAATGCTTTAAATAGTAGCTACGAAAACAAGGGGAGTAGCCAACAAGCACCGGTGGTACAGTGGTAGAGTGTGGGTACTCCAAACCTGCATGTGTGGATTCAAGCCTCGGTCACATCACACTTTTTTTTCTTCGTTCCTTATACCTTTTTGTGTCACGATTATTTCTAAGTTTTTTTTAAAAATAGCAATGACCGGCTATATCAACAGCCAAAAAAATGTAACAAACTAAGTTACGAGATGCTTGCACATGCGCACTTAGGAATGCCATAAATATAGCAAAAAAATCCTACGTTACGGGCCCATAAATATAGCCACTTCGTAATATTAATTTTCAGTAGATTTCTCATGAATTGTAGCGCTTTGTTTGACTACAGATATCCTAGTTTATACAAGTGATTAACCTAATGAACATGTCCTGTACTTCGCTAAACCATTGAGAACAGCTGTGGCACGCATTTTGCCCTCAAACATGGCTGACCTAGCAAACTGTTGTTAAGCCCGCGCTTTGTATGCAAGCTCTCTATACCACAGCATGTTTTAGAAACATTTGCCCACTACTTTATTAATTTTACATCATCAACTAAGTAATAATGCGTCATAAACTTAAACGGCTTCACGATAGAAACAATACCGACAGAGTGTCCCTTTAAGTATATGGCCAGGTTACTTTGCCTGCCTAACTCCATTAGCTTAAAATCAGATATCAAAAGAAAGCTTATTCATTTGGCTATCGGGGGAAGGCTAAATAACCACTGTGACAACAGAGGTTTACTGGTTATAAGGTGATGAAGAACAGCAACTGGTTTTATTGTAACGCCACATTCCACGCTTCATCCGCCATGTTAATTAGCATTTGTATCACGTGAGCTATATATGGCCTCTTGCCATTGAATGGCGAATCAGCCAGTGGTTGTTTGGTGTGAATAGGATTAACTGGGAAAGAGTTATGGATCATTTTCTAAAGGTATGTAATGAATGAATTTGCGTGCTTATAAACCAAACTTTGTTTTCACGGCGTGTTTTGGTTCTCATGCTTTCGTTGTAGGGTAAATCCCTAGGTGTCATTTTAATCCTTATTACATCACGAGTAAAATGACATTGATTGCATAGCCATAGGATAAACACTTTGAAAATTACAGCACTTTGTTTATAACCATGTGTAGTGGTCCATAAATTATATAGCATGTCGCATTTTTGGAAAGTTATGATGTTCAGCAGTATAGTTATACTGGTATTTTTTTAAATTGTCAATATAAAAATGAAGTAGGGATCTATGCAATAAAAAGTAGTGAAACAAGATATGAATGATGGTATTACAGCATAGCTCAGTGGGAAAGTCCCTACTTTGGCACATTCAATGCCAAAGTAGGGACTTTCCCACTGAGCTATGCTGTAATACCATCATTCATATCTTGTTTCACTACTTTTTATTGCATAGATCGTACTTCATTTTTAAATCGACAATTTTGCATAGTTTTTGATGTAGCACAGCTAGCTACAGTGTATCTATTAGAATATCATACATGACTGTTAATTCATAGATATTAGAGTACAGGGATTAGAAACTAGCGCGTGCCCTGAAACACTCCGCCGTTGGTGAATTCATGAGGCCAAAATGGTGTCTTCTGCTCTGGACTACTTTCTACGGGCGTGGAGTATTTCATGACAATCTCTTTATGTTTTACAAGTACTAGGCAAACTCCTATTGTAAGTCTTGTTGTGAGTTTTTGCCGCCATCAATCATTTTAATCTTAGTTGACACGATTTTTTTGTGTACCTGTTGTATTCATGGTAAGTTCACTTTCGATTGGCAAACAATGCCACAGTAACCCTAAAGTAACATAGTTTTGCATGGTGTACTTCATTTTATTATTCCGCTTGATTAATGCCCTTTGGCAGTCTCATCTCGATTCTTTAAAATACTACTCCATGATTTATCAACTTCAACACAAGCGCTGTTATGCGAGAAACATCTTTCAGTGGTACTGTGCAAAACTTCAAAGTATTGCGAAGACTTCAGCACTATTTCCCCAGTGGAACTAGACTTCTGTTCTTCGTAACAGGTAGACAAAAAACGGAGGTACCCATTGATGATCAAAATCGTAAATGGCGATGAAAGCCACCCGAGACGATTAAACAACAGAAGCCAGAAGCATTAAAAGTCTTGTATATCAACTACAATACCACAAGGTGGTTGAAATCAACTGTAAGATGACTAAATCACAAACTGCCATCCTGTCCGCATGGATTTAATCAATACCGAGGAGTGCTTCAACCACAATCAATGGTAGATATACACGGCGCGCGCTCGGTTGCCTATCCCTTCTCTCTAATATCTATGGTTAATTGTATTAGAGTGACTGTTGTATTAGAGTATATCTCAAGTCAGCCAAGGGGTGTGCAGCTAGCTAGACCAATGAGGGGTGAGGTCATCTTGTGTACTGTTAAGTAAAAAGCTAGATTTTTAAGCCAGACTGTCTCCATACTTTATTGCTATTAGTCCACCTAGATTTTTATTTGATGGGTGTGGTCGCAAACCTTTCACGAATGGGATCCCAATCACAAAGTTGCAGATATCTAGCTAGTATACCTCTTATAGTAGCGCCGGGACTGAAGCGCTTCTGAAATCCCAGGGGTTTCCCTAAAGAGCGGTAGAGTAGCGCAGCACCGCTCTACTTTACTCAAAATTCTTTTGATATGGTAAAAAGAATGTATATAATTGACAAATTGGCTTTGATGTTGGTAGCAAATTGACAGTTTTACCGCTCTACTTTATTTTGCTGGGGAAAGCTCTGAAATCCTGCTCTGAAATAATTATGTGACGTATAAATATGCGACTGAAAGAAAGTGTTGATATAGAAATTAATACCTCGATATGGTTTCGATTCTTGAAGAAGACAATTAACTCGATTGAAGATAAAAGGAAAGACAAGGTGCAGAGGGAATTGCACTCATCGGAAGCCCAAAAGGCACATCCCACTGATTTGTTATTGTGACGTAAAATGGTGGCCGTGCGCTGTTTTGTTTGGCCTCTAGGCTTGCGACTGTGGTCAGTGAGTGAGGCAGACGAAATTTCAAGTTTTGGTGATTTAAAAAAAATTCTATATCCGGTGACCAGTAAGTGTTTTCTTGTTTTTAATGCTGTATTTCATGTTAGATGGACTAATATTATTGCACAAAGGTGGTTTCTGTTGTGTAAGATGCCTCTAGGATGATTTTTAAAGTTGGCATTTTAGGCAGCGTGTCACTTTTGGAGCAATCCCTATCTAAACAGTACATAGCTAATCTACACACACATTATAGTTCCAATCAAATAGTAACGGTATCTTAACTGCCACCTTAACAGCCACCTTAACAGCCACCTTAACAGCCACCTTAACAGACATGCATGCACAAGTACAATATAATATACCTTCACACACACATATATACACACGTGTGCACTTGCACGTGTGCACTTGCAACATGTTCATGCAAACATACAAATATGCGTTGATCTACCTGTCTAATTTGTATCTGATTTCTCCCATAACAATTCTGCCAGCTGCTCACACCACTGCTGAAGCTGGTCCAGTTCTTTCTTGTTTGGCATTTCTTCTTGTCCACATAACCGCTGAGTTCTCTTCCAGTTGGTCAGCTCCTGATCCAGAACAAGACCCTGTACTTTTGCTATATCCTGCAGACACTTTAAGTAGTTCTTTCCTAGCTCCTGAAAACAGATTTAAAATGTCTTTAGTAATCAAACATTCATCTCAACTGCACAGCACAGGTTGCACTTAGATAGTGTTGGAATGTACCATTTAGAGTATGTATGACACATGATTCATTAAGTGTCTGTCCTACCCTGTAGTGGTATCACAGGCAGACAAGTTGATTGGATGCCATGTCATATGGCTTTGTCAACAGCGTGTGTGTATGTGTGTGCGCGTGACACATTGCTCCAGTCTACCCAACTTATAATTGGGGACCTGACCATGTCTGATTTGACATTGCACTACACTCATGCACATGAGTATTAGCAATTAATAACTGGGGAAGCAGCCCACCCAGCTGTAACATCAATGGGTACCTGTATTAACTGGGGAAGCAGATGCCAAGTCATGTCTCACATATTGGGTGAAGGTTCAGGTGGGACTGTAGCACCCACCTCACCTGTGAGATACAGTACAGCCTCCTGCGGGTTACTAACTAGTCCAGGATTTGCCTGCACCAACTCATAGCACCTGAGTAGTGCCCAGATGTTCCATGCTTGTTCACTGTGTAGGCGTGACCATGCCAGCACAGTAGTGCCAAAGGCTTTGCTTTGCTTTGTGTGTGTGTGTGTGTGTGTGTGTGTGTGTGTGTGTGCGTGTGTGTGTGTGCACACATTTGTGACAACAGATGTCCACATACTCTAATAAAATACACAAACACCACCAAGAATGTTATTTATATGGTTCACCCACTTACTTGTCTAAAGTGGTGCATCTCTTCAACTTCTCTCGCTAAGTGGGCCTCCATTTTCTCTCTCCTTTTCCTTAACTCTTCTACTTGTTCTACACTGTGCTGGCCCTGACCTTGTGTTAAGTTCCCTATAAGACATGAAACAGTAAATTAGGTCACACCACAATTTAAGCATGATCTGATGGCTAGAGTACCAATTACAGAGGGGAATTACAGATAGCCACACATGACTTGTTGAATCCCACTCAAACTGAGGGCCTGAAGCAAGTCTTCCTGGTAAACTTATATCACTGTTACATGTAAATTGGGATGGATGCTTATATCCTTTGCATATTAGAATCCTTCCATGTAATAGTATTAGGAACCACTTCATGATACTCATTTGCATACAACACTTGTATCATTAGTAAGATGTCTCCAAGTACACTTATCTACTTCATTTACAAACAATACAAATAGCTTCCAACTATCACTTAGACAAGAAAAAATAAATAATCGACTACAGAGACTTACCTTGGAGTTTTATTACTTCTTGGTACTGAATGACGAATTGTTCCTGTCTGGTGTGAAGTGAGTGGCATTCTTCTTGTGTGTTCTGTGTCTGCCTCATTATCATCTCCAGGCCTCGTTGGATGGCACTGCCATTGCCAAGTACTTGTACACCCATTGGGCTTGCAGCTAGTGTCTGTACACGTAACCATGAGCCCCCGTAATGACAGCATAATACACACAACGTGTAATTTTACAAAACCTTACGTTTATATTGTCATGCTGTTTAACCAACTCGCTTTCTTTGAGCAGACAGTTCTGAATAATGCGCACCAGTTCTAGTGGACAATTTTGATACAAGTTCTGTGTAGAAAGCAAAAACAGGTTTGGTACCGTCCACTGCATCTGTAGCCATGACAACATACCATGATGTGAGTGCGAAGGCCTTCCAACTGAGTCCTAATAATGAATGCTTCATTTCCACTGATTGTGAGCTAAAGAGAAACCTTTATTTAAGTATGCAATATAAGACATGATTGTATACTAAATACTGGGGGGACACAGATGCACACATGCACACACAGAATGCAAGATGAATCTTGACAAAAATAATCACCACCAATACTGCAAAAATAATTTCAGAAACAAAACAAACTAAAAATCACCCCATTATTTATAGTACATCATATATTCTGCTTCACTGCACTGTAAAAGAATGCTTTGAACTCAACAAGTCAGAAAATTCTGGGAATTGTATGACGTACACAATTTGGTGATACAAATTGGTACACAACACAATAACTCGCATCCTGGAGTGCCCACAACTATAATACTCAAAGCTATTGCTGGAGTTGTCTTAACTATCACTTAGACTTTCATGATGTCATCACTGAAATTCTCAAATGTGGTGTGTGCTGTATGATTACCACAGGCCCTTGAATTTGAATAGACACATTGCTCCATTTTCCCATCAAATTTTCTGCTTTTATCGTACCTAAGAACAAATCAACATGCACTTATGCTCCCACAGCATGAAGAATATTTTCCACTATTATAACATGGTTTTGAAATATTGTTTATAAACAAACATGAAGTGATTCTGTTTTGATAAATAATGATTCTTATCAGCCTCTGTAAGTCTGTGACTGTGACTAGCACTAGACACAGGGGCGGATCCAGGGGGGGGGGGGGGGGGGGGGGCTTTGGGGGCTGAAGCCCCCCCCTTCATATTTAGGCTTTACTTGATCAATATGCTGAGTATTGTAATGAAATTTTGTCTTAGCATAATTATATGATCACTAATAATACAAATACTCATAAAACCACCTTATAAACATCTTTCCAAGGTATTATCAGTGGATTTTTGCTAAAGTTTATGTAACAAGGACCCGGATCAGCATTGGAGGTGTACAAGATCGAGATACTCTAATAGAGCAGTCAGCTAACTACTCTAATAGAACATTCACTAGAAACATGTAGTTGGTTCTGTTATGGAATTTTTCCAAATCTACCTGCACCTATACATACAATGAAGTGCATTGGTCTGTTTAAAGGGCTTCATTCATCTACTTGTGCAGTTAATATGTATGGCAATACTTAATTCAGGTACACAATTTCCATTGAAAATGCTCTCAGATTCAATCTTGCATTGTTCAAATTTCAAAATTTTCCACTTTCAACATTCTTATTCTAACATGCACCTATTCAGTGTTGTGCAATTGTGAGAGGGGTGCATCATGTACTCGGTTGTCTGTACCTACCCAAACTTTTCCATTAGCAAAATGCTTCAGAGAGACCTATATAATCTAAAGACAGCATATAAAATATCTACAGGTATGAATTTTATGTGAAAATGTCTCCAAATTGCAGTATTTTAACATCTATTTTTCAAAATTTTCCTGGGGGAGCATGCCCCCAGTTCCAGCATGCTTTGCATGCTGGGAAGTGTACTTTGCACACCTCTACCCAAGAGATTAGTACCTTGAGTTAGCCCCCCCCCTTTTATAAATCCTAGATCCGCCCCTGAGACAATCCACGAAACAGAAACAAAGCAGCTCTACTGCTAAAATATCTACATATAATGCCTTGATTTTACAAGATAACAATTGTTAACTATTCAGTGACTGGCATTCAAAAATTAGACTTACTGCGATGACTGGTTGTGAAAAACACCAGCTCAAAGCAAACATACCAAAGTGGGTGATATATTGAAAAATTATTGATACCATTATAATATTTTCCAATATCATATCAAATTTCAATATTACGGTTTACTGATTTTGATATTTATGGAATATTCTATAACTATTGATATACAAGCTACATTTCAGCCTTTTAGTGTGTAATTGCACAATCGTGCTAGAAATAAAGTCAGTTCTGTGCCTATTTACCAGTTTCCTAGGCTTGCTGCTAGTGCTATATGCAATGGTTTTAGTGTTTAAAGTACATTAAATAATATCATTTGCTCATGCAATCAATACGCCCACACAATTACTAAAACATTGAAATTTCAATGTTTTACTGACTATCAAAATCCAGATATTGCACAACACTAGAACACTCCCTCAATGCACAAGTTACATGAGTCACCAATATACAGGGTATAGTGTTCCAGAATGAGTTCTAATCTACAAGAGCTATATAGGTAGTGAAACAATCCATAAAAATTGACAGTACCTTTGTGACTATGCTAGCTTGTGGCACACATACATAGTCAATCTACCCTTCCATATATAGTCATAAGGTTTCCTTAATAATGTTCCACTGTACACAACCTACACAATCTAAAGTACATACCCACACACTACAGACATGTATACACATGCACAGTATATTCCATAACACAGATACACACACGCACACAGTGTATACCTTAAATACAATCTGTTTGGTCACTATAAACTGACTAGTGTCACGATCATTGTTGGCAGCAGTGGCTGTACACACAACACTACACACAATATCACATGATATATTTTGACCTACGGTTCTGTATTCCTCCCCGTCTGATGGCTGAAATTTCGATTTAAGAGAGTCAGCAAACATTGGCCATGCAACACTGTCCGGTATAGCAAATGGTTCTCTGTCCTGTTATAACACAATAAAATGCTGGTGTGCATTATAAGGGATTAATAAATGCTCACAGGGTAAACAAATCAGTTGTCCCAGAAAATGGTGGTCTCTACTGCTGGTTGTTAACTGCTATATACTATGACAACCACAGGAACGGAAAGACACTGCAGAAAATGAAACACAACTCAATATTTGAACACTTATAGAATTATAGTAGCTAGTTATTTTCTTGACTTTGGCTTACTACTAAAGAGTTTACCCCCTTGGAATTTAAAAATATTTTGCACTCTGTAATTCACTTTTCTTTCATTGTAAAATAATTTTCACATACAAAAATTGTACAAAAATGTCTTACAAAATGTGGCTAAATCTATTTTACCATGGTAGCTACCAGTGTTGCAAACAAATTGAGATACTCTAATAGAACAGTCATGGACATAAAATAATTTTCATTCAGTACATAAAACATACAAAAACATTTTATATGAAAAGTTTTATCACAATATTTTTCACATTAAAGTTCACCTGTGCACAAAGTGGCCTGCCTAATATAGGTGTCTGCTATCTGGTTAAATTATAGGCTGCTGTTTGTTTAAAACAACAATGAGCATGAAGCATATTTGTACTACAATTTCACTAGGGCCAACAATGTGGACCAATGTCATAAGACAACTTCACATTAGTACTGAGTGGTTTTGATATTTCATAAGCGGTACAGTATTGTCAACTTTATATTGTGGTATTAATAAATTATCGGCATGTATTAGTTGATGATCTGTAGTTCTAGAGTTTGACCCTAATCATTTTCAATAGTGGTTGAATTTAGTTGAAAGCCAATTGCAGTATAATACATCTGTATTATATTATTATACGTATCCATTCATATGTACTACAAGTACACTTCTTCATACAGGCTTGTTATTTTAGCTTTTATAGGACTTGTGTTTAACAATCCATGGTATTTGTGGTAGCTAAATATTGGATGGTATTAAAAGCAGATACCATGGTTTGACTAAAATATTGTCACATTGCTCAGCACTACTTCAGCACATGTGTTGCCGGGGATTAGACTACGTAACACTATGCTTACAGCACTGACCATATCACCACCTTAAAAGGCAAGAAGTTATACCTGGTAAATATAATTCACAGTACACACAGAAAGGTACTGTTATATAAAATGGTGTACAAGTCTGATTCTTTACTCTGTAAGACTGTAACTTTCCATTACATGTTGATGTACCACAGCAAAATTAGAACTATATTCAGTGTCTGGAAGTACTTTAAATATTCCCTCCAGTACAGTACTAGCCATAATATACTCTAATAGAAAATACACTACAGCACAGTTGTAGAGGGTGTAAAGTCTGATGTTTTACTCAATAACTGTTGTCTTCACATGTTAATTGGTGAGCCTCAGTGAGGTAGTGTTTACTTCAACTGTACCCAATCATTAGTTTACATAATAAACATGGAAGCCTCACACTAAGGTTCGTCCATGATGCTGTTTAGCATCCATTTAGTCCACCTACAGCCAAAACTAGAGTTATTCAATGTCTGGAAAATTTTTCATACAGTTGTATTACTAGCCATTATTTTGTAAATTGGATTTTTTTCCTGGCGTTTTGAAGACATCCATTCAATGGCTACCATTGGATAAAGATTACACCTTAAGTAACAAGGCACCATGAAGGTATTGTAAAGCTGTGTCAATATATTTTAAGTGTAAACCTTTAAACATACAGTAATATACACACACTTCAACATGGTGCCAGAGGGTCCACTGTATTTAAAATTTAGCATTATCCCCAATGCTACCACACTCACCTGTCCAAGTTCACTGGCCACACTGAAGGTTGGTATACTATCACAGAAGAGTGTCTGTGTACAAATTGTGTGCCTTCCCAACCTTCTCCAGTGACTAATAAATCTGTTGAGAAAACAAGACACACTTATAACTGTCATGACTATATGCAAGTGTAAAGCAAAATAACCATCTCACTAGTATGGAGCTAGCACAACATAGTTTATACAAAAATACTGACTGTATTATTCCGTCTATGTTTTGGTGTTGGAACTAATAATCCAAATATTTTACAAGCTCAACCAAAAAAAAGACCACAGCCTACAATAGCCATAGTCATTTCTAGATTTGAGGTTCACTTTGTCTTGTTATAGGGAGTATTTTGAAATAGTTGTTTCAATACTGACTAAAGACGGGGTTCGTATAGGTAGTATTGGAGCACTATTTTTGCTGTGTAGAAAAATGGTTGGCCATTTTCCAACCAATTTCAAGCATTTGCCCAACCAAAATCAATTGTGACATAGTCTGGGAAAACCGGTCTTATCGCTTATTGAAAAGTATCAAGAAATCCTAAATTAAAGTATTTAGTGTGCCAGTGGCAGCTACGTGTACCAAATTTTCACACGTCTTACACTGAACTCCTTATCTACTGTACAAGTAGCCAATAGCTAAATTCCACAATGTCCAAACATACATTACACTGTAGTGTGTGTGTGTGTGTGTGTGTGTTTGTGTATGCTTGTGCTTGTTGCAATTGTTTGTTTCTTTGATTATTGGTTTGTCATGGTGTCCGCATGACATTGTTACCTTACAAGTTTTATGACATCTGTTGTAGAATTACTATAGGTGGAACAATCACAAGTCTTCACCTTGACTAACAAGTACAGTCCTTTAGTATGACAAGGAGCAAGAAGTGTTGATGCTAATAACAAGATACCAAGATAAAATGATGATGATGGCAAGATAAAATATTGTAATATGAAATTAATACATCATGCACATAAGTGTATAAGATGAGCATACCCATAAGCACACCTCAATCCCTTAATTCACAAGTATAAACATTATTCTTGGTCCTGCTGTTGACAGTGAGGGAATTCAGACTTTACGTGTACTCTAAAGACATCACCTCTAATCTTCCAGATATCTGACTGTCATTTCCTGGCACAATGGAGCTCTCCAGACTTCAATCTCTTATTTGGCAAGGCTTTCTTTTGAGTATAAACACTATTCCCGGTCCTGCTGTTGACAGTTAGTAACCTCAGACTTGAATATCATACAGTACGGTAGTACTGTATTTAGGGATCATGGAAATTTGGGTTTTCCTGGCCAAAAAATCACCCAAAAACCAGCACAATACCTGTCACAGCACCAACTGTAACGAAGACAGAAGGACGCCAAGGCTCAATCGTTTCGGAGGGATAACTCGCTTCGTTTTGGCTCACATAAGACTGGTAATAATTTAAACAGAGTGTACACTTTTATACATTATATCACGTGCACATAATGATGACATCATATAATAATAACACACATTACAAGTGTTCAAGTCCTGCTTGCAATATAATTTAGACAATCACTCCTCAGTCTCGACATCCTCCCGGGAGAGCAAATAAAATAGAAGTTGGGTTATCCCTCAAACATTTATGTATTCGTTGTCGGGCGATCAAATGAGCCTTCCTTTTCTTATCATGTTTAGTAGAGTATTGTTCCTGGTTATTGATATCATCATTTTCAGTAACACCATCCTCAGATCTTCTATTGTCCATCATAGTTATCTGTTCATCTGTTTTACTAGGCAATTCCAGTGGATAAAGGTGACATATAGCTCTAGCAATCACACCACCACTTGGTAAAAGAACCTCTGCTGATCTAATTTGACCATCACGTCCAGTTGTTAACTTCTGAATTTTACCTAGTTTCCAACTACATCTAGGGATATATCATCTTTCACCAATACTATGTCATCTATTTTAGGAACTCTTAATGTTGAGTGTCTTGAATTTTTGTGATAGATAGGTAAATTTTCTCGGAGATTCAGTAAATACTCCTCCCTCCAAACCTTCCAAAACAAATCCAGATACTTCTGGCCTTTCTTCCAAGTCGTAAACAATTGTGTTGCAGTATCTCTCTTAGGCTGACAATCCTCATCTGTATGATAACTATCTTCTGTGGATGGAAGACCCAGTTTCCTGTTAGTAACCAAAAAATGTGATGGTGTCAACGTAAAGCCCGACTGAAAGTCTTCATACATATATGTTAGTGGCCTCGAATTAAGTACTGCCTCGATCTCTGTCAGCAAGGTAGCTAGTTGATCCAAAGTAAAATGTTTTCTTCCCAAAGCTTTCTGTAAACATCGCTTAACCATCCCAACTAACCGTTCATAAAGGCCACCCTGCCAAGGGGCCAAAGCTGTAGTAAAGCTCCATCTGATACCCTCACTAGAAACATAACTTAACAAATCCTTGTCTGTAAAAACTCTCCTCCACTGTTGATTTATCACCGTATTTGTAAGCTTGAATTGAGGAGCATTATCTGAAATAATGGAATCAGGCTTTCCTCGTCGTGAAATAAATCTTCTCAAACAATTTAGAAACTGCTCAGCCATCAAACCCAATACCCACTCCAAATGTACAGCTCTAACAGTTAGGCAGTGAATAAACACACCCAAACCTTATGTAACTGACTTCCCTCCTTAACATACACTGGCCCCAAGTAATCAAGTCCAGTAAATTGAAAAGGATCAGATCTAGCCACTCTCTCACGGGGCCAAGGGGGCATCAGTGGCAATGGGAAAGGGGTGCCTTCATGTCTACGACAGATCATACAACATGATAAAACACTTCTTACTGCCACTCGACCCTGAGGTATCCAATACTCCTCACGGATTTGTGAAAGAGTATGTGCAACTCCAGCATGAATCAAGCGTTCATGCACTTCTTTAATTAGTAACCGTATAAGTACTTCATGCCGTGGTAGCAACTTTGGACATTTGGAACTGTCAGTAGTTTCAGCATTTAGAAATCGTCCATAACATCGTAACACTCCATAGACATCTAACTTCAAACCAAGCTGGTGTATCAAACAGTGTTTTCTATCTTTCTCAATAGCAGTCAGTACATCAGCAAACTTTCGTTTCTGAACAACAGACACCCACAACAATGTTGCTACCTGTAAATCACCTGCACAAACTGACTGTCCATCAGACAATGAACTCAACACAAAGTACAGTAACTTACACCTCCTTTCAATTGATTCCCTAATCGACTGTGTCAAAGTAAGCCAGATTCTTCTCCTAATAAACTTTAAACAATAAACAGTAACTCTCAAAAGCCTTCTCAAGGAGGAAAACTTCTTCTCATCAATTCCACAAATTGAGTTTACATTGTCAACATCATGACTAATGACTGAAGTCGTTTCATACAAAGCTCTTGGAACCCCACATTCCAATCCTTGTATAATCTTGGGTGTCAGTTGAGGTATACACCATTCTGGCCAGATGTTCTCTGCATCTTTAAGCCACGTAGGCCCATTCCACCATAATTTGGCTTCCTTAACTTCAGACACTTCTAGTAGGAAAATCAGCAGAGTTCTGGTCAGATGGTACATATCGAAAAATAACATCAGATTCCTTTAACACTTCTTTCACTCTATTCTCAACAAAGGTGGGCAACAGCTTGTTGGTTTTCAACCAATGTAAAACACATGTTGAATCTGTCCACAAAATCCGTCTCAATGATGGTAATTTCAACTCCCTAGCAACAAAATTTGCTGCTCGTATTCCAATGTTAATAGCATGTAACTCTAGTCTAGGAAGTGTAATATTTCCTTTCATCTTATGGGTACCCTTTGAAACCAATCTCATCTTTGAAAAGACAAGGTTTACCTAGACAGAACCCTGTTTCTCTACACGAAGATACACTGCAGCTGCATAAGATTTCATTGATGCATCACAAAACACAAGCAGCCTATACCGTTCAGTAGTGTCCACATTGGCAACACATCACTTTATCTTAAGAGTAGACAGCAGTCTCAATTCAGTCAATATTTCATTCCATCTCTTACATAACTCTTCTGACAAAGGCTCATCCCATGACACACTCTCCATCCACAGTACTTGAAGAAACACCTTCCCATAAAATGTCACCGGAGTAACAAGACCCAATGGATCAAAAACCTTAGCCACTACTTTCAATACCTCCCTTTTTGTAGGGATGACATCCGAGTTACTAAAATTAACTCCTCCAACTTGTAGGTTATATTCTTTGTAATTCCATGGCATGCCAAAGGTCTTAACAACACTTCCTTTGACAACTTCAGTCTCCGGCAACAAACTAAGGAATTCAGATGAATTGGAGATCCACTCCCTTAGATTCATAGATGCCTTTCTAAAAATGTTCTTTGACTCGAAATAAATCCTGTGAGCTTCTTTCACAGTACCAGCTCCAAGTAGGACATTATCAACATAGATGTTCTCACTAATCTGTGAAGCAACAGGTGTGCCAATCTTCTTCAAATGATACTTGATTGTGCCTCCCAACAAAAAGGGACTACAAATAATTCCAAACGGAACTCGACAAAATCGGTAAACTTCTTCAACCACTTCTAAGCTTTGTAAGTTCTTAAACCTGAGGAACCTTGTTACATCTCTGTCCAACTCCTGGATACCAACCTGCAAAAAGGCTTTCTCGATGTCAGCAAGCATGACGATTGGCTGGATCCTAAAACGAAGCAGGATACCACACAAGTCTGGTAATAACACAGGGCCTCTGTGAAGACACTCATTTAAACTCTTCTTTCCCCTCCTTGCTTTGGCTGAAGCATCATACACAATACGCAATTTGGTTGTACTCTTAGCTGGTGTCATCACTGGATGATGAGGAAGATAATGGCATTGTTGACTTGTCCTTGTATCAGTAGTGACCTTCTCCACTATTCCTTGCTTAACTTGACTAGAAATAACTTTGTCATATTTCTCAAGTAGATTTCTATCCTTCTAAAAACGTCTTGCCAAAGATCTAAGTCTACCAACTGCAATATCCAAGTTTTCAGGAATATCCAAGTTCTCATATTTCCATGGCCACTGTATCTGATATCTACCATCCTCAAAACAAATCGAGGAATTAAATGTTTCAAGAGCTTTATCATCATCAGTTATTTCCAATGGATCACTGATTCCAATTGTTTCCAATCTCCAAAAGTCTTCATTGAGGTTTATCCGCAATGACGTCATCAAATAAAATGGCGCCATATAGTGGGTTTTTAAAAAATATTTTCGAGCATAGAAGTCAATGGAAGCCAAGAATGATGCTTCGCTTTCTACGCCCCATGCGAATGATGACAGCCATTTGGACTCTGGTATGGTTATAGATTGTAATAGCGAATACCCATAAGCTGTTTTTGTCTTTCAAAGGTGATTTTTGGTATGACGAGGAAATGTTTGTGTTTCGCGATGATGGCCACTATTCGGGAACTTTTCGGCCGATTTGGAAGCCAGCATCGACCTCCCCGGGGATGATGTTTTATTGTTGACTGAAAAGGATGTCCCTGGTTCATCCCTAAGCGGCAAGGAACCAGCCGAATTAGGCATTGTGCAGTTGAAACGATGGCTTGCTTGTCGTGGTGCTCCAGTCACAGGGAAAAAACCCCAGCTTATCAAAAGGTAAATGTACATATTAAAACATAAGTTGCATTTAACAAAACATTCTAATAGGGTCAAGTTATACATTCAGTATGGATGGGACAAATATTTGGTGGATCCAGATCATGGTATTAACAGTCAGTGAAAACTGGCCACCACTTGAGGTTCATCCTCTACATGTATAAGGTTAATGAAGTCAGTTCCAGCACCAGAAGACATCCTGTGGACAAATCGACTCTATAATTTGCCAGGAATCACCTTTGGTACAATCTACGACCATCTCATTGATCGTAAAGTTGTATTGAAAAAGATCAGTTATTTAGAGAATATTGCTGATGAAAGGGCTGAAGCAGTGTTGCAGCATGCTTCAGGTGATCATGAGTGTAGTAATTCCACGTCCATTGATTATACTAGAACCCTCGATAAAGTGTACCGCTTTTATCAAGATGGGCACATACAGAAAATCAAATACCATCCTTTACCTCAAGTGCCTGATCACTCATGTGTTTCAGCTGCTGTATTACCTTCAATGAAAAAGGATCGTGTTTACAAAGTGATTATTTTTTTTTGTGAATCCACAGCTCGTGTGGCACAAGCTTGCTGTTCATGCCCAGCAGGTCTGTCAGGATGTTGTAACCATGTTACAGGCACCCTTTATTGCTTGGAAGATTATATCCACTCTGGGTTGCAGGATGATGAACGGAAGGGATGTACTGAACGTCTGCAGACCTGGAATCGTCCTAGACAAAGAAACATCGAAGCAATGCCAATCGATGATATACATCTTGTCAGAAAAGAGTATGGTGTGAAAAAGCGGATAAAGGCTCACAGAATCAATGAGTGGGACTGCAGACCCGAACACAAGAGAATTCTTGATCCTAATTTAGCCAGAAATCTCAGAAAAACATTGTCACATGTTGAACAAATGAAAATAGCTAGTGCAAACCATGCTCTTTGCATGGCACAGACCCCAGCACAGAAAAAGAAGGCTGCCCAAACTAAATCTTTACTTGAAAGATATAGCTCATCATGCTATCTTCAGTTATTGGATGATGAACCAGCTCCTGTTGATACTCATCTAGATGAAATTAAGAAAGAAAGAGTTTTAAGAGCTGCTGAACAGAAAAAAAAGCTTTTAAATGAACTAGCTGCCAAACTTGATCAAGTAAACCATGATCATACTTATGCTTCTTGTAGCAGAGAAGTTGAAGACAGTACATTTCCTAGTAACGACACTCCTTCAGGGCAGTTGCATGGCATGCAGTTGTACAAAAGTGAAGTAGTTATAGATGGAAAACAAGCTAAGGAGTTAGAAGAGAAAACCAGAGAGCAAGCATCTTCGGACTTGTGGCACAGCCAAAGAAAGCTAAGGATTACAGCCTCCATCATGAAGGAAGTGTGCCATCGAAGGGTCAGCACAAGTTGCACAGCTTTTGTGAAGAAAAAGATCAACTGTGTCTCTTTAAACACCACTGCAATTCGCTACAGAAGAGAGCATGAGAAACATGCCATTGATTCTTATGTTAACTACCAATTCAAGCGTGGGGTAGCTGTTGAAGTTCAAAAGTGTGGACTTGTAGTTGATGCTTTGCTGCCATGGCTAGCAGCTAGCCCTGATGCAATCGTATCTGATCCAACTCTAAAAGAGGATAGTAAGGGGTGCTTAGAGGTTAAGTGTCCCCTTTCATGTGAAAATTTGTCTATTTTCAAGGCTTGCAGAACCGTGGCTGCATTCTGCTTGGTTGTGGAGAGAGATGGAAACATGTGCCTGTCAAAATCTCATTCATACTTTTATCAGTTACAAACACAGATGCATGTGACCAGCTTACAGTGGTGTGATTTTGTTGTATGGTCACCTCTTCATGAGCCGTTTGTTCAGCAAATCAAATATGATGCAGATTTTATGAAGTCAGCCATTTCAACAGCTGGTAAATTCTATTTTGGACAATTTTTACCAGCAGTTGTACCATACATGATCATGCCACCAACTAGTAGACCATCACCCAGTTCCTCTGTACCACCAGTTAAATCACCCAGTTCCTCTGTACCACCAGTTAAAGTTGTAACAGGCAGCCGTGCCCAGATCTCCAATAAGTTACCACCCAAGAAGGCTTCATTGTTGACTCCTCCTTCACACAGTGGTAAGGAGACCGAAACAATTGCATCATCTGATGTCAAAATTATGGCTACTAATAAAGTAACCTCATTGCCTTTAGATTATGTCCTGCAACATTTACATGTTGTGAAGCATGTAGTCAAGGGAGATGGTAGCTGTTTATACCATTCCATTTCCCATCAAACTGGACTAATTCCCCATACTTCTCAAGGTGATGAGAAAATCAGTTCTCAAAGAAACATACCTTCACGCATGATGTGGGACCATCCAGGTGTTCGTACAGAAACTGATATGTCATTTTTGCAGTGGTTAGAGAAGAGACAAAACATTCTCAGTCATAACAGTTGGGGAGGTGACCTAAATGTCCGTCTAATGGCTATTGGACTGCAAAGAGATATTATTGTTGTTACTGCTTCACATGATGGTTCTACATATGCCCGAAAATATTTTTCTCAACCACCACCACTACCCAAGATGAAAGGAGGCATTTTTGTTCCATTAACAACTGAAGATCTTTGCAGTCAGTGGAAGTTATGGAAGCATGTACCACTGCTGATAATTTATAACGGCCAAAACCATTATGACTCTACTACAGCTGTAAATTTAAATTAACTGTAATGTTATTTATAAAAAATCATGAGTTTTATTTGATTGTGATAAATTAATTTTAATGAAATACTTGAAATCAATAAATGTACTGTACAAAAGGATTAGGCTACCAAAGGTGGATCAAAGTTTGTAAGCATACAGCACACATAAATTACTTGATTTATTGTGTCCCACATTGCGGCAGGCAATACATTTTGTAAAATATGAAAATTCTTTACTCTTCCTATCGCTCTTTCCACATGGACCCTTAACTGTGCTATCTTTTTAGTTAAAATCACATACTCACTTGCCATTTGACGGTCCGATTTCAAAAGAAGGGGTACATTCAGACGTACCCCAAGAGGTGCTAATATGTCTTGCATAAGAAAGCCTTTATCAGCCATGATTTCGTCACCTGCATCTAATTTCTCCAGCAGCCCACTGACTTCCACCTGCCTTTTATCTGATATTGATCCTTCATAACATTTGGACACAAAAGATATGGCTCCACTAGGGGTTATACCCAATAGTACTTTTACAGTGTTCTTATTTTTGTAGGTTGAAAATGTGCTTGACTGGGATGAAAGTGATGAGGGTCGTTCAATGGCAAACTCAGTTGCATCAATGATCACACGGGTGTTTGGATAGTTACGTTTGAAGATTTCTGGCATATACTTCTTGACTATATGCCAGGGTGAGAAACGTTCAATAGCTTTAAAGCTGTGATACATAAGGTTAATCCAGGTTGTTGTTGTGCGAGATACTGTTGACTGAGACACTCCAAACCTTACAGCCAAATCCCTTTCATACAGGCCAAGACACAAGGGTCATAAATAGCTACTCTAGTAAGGGAAGTTTACAACATGGGCCATGTTTGGTATCACCACAAGCTTCCTTGCATCTCCTGCTATCCCATTGTCTCATAACTTTAGCATCAGATTCAAGAACCTGTTCGTAAAATGTAGCTAGTGTTGCATAATCTGAGAATCCAGTATAAAACTTCACTAAGTCACTGTCCTCCTTTATGTTGTCAAGGCGAAACAGAGATTTTGTAGAGGTTCTTTGAGATTCTGCAAGTTTATCCTGCAGTTGTTTGACTTGCAGCTTTAATCGTTCTATTTCATCAAGTAAAGCAGTTTTAGTGGCAACATCTTCCTGATCTCTACTGTAATAATCCTCAAAATTGTGTGCATCTGAAGCATCATCTGTAACTACATCTGATTCAGAATCATCATGTTCATCTGTGGCATGCTCACTGAATTCTAAACTAGATGATGCCTTCATTGAAGTGACACTACGGCGATGAAATGATTTACTGGTCCACTGAAAAACTGAAGGCACAGCAGTGGGCAGGAGATGACGTCTGGAGTTGGGTTTATCAGAGGTTGGAAAATAATCACTTGAAGTGAAGTGCTCTGAACAAACCTTTGTGTACTTATTTATAACAAATTCAGGACCAGGGTCTCTTTTTATTTTAATTATCCACATCTTCATTCTATTACTATCTGTAGGAAAAGAATGAAATGACACTTTTGAAAGTCCAAGTAGTTCTTTTTCTTTCTGTTGAGCAGATGCATTTTTGCAATCTGGTACACAGCAGTAATTTCCTTTCCAACTTGCTGGTTAAAACCAACAGATTTAAGCAGTTTGCCTCCGTTCTTCTGTGACTCTAAGCATAAATCATACAATCTTGAACTCAAACGTACTCTCACAACATACCTGTTTGTTGAAATTCTTCGGGGCTTAAATCGCATAAAGATAAACCCAAGACGGTGGGAAAATCAACAGCGAATGACGTTGCAGACGAGTGGCCATCATCGCAAAACACAGGCATTTCCTTGTCACACCAAAAATCACCTTTGAAAGACAAAAACAGCTTATGGGTATTCGCTATTACAATCTATAACCACACCAGAGTCCAAATGGCTGTCATCATTCGCATGGGGCATAGAAAGCGAAGCATCATTCTTGGCTTTCATTGACTTCTATGCTCGAAAATATTAAAGTCCCCCCACTATACGGCGCCATTTTATTTGATGACGTCATTGCGGATAAACTTCATACAAGTAACTGAATCATCAAAACATGAAACCATACTCATTTCAGGTAACATCTTATTAACCTCTGTCATCACAAGACAACTTGAAACATGTTGTTGACAACTTCTGATACTGTACTTTCCTGTAAGAATATATCCTATCTTTGAGGATATCAAAAACAATCCTGATGGAAGTGTCAACTTCTCAGTACCCAAGATGGTCCAAAAATAATCAGACCCTATTAAGAGGTCAACATTCACTGGTTCTACATCCTTGGGAACAGTGTCAGCCATTTTCTCTGGAGAAATTGATAGCAAAACTCTAAATCTGATGGCTGTATTGGGCCCCTTTGTATTGGGCCTGTAATCTTATTTATCACATTAGCATGAAGTGGTAAACAAGAATTGTTTTTAGTTATCACATTAAAGTGGACAACAAAGGTGTTTACCTGCTGAGGTGTCCTTGCAGCAAAGGTCGATACAGACAGTAACTCCTCACGATCACAAGTTAACTTCAACTTCTTAGCCAGCTGGTCAGTTATGAAGGTACGATGACTTGCACTATCTAACAAAACTTTTGCCATAATGGTTGCTGATCCATCTGCTGTCTGAATAGGAACAACTGCTGTCTATAACAAGACTTTTTCTCCAGAAGCAATTAAAGCTTGATCAGTGCCTACACTTGCATTAAGAGTTTCAGTGGGCTTATCTTGGCTCCCCTCTGTTACTACATTACCAACACCATGGTCAGGAACAACATTCTTTCTCACTTCACCATCACCAAATCTTTGTGGGCATATAGCTCGATTATGGTGTTGTTTTTTCCCACAATAACAACAACCATATCTCTGAGGTGATGAACAATCAGTAAATGTGTGTCCAACCTTAAAACAAAGAAAACAACGACCCTGAGTTATCAGTTTCCGCTTACGTTCAGCAAGTGTTTTAACTCTGTCACATTCATCATTAAAGTGGTCACCTCTGCAGAACACACAACTAGGACTTCTACCTCTTCTCTGTACATTAGTAGTAAAAGTGTCAACAGATGCCTGATTCAATAACTGCTTACCACCTCCGGACAAGGATTGGCTCTCCTTTTGTCCTCCTTCATGTCTTACAGGTCGATAATCATAATTCCTTCCTTTGGAATTAGCCACTCTTCGATAAGCATTCTCTTGAACAATCACATATCGACTCAATAACTTTCTCAATAATTCCATTGTCCATTCTTCATCACATTGTTTTGTGCTTTCCAACTTTAAAATGACTTCCAAAGAGAACTTGCTCAAAATCTGGTAAACCAGCATCCTCTGATTGTCAACTGTCTCACCTTGTGACTCCAACTGTCTCAATATTCTCTCAATATTATTGTGAGTGTACTGAATGTCATTGAACTTGCACGAAGAGGTTGGAAGATTCTGTAATTTGGCATAAAGCACTTCAACTATTGATTCCTTACTTCTAAATCTCTCCTTTAAAAGTTTGAGTGCTACGTCATAGTTCTCATCAGTTACAGAGATGCTTGAAATTGCAACAGAAGCAGCACCTCGGAGAGTTCCTTTGAGATAACTGAACTTTGACAAATTTGGTATCTTCTGCTTATGAACAGATGAATGAAAAATATCCCAAAATTCTGGCCACTTTAACAAATTTCTATCAAATATCGGTAAATGCAACTTCGGAAGATGTACTGATAACTGTGGATTGTTTACTGTAAAGGTATCACCTGATGAAGAAGAGGTCAAGGTCGCAGCTTGTACTTCCCGTGTAGCTTGTACAGTTGCATGGTCAATTATAGGTTGAAGGTTAGTTTGTGTTGAGGTGAGCATTTTCTGGTAGTTGGCTTGTTCTCTCTTCCTTGAGATTAATGTTACTCTTGCTTTCAATCTGGATATCACTTCATTGGCGGCAAACATGAGTTCAATAAATCCAGTTTCGCCATCTGTCGCTCGAGAATACTCTTTCTCTTCAGTAGCCTTCGCGTCACCTTTCGCTTCCTTAAGAACGTTCGACCAGTCTTTGTTGCATTTTTTCTAGCAACAAAACGTTAGTCGTGAGCCTGTTCAGAAAATCTTCTACTTCACTCTCATATTCGTCCAGTTCCTGTTCCTTGGGTTTATTCTCCAACAAACCATTCGCTGACTCAATGTACTGCTGTAGACGGGCCTTAGCAGGTCCTATTATCTTCCTTATTGGTCCAGACAATACCATCCTGGCACCTTGGCAGTATTGGTTAGGTACGTATAACCAAGCCCAAAAGTGCCTTCAGTATGATCCTAAAGGCTTCCAATAAATTGTTTCAAAATTTAAAAAAAATATTATTTAATGGAGTTTTTTACTGACTAACTGTCTGCCTGCCTGCCTGCCTGCCTGCCGGCCTACCTGCATGCCTGCCTAATGCCTTCAGGCAAGCGTAACTCGATAATGGCTAAGGCTATGGGCTTGATTTTTTCACTATTTGATGTTGCTTCATCCGGAGACATGCCTTTTGAAAATACCGCAGTGCATACAATACATGCATCATGGACTTACCTTTGTCCTCCTTTGTGTCCCATTTCTTTTGCTGACAGCCCAAGGTGTCAATTCATGGTAGTACAATGTATGGCTTCCCTACAGTATGTTTATATATGGGAATAGTCCATATTTTCTGTACTGACTGGATTGATTGCAGAGGCGATTCTAACACTATTCTTCGTTTGTAACGCTGTGTAACGGGCTGAACATAGCTGAAAGTGAAGCGTAATGGCTGCTGCACTTTCGAGGCAGTAATTGATAGTTTGGGCACGCATTCAGACGAAAACATTACTTCTGGTGCCATCCTTTCTTTTGATGTGGTATGCATGGGTTCACCAGTCATAATAATGTTGAAAAAAATAAATAAGTGTAAGGAAAAATTATAGAAAAAAAGTAGGGAAACAAGGGAGGTCGCCTGCACCTGCAGATATTAGGGATTAAATGTTCGCTAGTATATCTGTAGGTGTAGGCAACCTCCCTTGTTTCCCTACTTTTTTTTTTTTCTATGATCCCTAAAATTCCTAATTCCTTACACTTGTATATATATATTATGGACATCATGTGCCAGCAACACGTGACGAACAATTTAACATTGATGATGTAACTATTCACAATGACACATCGGTAACACGACTTTTTGTGACTAATCACTGGACTGGACTGGAACACTGGACTGGACTGGACTACTGGACTGACATATTTTTACACATGGTAAGGTTGGTTTTATTAGCTAAAGGTCTTTATAAGGGACATGCAGCCTGATACTACTATGAATATAGAACAGTGACATAAGTAAAAACTGTGTCTTCTAATGATTTCACTACTTCTTATCATGCTATATGGCACTTGTACACTTCTTACTGCTGTGCTGCAGGGAATGTGATAGTGATGGATATCCAAAAATTAACCTAGCTACCATGATATCACCTAGCTACCATGATATCACCTAGGTACCATGATATCACCTAGCTACCATGATATCACCTAGCTACCATGATATCACCTAGCTACCATGATATCACCTAGCTACCATGATATCACCTAGCTACCATGATATCACCTAGCTACCATGATATCACCTAGCTACCATGATATCACCTAGCTACCATGATATCACCTAGCTACCATGATATCACCTAGCTACCATGATATCACCTAGCTACCATGATATCAAGAGTTTATTATATTATTAATTCTTAATGATATCCTTGAATGAAACAAAGTGATGGCAAACCATTTGAGACACATGTACATGTAACTGAGCTATCCATCCTAGACCAATCTGTTCATATATCATGATGACTGCTATCATGATAGTTCTCACATGTACACTACTAGCTTGCCTACACATATAGCTGTGTGACCAAAAATAATTATTAATTCATTAGTGTTGTACAAGCTTGCTGCTATCTCCAAGACTTTATCGTTGGTTAACCTTCACATTCCCTGCAGCATATTGATTGATTGATAAGGAGTACATTTACTGTAGAGCATAGTAAGTAGTAGTAAGATCACTACAAGTCAGTGTTGCTTACTCTGACTATTCCTCACATTCATCATTTTAGTAGTAGCTAGGAGGCTGCAAGTTTTCTGAAGGCCCTTAGCTAACAAGACTCAACCTTAGAATGTGTAAAACCAAAAAATATGCTGGTCCAGTAGTCCAGTCCAGTGATTAGTTGTACCCGACTTCTCGTACTTTTTTCAAAAAATGCAAGAAAACAACATGAACTAAGATTGCATTAGTGATAATGTACTGTTCATTTCTCCTCTGAATGAAACACTTTAATACAGCAGTCAACAAACTGCTCTATAAAGCAACCAAACCTGTAGCTGACTGGTAACTTTGTGCTAAATTTAAAAAGTGTGTATTAATTAGTACAATGCAATGCCACAGCTTCTGGTTATACAAAAACTCACAAACTTTCTGGAGACATGTCCTCAAACATTTACAATTAGTTATCATACGTCAGTACACTTATATATCATCAACTTAGTTTATACTTGTGAAAATAGCAGGAGAGTATCTGCATTTCACAAGTGCTTTCATTATGGTTTATGACTAGTCAGGCAACAGTAGTCATCCAAATACAGTGTATGGAACCTCCATTAACGGACACTCCCTGTAATGAACACCTCCTAATTATGGACACTATACCATGGTCCCTACCACACTCAACCTCTGTACAACAGACAACGGTACCTCAGCTAATGGACAACCTATATGAGTACCCCGACTATACTTGGATCTGGATTTTAACTGTTTAAGACAGCTGTATGGCTGATACAACACAGGGGGTGTAACTGCACAACCCCAAATAATAGACACAATATATTGTATGACAGTTGTATGATTGTTCATACATTTAGTAAGCTTACATGATTTACCTCTCTAAATTCCGAGTTGCAGTTCCTTAAAGTCATCCCTCCTCAAGATAATCCACCAATACAACTGGACACAAGTCGCGCAGCCAGACCACTATTTTTCCCCACGGCGCTTATCGATTAGAGATTATAAGCGCCTGCTCGAGCAGGCGTTTATAATCTCTAATCGATAAGCGCAGTGGGGAGAAATAGTGGTCTGGCTGCGCGAGACTAAGTCCCGAACTGAGTATAGACATACATGTAGATAATATACTTGATAATATATTCGAATATATAATCTATGATATAGAGGACTGCTCCAGCTATATAGTTCGGGAACATTTACGAAGGGCTTGTTATTAAATAATAATAATAACATTTACGAAGAGTTTCAAGCTGAGATTATAAATGAAATAGGTATGTGAAGAATCAGCTGTGTATACTATAGTAGCTGGTTAGCTGTGTAATGCACCTATCAATGTCACGCCCCACCTACCCCAGGTTGGGCAGCGCGGGTGGGGATTTGTAGGAGATTCGTCACCCAAACTCATCCCCAGGGTAGGGGCATTTGCAACACAAATAGCCATACTTGGCCATATTGTTAGTGATTCCTGAGATAAATAATACGAATTAGTAGGGGATTTGTAACTCAAAGTTGACCCTAGGGGTGGAGAATTTGTCATCTAGCATTTACAAATCCCCACCTCTGGAGTAGGTGGGGCTTGACATTGATAGATGCATAAGCCATGTGTGTCTTATACAATGTAGTTTACACTTCATGGCTAATTTGTGTGTATGAATGTATATAGCCTGTGTATTGGTTGTGACTGGTTAGCTACTCTTAAACCTCAACCTCCCTCCAAAGGACACCTCCATGTAAAGGCTAATCACACCTTACAGGCCAGATATCATTGTTTGTAACTCAGGCAAACCCTCTGTTGCTTTACTTGAACTAACCTGCCCTCTAGACTCAGAACACAACATTCAATCTGCTAGGTATAGAAAACAAAACAAGGCTGAGTATCATCAACTGCTTGCGGAATTTGATCACTTACAGATCCCAACCTATTATGAAACTATTGAAATTAGTGTGCTAGGTCACTACCTACCTTCTTCCATTCAGATTTGTTGACTTTGTACAACTTTCTGTAACCACCAAATCTTCCATCCGACAGATCCTTGACATTGACAATGCTGCTCGTCAATGTATATCATGTTCGCAAAGATTATCTTGGCCAGGAATTGTAGTGACTGGTCAACCGAGCACTTAACTTAATTTTGTCTTGTAATTATTAATTGTTGCTGTTGTTATTAGTCTTTTTGTTTTGTGTTTTGTGGTTTTTAAAATTTTTTTTTTTTTACATGTACACACACCTTGCTGTGCCCACAAGATCTCATTTTGCTTGATCTGACTGTGGTCACATGAGACTGAGGACTAATAATGTATGTATCATCTTATTACTAATGATGGCTCTCTCTCTCACAAGTAAGCATGGTCAAGCAAGTATCTCAATTATGAGAGGATTTCAAGGTCGTGAAAATGTTTTTTTTTGCAAGCTAGCAACCACCAGAACCATTCAGTTTTAGGTTTCATTGTGCTTTTTAGCAATGCAAAATAAAAGGCTCCATGAGAAGTTTCCAGAAAGCAACACAGAAAGTGGTTTTGGAAAAATAATGAAATGCAATGCGGGTGCCCAGACATGATGTGGGCAGAGGACAGAAAACTACAGTCTCATTTGGAGTGGTCTTACCAACAGCTTAGTAGACCAGAAACTCTAAAGGATATGCATTTGTTGAGTTTGAATTTGATGAGGTAGTTAAAATTGCTGCTGAAACAATGGACAATTACTTGATGACAAATTACTACAGTGTAAGGCACCTAATACTCTAATAGGACATACAACTAGATTAGGTGTGGACCCCCAGATGCTTAATGAACTAGTTAATGAGCCTCTATCTATTTCTGATCTAGTCACTAACAACAAGCACTCAAGTAACACATAATGGCTTTAGTACTAGTGTGAGTATCATCCACAATTTCGTAATCAGTGGATTGATATACTGTTCTTTGTTTGTACAAGAGGTGGAACATAGCTGAAAATAAAGTGGTATGATCACATTACATTTCAGTGTAGTTGACATGTGATTTCAGTTGAATTATATCTGGCACCATTCTTCTTTCCTTTTGATGCAGTTTACAAGTGGGAGACATTTTTATAGATTCCTCTAAACTTTATAACTTGGTTTCTTTGTGTGTGTGTGTGTGTGTGTGTGTGTGTGTGTGCGTGCGCGCACGCGTGCACGTGTATGTGTGTGTTGGCACTTTCGAAAATTGCATCTGTTAAATGCTGGTGGACAGTGTGTTGTCATTTTCTTAACAAAATATTATTTGTTAATACCACCTGTCTTCACTATTTAGTTGAAGCAATCAATAAATGCTTCATTTGTTATGCAACGGTGTGAAACTGTGTACTATTGGCTTGTGCTGCGTTAAGGCTGGTAATGATCTTACTGGGATCTGATAAACAAATCTCTCAAAACATGACCTTTCAAAGTTGTAAAAATGCAGCTCTATATAAGTTTACCTACAAGAGGGACACAAATATGGTCTCAGTATCGGTGGTTCCATTTACGAAAGGTTCCACCATCAATTGTCCTCAATACAACTTAACTGTTGTTGATTTCCTTCTAGAGCTGTGAAACTGGTCAGTATATCATAACCAGTTACTGAGTAGATCAAAGCTGCCAGTTATCAATCGTAAAACATGAGTGAAAATGTTGGAGATTGGTTATCCAGTTATGCATAAAAAAGATTGATGACTGAATTTATAAAATAAAAAATATCTAGTTGGACAGGTTGAGCAAGTAAATTTTTAGAGCACTATTTCCTTCACTGTTATGTACTACCTTATAAGGTCATGTGTTCATGTTGTATTTGCTGTAGGCAAGTTTGTACCATCACACAAGGTACACCCACTAACATTCAAGGGATGGAGGAAACATCCTAGGAGGATAAACCGACTGAACTGGTCTTGTCTTCTTCACAACCGGGTATGATGTGATCATGTTATTTATGCTGCAATAGTATAATTGGCCATACAAGGCTGCAAATCGGCCATATTTTCTTTGTTATGAGTAACAACATACTCGGTCTATACACCCACACAGGTCCACCCATAAGTCAGTATGGCAAGGCTAAACTGTTTTCTTTCTTCATAACTGTGTCAAAAACTCTTTAACACAATGGTAAAAGGTGAATAGACATCTGGCTTTGTGAGTGTTCCAGCAAGAAGTGGAATTTTATTGTAATTTCAGAAACCAGACCACTTACCAGATGGTCAGAAAGTATTTCTAAATACTCCCTATATAGTTGTGAAATAGATTACATAGTGATGCCAAATATCATGTTACCGTCAAACCATTGGCCAGTGATACTGTCAGCAATGGAAAATTTGTGACTGCATACTGACTGTTGTATTAGAGAGTATTCATCTATGGCCACTACTTTGTTGGTTTTCCGTTTTTCATCAGAATTTCTGCAAATGATTAGTGTGGGCAACTTTACCATTTGTAGTCATGAGCTGCTCTATTAAAATGTGGCGTACGTGTTATAAACAATCGAAGCATAAATTTGTAGATTAATGAGAACAGTTAAGGAGCTCTCCTCTTTCATGAACCAATTGTGGTGTGATGAAAGCAACGCGTTTGACTGCAAGAAATATGTGACTTAGAGATGTACTGATCTAGTATCGGATCAGTACCAATCTCGACAATTTGAGCAAAATTGGTAGAACCGATTTTCTGTTGAAGCCACTGATTCATGATATCAATTTTTCTAATCACCATTTCTCAAACATACAAGACTTCTTCTATCATTTCTCTGCTCCATTTATGAAAAAGCTAAAGTATAGTACCATTTCTTTTGCCTGGTGCCCTTTGAAAACAATGAATAGTGCTACACCATATCAAATAGGCTAAACTATTAGAATCTCTGCTACAACAGCCTACAAACCATTTCAGGCAAGTCTTGGTAGGAGCATGCATTAAAATATTTGTGAGTGCTGTCACTGCTGATTGTCTGGGTGGTGTAATTGAGATTGGTATTGACTCCAGTAACAATGCTGTGATCATCATTCAGCTAACAATTGACCAATTAGCTTAGTCTGAGATTATAAAATGCTATAAGAACTACCTGTCAAGATCAGTCATCATAATAGGTAAAAGATGTCAGATCGGTACAATATTGGTAGATCGGTAATAAATTTCCTAGATCGGATTGGTATCAGTAAAGCTCAGAAAAGTTGAATCGGTGCATCTCTATATTATGTCGGGTTTTCACTGATTGCATCTGCGAAAACCCGACATAATGACACAAGCCTAAATTTTCAGTATAAGCCATTGATTGCAATGGGTAAAATATTTGCGTAATTGAAAAATAATTCATAAATTTTTTTAATGCTTTGTTCTTTGTGAAGAAAGGGTCTAATGATAAAAACCTGGATATCATCTTATTTGCCTACTCAGAGGAGTTCAAAAATCTTGGTTCATTGCAGTAGACTAAAGGATATGTGTGTTATGGGTGTTTGTTTAGTCACAATATTTCTTCACTGATTTAGTCTCTGTACATAGTGAAGAAAAGTGATAAAGGAAAAACCTATTCATGGCGAACGATGCAAGTTGCGACTGTACTACATTGTGTTCGTAAGTTACAACCATATTTGGAAGTGCCTGTAATTTATTTTCGCAGTACTTACTGTACAAATCGATCTTTCTGTTGTTGCTACTTTGTAGGGCTGTAACTCCAAAAGTTGTAGGCATTCAAGGCTGAAACTTTGCCAGACAGTACATTTGGCTAAGTAGATTAAAAATATTCAATAATAAAGAATTTGAAAAATGCACCATTAGGTCAGGTTTTCGCAGATCCGGTCACATATCCATTCATCAGATAGTTGAAGCTAAATACTGGCAGTAAAAGTGCATGTAAATGAAAATGAAGAAAAGAAACTCAACAAATAGTGAAACCATTACTACACAAACATCTAAAGCCACAAGGCCAAAAAGTCATAAACTACAAGAGTGGAACTTCTTTTAGCCGGCACTTTGAGACCAAATTGTAAAGCTTGTTTGATGTGTTAAACACATAATATGGAATAAAGATAAATAATAAACTTAGTTGTTGTGAAACAGTCAACATTGAAAGTGTAGATGTAAAGGTTGAATCTGGCAAGTTCTAGAACTTTCTTCAGAATTGTGTATAAATAGATAGTGTAGCATGTACATTTTCCTGGTGTTATTGTACTCCTGGTGTGCTGTTGTTATTTTGCTGTTGCTGCTGTATTTTTTTACTGCTGTTGATTAAAGAGATTCTTAATCAGATAGACTGTGTATAGTTTCTCTGGAAATAGATTTGGGCTCAGTATCGTGGTCTTTACACCAATTTCTTGGTAGCAGAGGATGGTTATAGGTTAAAAGCTGATGACTATGGAGACTAATAGTGAGATACTAGAGTTGGAGAAAGGTTTAGAACAGCAGCAAGGTAATGAACAGCTTGAAGATAGCATATTAGAGTTAAGACAAGAAAAAGCTTAAGTAAAGACACTATTTACTAAGGCAAGGCGTAGAACACTAGTTTTGATACAAGAAAAAGATGTGACTGTAGAAGTTATTAAGGATGCTTGTGAAGATTTAGATGAGGCTTTGGCGAATGTTATGGACACAATGACTAGGTTAGCAGATGCTTTTAGAGAAAACAGAGATTGTAAAAAATGTTGATAAGCTCAGCCAAGAAATAGAAAAGGTTGAGTTAGAGTATAGTAATGCACAAGATCGTGTGCAAGACACCTTGGATGAACTGAATAAAGTAGCTAACCTCAACAAGTTTGTCAGGAGATTAGAAGAAGATAGTTTCAAACAGTCAGAGACAATAGCTGATTATAAGACTACAGCCTCAAGGGAGGTATCAAAGTCAGAGGATTTAATAGCACACCAGCAGTCTGAACATGTAAAAGATAATATAAAACACCAGCCGCGAGTTGTAAGAGAAGGCAGCATAGTAAAAAGTAAGATTCCCACTGTGTCACTTCACTCGACAGTGGATCATCAGATTACAGTACCAGAAAGGGGGGCATATTATCCATTGGATGAAGGGATCAAGCCAGAATATGGCTGATTCTGCACTGATTGGACAAGACCTGTGGAAACAGCTCAAGAGGGTTAGTATTCCTGTTTTCTCCGGTGATAAAAGAACATACTCAAATTGGAAAGCTGCCTTTTTGGCCTGTGTGGATCAGGCACCAGCCACCCCAGAATACAAACTCCTTCAATTACGACAGTGTTTGGCTGGAGAAGCTTTAAAGACAATTGAAAGTTTGGGACACAGTGCTGCAGCATACCAAGCAGCAAAAGAACGATTAGAGCGAAAGTTTGGGGGTCAGAGAAGACAAATAGCCATATACTTGGAGGAAATTGACAGTTTTAAGCCGGTTCGACCTGGAAATTACAAAGATATTGAAAAGTTTGCAGACCTATTGGATGTTGCTATTGTAAATTTGAAGGAAACACATTATCCTGAAGAGTTAAGGGATGGTATGTTGTACATCAAATTACAAAAGAAATTACCAACTCAAATGCTGGCTGCTTACCATCGTTGGGTGTTTGAAAACTACAAGATTGAAAATGTTGAGGTGTTGCGTGAATGGATAGTTCAGGAGGCAGAATTCCAGATGAGGGCTATAGAAACAGTCCAAGGTTTGTCTACTGGAAGGCACGGAAAGCCAGAGACTAGATCTCATGGTTTTAGAGAACCTCATCAGACCTTTTTTGGGAGGTCAAATGCCAAGCTGGAGTCTGGTGAATCCCGAGGTCAGAGGTCATGTAGAGTTTGTAATAAACAACATGGAACATGGACATGTGATGAATTCAAACAGCTGAATATCCAGAAAAGGTGGGAATGTGCAAAAAGATTAAGACTATGTTTCCGTTGTCTGGGCAAGGGTCACCTGGGCCAATGCTGTACACGTACCAGAGTTTGTGGCTTGAACGGTTGCAAAGAGCTTCACCACCGACTATTACATAGAAATCCAGTTACCTTACCTGATAACGTTGAGGAATCACAGAGAATAGCAACAAACAAAAGATCAACAGTTAAGGTTGATCAGCCACTTACTACTGAGGCATCAAAGTATACCCAAGAAGAGAGGGTCCCAGTGACAAGAGTGGATTCCCCCAGGGAGGGGGACCAAGTGACATCAACTCAAAATACCACCATGGTTTCTGGAATCTCGAGTAATATTGCCTTAAGGACAATACCTGTATTTGTGAGGAATGGGCATAGAAAGTTGATGGTTAATGCTCTCTTGGATGATGCTAGTACTAAGACTTACCTGAATACGGACGTAGCATCAGAGTTGGGATTGAAGGGTAAGCTTCAGAGAATAAATGTAAATGTATTGAATAGCCAGGTTGAAACTTTTGAGACTTCACCAGTTGAGCTTTTGATAGAAAGTTTAGATGGAAATACTACTTTGAAAGTGACTGCACTTACAACAAGTAGAGTTACCAGGAATATGAAAGTTATTGATTGGGTCGAGTGTGCAGGAAGATGGCCACATTTAAAAAATATAGAGTTTCAAAAATTAGGACCTCGACCGATAGTTGATGTGTTAATAGGGCTGGATTGTTCTGATTTACATTTTTCTTTCAGGGATGTACGTGGTGAACCAGGTCAGCCTGTGGCTAGACTTACACCACCTGGGTGGACTTGCATTGGACCTGTCTATGATGAGGGACAGGCTTGTATGACTAATTTTGCTAGAACTTACTTTACCACAGGGGACACTGATGTCAGCAAGATTGAAGCTGTATTACAGAAATTTTGGGAAGTCGACAGTTGTAGTGGAGAAGTGAGTTTCTTATCTCCTCAAGATAAACTGGTGTTAGAAAAGACAAAAAAATCAATTCAATTTGTTGATAGTCATTATAGAATCTCCATACCATGGAAGGGAGATTCAGTGTATCTACCTGACAACTATTCTGTGGCGGTGAATCGTTTGAAGAACCTTGAGAAACGACTGGCAAAGAATCCTGAGGTGGCCAGGTCCTACCAAGAGACCATTGAACAACATTTGGAGAAGGGTTACATCAGGCAAGTTAATCCTTCGGAGTAGTCCCACAGACAGTGGTACTTACCACACTTTTCAATAGTTAAGAAGTCAAGGTTGACAACTAAAACCCGCATTATATTTGATGCTTCTGCTCAATGTGATGGAGTGTCTTTGAATGATGCTATACACCAAGGACCAAAGTTACAGCAGGAATTATATCAAGTTCTGCTACGTTTTAGAAAGCTCCCAGTAGCTTTGATATGTGATATAGCTGAAATGTATTTACAGATCAAGCTTTATCCACAGGATCGGCCTAGTCACAGGTTCCTGAGGAGAAATTTAAGTTTGGAGGAAGACATAAAGGAGTATGAGTTTGACCGGTTAGTATTTGGTTTAAATTGTTCTCCGTTTTTGGCACAATTGGTGACACAACATCATGCTAAGATTTATCAAGAAAGATACCCTATGGCTTCTGAAATTATATTAAAGTCAACCTATATGGATGATAGTATGACTTCAGTTGTGAGTGAAGATCAGGGAGTCCAACTTTATCAAGAGCTATCCGACCTTTGGGCAGGAGCAGGAATGCATGTCCATAAATGGCTATCAAATTCTGATGTGGTTCTTAGTCAGATTCCAGTAAAGGATAGAATTTATGAGATTGACCTAAACAGTGACCCCTTACCTTCAGTCAAGACACTTGGAGTAATGTGGCTAGCTACGGAGGATGTGTTTATGTTTAATTCAAAAATGATGGAACAAAGGTTTGAGTTAACAAAGAGAAATTTTTTGAAGAAAATTGCAACCTTGTTCGACCCATTGGGCTTTTTGTCCCCTTTTGTAATACGAGCAAAAATGTTAATGCAAGAAGTGTGGGTACAAGGTGTAGATTGGGATGAAGAGTTACCACTGGATACATCTACACAAGTGACAACATGGTTCAGAGAATTATCAAGTTTACCAAGTGTTAGTGTTTACAGTTGAGGAAGGAGGTGAGCTCAATTGCAGTGCATGTGTTTGTGGATGCTTCATTGGAGGCTTATGGTGCAGTAGTTTATGTAAGGGTCAAATATCAGGATGGAAGTTTATCAGTACGTTTAGTTTCATCCAAGACCAAGGTGGCTCCACTTCAGTCAGTGAGTGTACCACGTTTGGAGCTCATGGGAGCTGTGTTAGGGAGCAGGTTAGCGACATCAATTTCAGATGCTTTAGATATGGAGAAACGATCCTATACTTTCTGGACTGATAGTGCAAATGCTCTATGGTGGATTAGGGGATACAGTAGAACATTTAAGTCATTTGTTGCAAACAGAGTGGGAGAAATACACTCATCCTCTTCTCCTGATCAGTGGCGATATGTTCCAACAAAGTTAAACCCAGCAGATTATTTGACACGTGGAGTTAAACTTATGGAGTTAGTAGAGTTGAGGATGTGGTGGGAAGGTCCAGAATATTTAAAAGAAGATGAATCCCAATGGCCAAGGAATGTTGTTGACAAGAGACCGTTGTTGACAAGAGACCTGCATCAGCTGTAGAAGAAGTTAAACAGAAATATACAGTGAAAGAACCATCAGAAGAAAAATCAGCCTTTATGACTACCACAACAAAGATAATTTGGCGATTACAACCAGAACGTTTCTCCAGCTGGAATAAATTAACTAGATTACAAGCCTGGGTTATGAGATTTACAACAAATTGTCGTTCTCACCAGCATGAAAGATTGTTAGACAAAGGGATAAATTTGGAGGAAATAAGGGATGCAGAAAAACTAATTTTGAAGACAACACAGAAAGAATGTTTTAAAGAAGAGTATACAGCCATAGTCGAAAGAAAGAAATTACCTAAAAATAGTAAATTACTCAGTTTATGTCCACGACTGGATGATGATGGGGTGATGAGATCAGAGGGCCGACTCAAGTATGGTGAATTCCTTCCATATGATGTAAGGTATCCTATTATCCTGCCCAGGAAAAGTTGGATAACCAAACTTATTGTGAAGCATCACCATGAGCTGGGGAACCATAGTGTGGGTACTAACCAGATATTGTCCACTTTATCATCCAAATATTGGATTGTGGCTGCCAGGGAAGCAATCATTGAGTGGGAGAGAGAGTGTGCCATGTGTAAGAGGAAGAAAGCAAAGAGGACAGAGCAAATAATGGCACCTTTACCATTGAATAGGCTGACAACATCCTTGAGGGCTTTTGCAAGAGTGGGAGTAGATTTTGCTGGGCCATTTATCACGGTACAGGGTCGAGGAAAGCGAAGACAGAAACACTATTTATGTCTTTTCACGTGTCTCGCATGCAGAGCTGTTCACTTGGAAATTGCTTATGGCTTGGATGTTGATTCTTTTCTAACTGCTTTCAGCCGAATGATTAATAGGAGAGGACTACCAGAGGACATAATATCAGATAACGGCACTAACTTTGTGGCAGCAGATAAAGAACTCAAGAAGATGACATGCCAAATAGTAAACGATTCGAAGTTCACTTCTGCAATGATTAAAAGAAAGATAAAGTGGTCTTTTAATCCTCCCCAAGCCCCACACTTTGGAGGAGTCTTCGAAACGATGATTAAAGCAGCAAAGAGGGCAATCACGGCTATTCTAAGTAACTCAGACATTACTGATGGGGAATTGATGACGGCTTTTACTGAAGCGGAGGCCTTGATTAATTGCAGACCTTTGACTTATCAATCTGCTAATCCACATGACGATGTACCCCTTACACCGAATCATTTGTTACATGGTCAAATGGGGGGGAACTTTCGCTCCTGAAAGTACAAAAGAGGTAGCTTACCATCCACTGAGACAATGGAGAAGAATACAAGAACTTAGTAGACATTTTTGGCAATGATGGTTTCATGAATGGATACCAGGTCTGAGTCTGCGGAAGAAGTGGTTTGAGTTGCGGAACAATTTGAAAGTGGGTGATGTAGTTTTAATGATGACAACTGATAGTCCACGAGCTCACTGGCCTTTGGCAAGAGTTCTTGAAGTATATTCGGGCCAAGATGGGAATGTTCGCTCAGTTAAAGTTCAAGTAGCAGATAAGACCTTTGTTAGACCAATAGTTAAGCTTTGTCCACTAGAACTGGAATCAGCTAAATAAGAATATTTTGTACAGACAATTGAGAGATAATATACCTTCACCAAAAGATTACTTAAAGAGAACGATTTACTACTGATATTACACTAACTCCTATATCATCATGTAGAACATGAGGAGGGGGAAATGGAATAAAGATAAATAATAAACTTAGTTGTTGTGAAACAGTCAACATTGGAAGTGTAGATGTAAAGGTTGAATCTGGCAAGTTCTAGAACTTTCTTCAGAATTGTGTATAAATAGATAGTGTAGCATGTACATTTTCCTGGTGTTATTGTACTCCTGGTGTGCTGTTGTTATTTTGCTGTTGCTGCTGTATTTTTTACTGCTGTTGATTAAAGAGATTCTTAATCAGATAGACTGTGTATAGTTTCTCTGGAAATAGATTTGGGCTCAGTATCGTGGTCTTTACACCATAATGTGTTATGTATCACTTCTTCACAGGTGATGGTTAGAAACAAGGACAAATACCAGAGGGTGATAGGTGCTCTGATAAAGAAGGAAAGACGGAAGGGACACAGACTAAAGGAGTTAGGAATTGACTATGATTTTCCTGGATATGTAAGTGAGTATTAATACACCATCTGTGTCACTGCTATCTCACCATTGTGCACGTTCCTCCATGCCAATTGGTTAAAGTTGAAATTATATACCTTTTATGCAATTCTTAAATGATGCTTTTATTCTTAAATGATGCACCATTCTTAAAACTCAATTCTTTAGGCTAAATGTAAAGAGGTTATTTAAACAAACTTGATGCTTGGGTTGAAATATTTCCATTTGCAACAAGAGAGTCAACTATGTTACTCTAATACAGCAGACGTGTACTGTAATAGAATTGTCGGTTACACTATCACTTTGACTACATGAAGTATGACCATGTTATACCAGAAATTCCAACCCCTGGTGAAAATATACAATACTTTGAGAACAGATGGCATTACTGGCTGCAGGTAGGTAACAAATTTTGGTGTTAACACTGTGTGTCAGGCTTGGTCACCCATTCAGATACCCTATAAAAGTGGCATGAATCTAATTATATCCTTAAGCTCCAACATGAGTTCTTTTTATAGAAAATGTATGGGAGATGAATTACATTGTTTGCCAAGTAGAAAGGTGTTCCAGCTCATGGATAGAATCAGGTTTTATTGGTCAGCAGTGCCAGACCAGTCATTACTATGAAACTAATGAACCTACCACCTAAGAATACACAACCCCCTTAATCTGGCAACACTATTTTAGGTGCCTGTAAGTGTAAAAATAGGGTCTGGTCTGTATAGTGTTTAGGACTTGTACTTAGGAATGTGTAATTACACTGCGGCTTGCGTTAATGATCAGATGGGATGCACCAGTTTTCAGTAATGGTGGTACAAGTCCTTATATTAATGCTAACCCTATTTTTCGGGTTGCTTACTGCCACCTAAAACATTATGGGATGCAACTTAAATAGCTATATTAGCTAATTGGTGATGCTACATAATTAACAATGTAAAGTGATATACATAATTAATTGTTTTTGTCCATGGGCCACCTGTTTGTTTTATTTAACCGTTACTAGCAAAACAACCTGTAGTTTTCTCTATATACAAAATGCTGTAGCTAGAAATTTGAGTTTCTTCCACTTTCATATCAAACAACCATTTGACTGTATGGTGTATGTATTTCTTTCCCAACCAGTGGGATAGTATACTAGTGTATTATCCTACCATATTTCATGTGTGTAGGCTGCAGTTCTGCCAAAGAAGTCAACCAGAATAAAGTTCAGTGCATCAGATGAAGATGACTAGACACACCATACACAATTTATTATACTTGTCTGTAAATTATGCACAGAGAGAACCATCGTTAGTAATAAGATGATACATACAATACGTTATTAGTCCTCGGTCTCGTGCGACCACAGTCAGATCAAGCAAAATGGGATCTTGTGGGCACGGCAAGATGTGTGTACATGTAAACAAAAAGACTAACAACAACAGCAACAACAATAATTAATTTTAATATTAGATATGTAAATATGACTCGTGTTTAGAAATAGTGCCAAAGATTAGCCACGCCCCCAAAGACGTGCGTGTCATATGATATCCGAAAAATGCTAGTCCACTATACCAAGAGTTCATAATCAAGACTCACGGTAGTGAGTCGCGCGGCCAGTAAAGCAGAAACGCGCGCCGCAGACAATAAATGACGCGACCACTACGTGAGGATTTACAAGAACGAACGTTGTCAAATTCGGCCTTCCTGTAATCCACCCGTCACCTACGCTATCCCTCTGAAACTCTGGAGTTGAACTCATCGTGTCACTAGTAACTACCACACAAGCAGTGAAGCAAATCCATGCCGATTGTTTCGTGATCGAGGTTGCCGACATCAAAGGGGAAGTTTCATTTTTTATTTATTTTTTTTTTATCGCATGCGGTTAGACGCAACCGCAGGTGTATGCCTTGCGTTCCTTTGTGCATTCCGAACATTGATCGCCCTGTTATCGCTTCAGTATTCACTCAATCACCTCAAGATTCACATCATCGATTTCACCATACATGATTACCCTACAGTCGTGATTTCAGCACCAAACGAAGTTTCAGTCGTCCTAGAGGCCAAATACAAATCTCAGATTGTTGTTTTCCGCAATACTCGCTTGGCATGTAGGGCAATGTGTCTTTAAACTGTTCTGAAAGTTTCGTTCAGATTGAAACATTTGTTTTCGAGAATGGCTAGTTTGAAATTTGAATTTAGTCGCCCCCACGTCATTTGCTCTCTAAGAATTTCACTCGGAATTTAAAGAATGACGCAGAGCACAACTGCGGTCACTGGGTATTGATGAACTGGCGCTCTATGTAGTTAATCAGTACATATAGCCACCAAGAAGTGTGCTGCCATAGATATAATCTATGGTGCTGTTCGTTTTGAAATTAGTCGCCCCCACATAATTTGTCCTCTAAGGGCGCGGCTTAAAGAATGACACAAGAGTACAACTGCGGTTACCAGTTGTTGACACAAGCTGTGAGTAATTAGCACATGTAGCTAGCTTAAAAGGAAGTGTGCAAAATCGCCTAATACAATTGTCACCATGCATTATTGCATTTTATAGCACCCCCACACAAAATTACACATGTAATTACAACATACAGAGGAGACACATGAATACCAAACACTTTTCACAACAATAATGTAAGAATTGTACAATAATTACTGTAATATAACTACTATGCAAATGTTTTCCAGTGGCCCGCCATGGTAGCAAGTCTCACATGACGGCATGTATATTCATCCAAACACAATGGGAGTAACGAGTAAGTATGATGACAACAAGTTGGTATGACTCCATTTGTAGAATCCAGATGAGTGGGTGTGGCTCCAGTATGTCTAAACAGTTAACAAACATTCCTGTTATAATTACGTGCTAGAGTTGCAATATAATAGTATAGTATTTAAATGCAATAATACATAGTCTCCATTGCATCACTATCAAACGACACTAAGTGGAGGATATTGTTGCATCTCTAGTATGTACACTCTATCAGTACAACCTATCTTAATGGCCACTAGTATAGAAAGACAACCACTCTTGAAAAGCCAATTCCAATTGAGAATTTATACACTGTTACCTGCTGAATGAGTGAAGGTGGCAATAAACAAGTTCCACCATAATTTATACACGAGATATGATCCTGTATATTCTGTCAGTGGATGAGATCCACTTGGCCAGGACAAAATGTGACTCAAGTGCCCTGGATGATCCATACTCAACCAACTTATGACCCAGTGGCACAATGGAACTGACTATTTATAGAGAATACAATTATATTTATTTCTAAGATGTGTGGATGTGTGGAGACATTGCAACACATTACATGTACATACAAGACATGCTACGTACTGTTTTAGCATTTCAAGTCACCACATTATACACGTACCAGTCAACAATGCTTCATAGTGCCCATCAGTAAACCTGAAGAAAAGTTACGAAAAATAAAAATTCACATAAGTACAATGAAACCTCATTAATATGGCAGGCTGTGGGACCAAAAAATTTGGCCTGAATAACAAGGTGGCCTTATTAACGAGGTCATAAGTAATGCTTAGCTATATTTGGGACCTACTAGAGGTGGCCAATATAATGAGGTGGTCTTATTAAAGAGGTGGCCACTAAGTGAGGTTTCACTGTACATATAGTTCACAATATTGTGAACAATATTAATGGTTAACAATATACACTGAAACCTGCAGGTCACTTCTTGTGGAAGATTGCTCTCTACACAAAATGACACATTCAGAGATTGTATTTAGATGGATGATACAGTAACGCATTGTGACTTCAATACTCGTGATGTGTCACTGCTAGGCAGCAACCATATACACGGCACTGCCACATCGCACTTGCTCGCACACACAATTTTGCTAAAGATTTTACAAATTGATAATTAAGGGGTGTGGCAACTAGCTGTTTCGCTCACAAGACTGTGTGGCAGCTGTTTCCCTTCTGTACAAGTGGCCACCAAGACAGGTCCACTGTGGATGAAAGCCAGGCATTAGATATTTGGTATTTCATGTGTTGAAGACATTCCAGGGCTTCTGGTAGTCTCAAATCTCACCACAGTTTAACTCAGGCAGTGTTGTGGTCACCACTAAACTACTGGAATGCTGTGTTATGTTCATCTTATGCTTGGCTACTATATTGTAGAACTAAAATGGATACTCTGAAAAATGTATCCTATGGATAATGACTTCATCACTTTCTTCATCAGGAGCTTATAAGGACCAATAGTGAAACTTTTTACACTTGGGGCTGACAGTCAACTGCCTATGTCTGAAGCAGTGCTTTTGGTGCTCTAACAGATTGGCTGCCCCCTTGCTGCCAGCACTCACTGTCTCATACGCTCGAGGGGTCCGACACCTTCTAAAAAGCGTACGAGATTTCATATCAATTGCATGATTTCTGATTTCAAGGACTGATTTCTGATTTCAAAGTTGATTTCTGATTTCAAAGCTGATTTCTGATTTCCAGACGATTTCAGACATAAGTTTCTTTTACGGTTGATTTCCGTGATTTCACGGTTAATCACGTCATTTCCTTTCGGATTTCCGAGCGTTAAAATCTTGGTTAGAAGTCGTGGAAGTTGCTAGGAGATAAAGTTGAGCCTCGTAGAGCCTCTTTATTGCGTTGCCCGGTTGATCTGTCCTCGTGGTAGCGGTAAGTGTTTGTGTATCATGAGTGCCTGCTGTTTGCTTGAGGTGTTAAACCTCCTGTCTCACCACGTGTTGAACGGAGGTGTGAACTAGCTAGGAACATTCATGCATTGGTTCTGGATGCTATTAATACCAAGTAAGAGAGATATTTGATAACTGAGGAAAGCTTATCCTCCAGTTTAGCAAGTAGTTCCAATTGCAATCGAGATTAACTTTAGTTTACTGACACCTTTCCAGCATGCCTTGAAATCTAGCTAGCTTAAACTGATGATATGCTGTATCAATCAAAAAACAGATTAACCCATTATGTACAGCATGTACATATGAGCTATTGTGACTGACATTCCTAAGCCTATAGGTGTATCATCCATTGTTATAAAAGCATAACTTTGAGCCAATGCATATATTGTATTAAATATTAATCAGTGCTGTAAGTGGGTTACTACTGCTAACCCGCATGACCTGTTGACGTGGATTAGTAATCTGGATGAGACCCAGATGTGACCTGGATTGAGTAGTATAGACCCTGTGTAAAAATATGAAGTTAAAAAGATCCATAACTTCTCAGGTTTATTTGTTGCGTAGAGTATATTGAGGTTATAAGAATCATCTACAAGAAACAAAACATAGCTATGATGGATTAATAAGTAGGTGTGGCTCCACTTAAGCTTTTTACAACAGGCTTGCTTGCCAGACCAGTTACCTATAGCTTGACCTATATACAAACAGCAACATGACAGTGACAGTGGTTCTGTGCATATACCTGAAGGGTGAAATGCTTCTTCAATGAGTGGGCATGGCTCTGCATATTTCCCTGCATAACAAAATGCATTCTCATTTAGTAAGGTAGCTCCTTATTTTTGGCTATTTAAGTAGTGCATTGTTTGCATTTCTGTGATATCATCCTGGTCAGATCCAAGTATTCAATAAAAGGAATGAGACTCACTTGACCAGGGAAAACTTGAATGCTGATGACCCAGACAACCTGGATGACCTGGCTCACTTATATTACAATGCAGATATTGGTCATGAGGAATTGTCATAGTGGCAATTAGCATTGCTATTTAAATTGAATAATGCTATGGTGTTAATGGTGTTAATACCTGCGTAGTCAATAATGTGTACCTTAATAATTTAAGCAGAACCACATGATAACTAATGTAGCTAGCGTCATGACTGCATATACATGGGTTAAACTAATTAAGTATAGGATATACTGAAGTGTATATATATGCATTATATACTCTTCCTGCTAAACATTGTAAACTAATGTTTTGTGGCCCTTTTCTTTTTAGCTGCTAGCTCAGCCCACTTCTAGTAAATTCCATTGCTTGAAACCAACCAATCCTATATTTTCCAATATGAGTATTTGTACATAAGAAATCTTTGAGGTTTGAGCAGCTAAAAGGGTGTGAATGCTATTAAGAAGTGATAGTTCCCTTGGTGACTTATACTGGCTGTAATCTAATATTGTCTCTCATTCAGTAGCATATTTATGTATAGTTGGCTATTGTTAACATATACTCCCTGTAGGTCTTTCAAGGTAAAGAGCTATGGACGACAGCTTAAGCGAATCTAATTCTGAAGAGCTGATAATTGTGTCAAAAGAAGAAGAGGCTCGTCTTGCTTTGAAAAATGAGCTGCCTGATTATGTTGTCGAAAGTTTTATGGCTACTGGTTATGACACACTACAAGTAATTTCCAAAATGGATACCAGTAGGAATCCTGGAAATTCTTTACAGGAAGTTAAAGAATTTATTTCTACAGAATTTGCTGGAGACCCTCACTTTCAACGTGGTGTTACAAGCAATGGCACTTTCAAATTTTTGCCTGGCCACCGACAAAGGATTGTTGATTTTGTTGAAGCAAATAGAAAGAAACTAGATCAAGAGGAAAAAGCTAAACGATTGAATTGTAAGCGATCCAGTGGTAAGAGTAATATTGCCATTCCTTTCAAACAAAAAATGGCTAAGAGCGATACAAATTTGGCAGATACAAATTCTTCTAAATCAAATGATGGCTTAAATCAAGCAAAAGCAGTGGCAATGGTGCGCCAACAGATTTGCAAGTGGCAAAGAGAAGGAAAAAATCCTAATCATTTAACGATAAAAGATTTTAAAGAAAACGAACATTTTGAAGTCAAATCTGTTGCCTCTGAAGACACCGATAGCTCTTGTTCTGGTCCTAACTTTCGTGTCTATATTTATTGCACTTTATGTCATAAAAATTACACGCTTGGTTTCAAAGATGGAGGAGCACTTTTATCTAATTACACTCGACATATCCCCAAGTGTATTAAAAATAATCTAAAGACATCTAAAGATAACACCATCCATAATTTTTTCACACCTAAGACAGCATCTAAAGCTGATTCCAAGTGCTCACAAACAAAGCTTAAAGCTGGTCGGGATGATGTTTCAGATTTTGCTGATGTTTTGCCTACAGAAAATCCATGCTTACCATTGCCTGAACAAAGCAGTACTAGTTCTTCGTGTCCTTCTTCAAGTGTTTCTCCAGACAATGTTCCTACGTTAACATCAGTAGATAAAAATGTTCAGATTGATAGCATTAAATGTTCAACCATTCCCAAACAAGCCATGCAAACACAGTCAAATAATAGCGATTCTACTGTGCCGGTTTTTCGGATCCCCCCTCCTGCTCGCAGTTAAACAATGAGATAGGAGGGGGTGCATCATTTAATTGTCCAAAAGCAGTTAAACCCCACACTGATTGGTCTAGGACAACTCGGAAAAAGCTGTCATTATTAAAGGCAGGAAGTGACCCAGCTCAAAACAAGATTACAGATTTTTGTGATATTTTGCACAATGTTAAATCCTTAATAGAATGCAATCCAGATGTAATGGAAGAGTGCCCATCTACTGAAACTTTTACTGCTGTATTCCAAAGGTTGATTGCCAATGCTGAAAGGAATTTGAACAAACAACCACAACAAGTAAGGCATGATATAATACTAAAAAAGTTTGCAACTTCACTTTTCATTTACTGTGGATCACGAGCATATACCTTTATACATAACAACATGCCACAAGCACTGCCTAGTCTCCGGACAGTCCAAAGGTTTGTTGCTAAGGATTACCAACCAATCCATGAAGGAGTTTTCAGATTTGATGAGTTACTTAACCATTTGATTGCTTTTAAATGCCCCAAAATAGTAAGTATTGGTGAAGATGCTACTCGGGTCATCAAAAAAGTGCAGTACGATGTAGAATCTGATAAACTTGTTGGCTTTGTTTTACCCTGCTGTGATAATGGTTTACCTCAAAGTGATGCTTTCATTGCTACTGATTTTGAGTCTATGCAAGAGTTTTTCAGTGTTTCAAGTGTAGCGAAATATGCATTTGTTTATATGGTGAAACCACTTACAGACAAAGTCCCAGCATTTTGTTTGTCTTGCATTGGAACGGATAATAGATTCAGTGCTGAACTAGTGCTAAAACGATGGAATTACATTAACAGTGAACTCAAAAGCCGAGGTATTCATCTCCTAAGCATTGGTGCAGATGGAGATTCAAGGGAACTGAAAACAATGCAAGTGTCCACACAATTACTGTCTTCCTCCCCAGGATCCCTGTCCAGAATGTCTCCAGCTGCTAACACAATTGAAATACCATCAACCTGGAGTTCTTGGTTTCTTTTGAAACGACCAACATCGATAGCATTTATACAAGATCCAGTTCACGTTGCTGTTAAGCTTAAATCAAGATTGCTAAGACCATCAATTGTTTTGCCATTAGGTAAATTTGCTGCTGGAAATCACCATTTACGAATTGTACAAAGTGCGTTTTCGAAAGACCAACATGGTTTGCGAGAAAGAGATGTTAATCATAAAGATAAACAGAACTATGAAGCCGTCACACGAATGACCAGTAATTCTGTCATGGAAATATTGATGAGTATCCCAGATGCCAAAGGTACTGTTGTATATTTGAGAATAATGAAGTCAATTACAGACACATTTTTAGACAAGAGCCTAGAATGTTTGGTAAGAGTAGAGAAGGCATGGTATTGTGTTGTTTTTTTACGGTACTGGCGTCAGTGGGTATTGCTCTGCCCAGAGTACAATCTTTCTGATAATTTCATCACCTGCAATACCTACACATGTGTGGAACTGAATGCTCACTCACTAATTGTGTACATCCTGTCATTGCAAGCTGTCTATGCATCAGACAGTAATAGTTTTCTCCCATGGATTCTAGGATCACAGTGCTGTGAGAAAGTATTTCGTTCCGCTAGGAGCATGAGCAGCGTGTTTTCTACTGTCATTAACTTTGGAATGTTAGGGTTGTTACAAAGGCTCCACAGACTACATGTTCAAGGGATCCTGGAATCTGAGTCAGAAGAAACAGAAATTAGATATCCTGAGTCTCACAAAAGAAAAGAAGGATACTCAAACACCGTGTATCACAATGTTGCTTCTATCTCACTTGAAGACATTTCAAAATCTGTTGACAAAGCGTTAGATGATGCTAAGAAAAGTATTGACGAATTAGGAATGTCACAGCTACTGAAAGCTAATGATAAGTGGGATAAACAGCCAGTATTTTTTCTGAAAGAGAATGAGTTAGTAAAAGAAGAGAATGATGATCACGAAGAAGAAGTCTCTGAGTCAGCTGTGCCAGAGGAGGAACCATCTCCTGAAGATTCAAGAGAAGTAGCATCTGGAATTCTCAAACTTTCCAAAGCCAAAATCATTGATGGTAACACTGCTGAATATTTGAATGCTTTGCACTCTGCGTCGTTTAAAAAAATAGAAGCCAGTGGACTACCAGTATATGAAATGCAGTCAACTTCCTCCACAAAACACCCATCTAAAGTAAAGCACTCTCGTTTTGTGGAAGTATGCAGTGGTGACAAGAGTGTATATATTCATAAGACCACAGCAGTTTGGCTACTTCAAGAAACTGAACGGGTTTCTAGTGACCGTCTGCTTCGTGTGAGAAGCAAACAGCCTTTCTGTACAAATTCTAAACCAGCAAAGACCCAACTCCCTTCCGTAATGCATCCGATAGTGAACTCATCTGTTACTGTCGGTGACATGTGTGTCTTCAGAACAGCTGCAAATGAATGGAAAATTGGACGTACACTTCAGTTTTCATACTATCAAGAAAAAAAAGTAAGTGCTAAACAATACCGTGGCTTAACTGCTGATGTTTTGAACCCAAACATTGTTGTACTGTGTAGCTGGTACACTGCATTGACGAATGAAAATCATGAATTTCCACAAAAATTTATTCTTTCTAATGAAACTACTCATATGCACATTTCCATGAAGATGTACTTGTGTACTATACCAAACACAGCATACTTTGGAAATTTAGGTGATTCTCCTACAATCCAGAGTGGTATTAGCCAAACCAATTCAGATAACATGAAACTGATAACATCAGAAGAGTTCACTCTTAATTCAAGTACCCTTTTAACTATTCAAAACATTTTTCAGGACAGCCAACATGCCGATAACCATACATCTGCTAACAGTAGAAATTCTCCAATACTTATAAACGATGGCGACATACCTGTATCTAATGCTGAAGTGAAATTACAATGGACAATATGTGGAAGAATCATGCTTATCAGCAAAGACAAACAGCTGATACTCAATGGGAGTAAACTGAAGGACAATCACATAAATGCATTTCACAATGTAGCAAAGATGCAATTTCCTCTAATTGGAGGATTACACAATACTTTAATACTCAACAAAACCTTGTTGAATGTGAGAGATTTTACACAATCTTTGCAAATTTTATTTATTTCTGATCAATCACATTGGGCGTTACTACAAGTTGAAGGTAGTAATGTTTGTTTATATGATTCGATATTTACATCTGCCAGCAAAGATACTCTGAAAACTATTGCAAGGTTAATTCAATCCAAGGAAAAGTATTTTGATGTTACAATTATGAATGTTCAAAGACAAGCAAATTCCGTGGATTGTGGGCTTTATGCCACAGCAATGCTTTCTAGCTTACTATTGGGCCAAGACCCAACAACAGTGGTGTATAATCCAGCAGAGTTACGTTTACACTTGACTGAAATTCTGAAGCACAACAAGATATCATTATTTCCAACTATAAAAACTCGGAAAAGGGCTGCTACAATAGCTCGTGTAGAGAAATGCTACATTTATTGTGTTTGTAGACTGCCAGATAGTGGTGGCGAGGATATGATCTGCTGTGACAATTGTGATGAATGGTATCATACTGCATGTTTGAGCATTTCAAATCTATCTGTGATAGGGGAAACGTGGTACTGTAATCAGTGTAACAGTAAAAAGACTTGAGTTTTGATGGATACGTGTATCTTATATTATAATTCTATAGTCATATCATTTACTTGAATAAAATGATTCAAACACACAATAAATACTATAACATTATTTTACTGCATGGGTTGTATAAAAGAATCTTTATAACAGCAACATAATTCCAGCTGTATAATACGTAGCTGTACAAGTACATGATACTTATTATAATGAGTCTAAATACCATGCATGGAGGCAAGCATTTCTCCTGATGAAGTGATCAAGTTTTTATCCACCTTTGCATATTAACTTGCAGTAGCTATGGTATAGTGCAATCGCCTTCTTAATTCTTGTTACGGATGAATCTGCAAAAAGATTGATTGACTTTATCACTTAGCTATGCACAAACAGCTAAAATTAGATAGTCTAGATTTTTTTGTCAAGTTCACCTACCTGTTACACCTAGTCTGGCACCTAGCTATGTACAGCTAGCTGTATGATGGCTAATCAATGATTGTTATTGTTATCACAGCTTTAGCTACAGTTGAAGTTCAGTAATGTTGGAAGGTATACATGTGATGGTAGTGGGTAGTTTAGAAATAGCAATGCTGGAAGTATAATAGTTGTCTAGATCTGCTTGAGGGTTGTATGGATTCTAGTGTCTTGCTATAGACGGGCACCTCATCAAGCTCTTGGTCGAGCAGCGGCATAGCTAGCTAGCCGAGAGCCGAGTATAGCAGCCCAACTGCATGAGTCAAGGCCAATGAATCCTCAAATAATCACAAGTATGGAAATCCGTGACAAGTATAGCATCTCGAATTAATCAGCAGAAGTGAGTACATAATCATATCAACCTGAAAGAGCGAGCGAAGAGAGAGTGAAAATCATGATTTCATTGTGATTTCACGTGATTTCTTGGCAATTGTGTGATTTCTGATTTTGTTAACTGATTTCTGATTTCAGCAACTGATTTCTGATTTCAAAACTGATTTCAGCCGAGAGCGTACGTGATTTCAACAGGTGTCGGACCCCTCGCATACGCTGTCATACACTAAATCCATCTCTATAGCCAGTTAGAACAGCATGCTTCTTACCTTTTTTAAGGCCGCATAATGCAGCCACCTCTTTAAAAGGCAAGGTCAGAAAATTTTGTCCCTACGGCCTGAATAATGACCAGTTTCACTGTACTATTAGTGATTAGTGATCATGGGGGATTATTTATTAAGATACTAAGATATACAAACGCTACAACCTCTAAATATAGCAGTAAATTTTTTACCCTGGTCCAATGTCTCGTAATAATCGTGACTTCGTGAGAGACTCTACTGTGACAAATACATGTTCTGCATGTTTATCATGATATGTGCTAATCGCCTTTTTACAATTAAGTTTTACAACACAAATACATGTATAATTAAACTCACCAATTGCGACTAAATCCCTTCAACACGAAAAGACAAGGAATGAGACAACCTTGGAGACAACAGCCACACAAGCCTATTCTGGTGCGTTTATTTAGTAGTAATATAAATTTTAAAGGCGTTTATTTACAACAGGACATAATTACGCGCCCCTCTATTGTCTCTGTACATACTTGCCTATTCTTTACTATTCTCATTTCATTTCACAAGATCTCTTGGCAGGGGCGTAGCTTCTTCACTTGAATTAGTCAATGCTTGAAGTAGATCGAGATACTCTAATAGAACACATGTGCTAAATGGGTGTCCTGTGGCTTTGCAGCAAGGCAGGTTTACTTTTCGTCATGATGCTGTTTTATTATGTTTGATGTCTGAGTTGCAAGCTTGTTTGGATAATGTAGAAATATTTGCTGATTTGGATGGCAAACGTGCGTCTGACTCTCCTCCTGCCACCATTCCCCCTGCTGTACTAGTGTGTTCTCACCGACCTGACATTGTTATATATAATGCAGAAATGAAATCTGTTGTACTTCTGGAACTTACCTTCCCATTTAATTCTCGTGCTGACCTTTCTGCTGCACGAGAACGTAAGCAGGAGAAGCCAGAATATCTGCAAATTATTGCTGAGCTTGACCGCTTGGGTTTTGTTAGTCATTACCACACAGTTGAAATTGGTTGCCTTGGCCATTACCTTACAGAGACAGTAACATCTATGAAAAGAGTTTCAAATCTGAGTTTTTCCAAGACGAAAGCATTGCTTGATAGAGCAGCTGCTGTGGCTATAACTTCCTCTCAGAGAATCTTTTATGCACGTAGTAATCCAACCTGGACACTTTAAGTTAAGTTTTGTAGTTAATTATTTTTGTATGTATCCTTGCCATGCCTACGCGGATCTTATCTTTGTAGTCGCATGTGTCCGAGGCTCTGTATGTAATTTTGTCATTTCATCATTATTCTGATGGTTTCAAAAAAAAAAAAAAAAAAAAAAAAAAAGTCACATTTCTACAAGTGCCATATTTTTATATTGTAAAGTCTGTAAGTAGCTAGTAATTTAAACTATACAATCCGATGCTAAGCAGAAGTTGTAACTATGCTAAATATTGATTGCTGTGTTACAGCTGTTTTGTGACTGCTCTAATAGAGTATCTTGATCGTTTCAATGCAGTACAAGATGAAAGGCAAAGTGTTGTTAAGGGTTTACTAGTTAAAATGGGTGTTAGTTGACTGCAGTTGCATGCCACTAACAGGGCCGTCCAGAGAAATTAGAGGGCCCAGGGAAAAGAGTTAAAGAGGGGCCCAGGGGCAAGGAAGGGTCTAGATCCTGACTGCTCTATTAGAGTATATCGATCTTTCTTTAAACAGGTATTCAAGTGGCCCCTTTCGGGCTGTGGCAGGGGGCAAAATACCCCAGTTACCCCCAATGTGGGCGGCCCTGGCCACTAAAATTACAGTTATATTTTAATATTCTGTCACTGTAATCTGGGGTTTCTGTCAAAACCATGGAAACTCATGCACCTACTGTTATCAACAGTGCATTGCTTATTCTAACAAAAAGTATTGAAATCCCATCCAAAAACAGCTTATAGCTGTAAAAAAAGTGCGCGTCCAAGTAAAGCAGAGTCAGTTAACTGCGACAAAAAGTAATGATATCATAATGCGGCCATGTGCGAAGTGTGCAAGTTGTAAAATTAATATTAGCTAATCAGATAATACAATGTTATTGTTAAAGTGTTAATGAGAACTATGTGATGCTGCTAGTTTTTAAGTGTGTGAGCATCTTCATAAATGCCACATAAATTTAATTCTCAATAAAGCAATGTGTATAGATTCTCTGATAGTAATAAATAGTTTGAGTTTGGCCGCCTTTCCTGTATACAGCAATGTTATGAACAAGGAAAGGTGGCCAAACTCAAACTATTTATTACTATCAGAGAATCTATAGCTACACATTGCTTTATTGAGAATTAAATTTATGTGGCATTTATGAAGATGCTCACACACTTAAAAACTAGCAGCATCACATAGTTTATTATCTCTGTATTATCTGATTAGCTAATATTAATTTTACAACTTGCACACTTCGCACATGGCCGCATTATGATATCATTACTTTTTGTCGCAGTTAACGGTGCACCCAGTTAACTCTGCTTTACTTGGACGCGCATTTTTTTTACAGCTATAAGCTGTTTTTGGATGGGATTTCATACAAATATTATGAACTCTTGACTATACTAGTCTAGGGTTTCTGTTTGGCCTATTTACTCAGATAGCAGTCGATAATCTCGCGACCTGTTTTGCACGAGTATCGAAGGTAAACAAATACATGTACACTGCTGCTGTGCATTTATCCTTTGGCTACAGGCAGTCGAGTTTCCTCAGCTCCGAACCGCATAAAAATAGCCGCAGAACGAATGAAGAAGGTAGCTGGTCACCTGAATTGTGCAGTGTGTTACGAAGTGTACAAGAAGCCCAAATATCTCCCTTGTTATCACTCGTACTGTGAAGGATGTATAGAAAAACTACAGAGAGGTTCTAACATCATTTGCCCCGAGTGTAGAGAAACGAGTGTGGTGCCTGCAGGAGGTGTGAAGGAATTACCAAACAATTTCTTCATTAATCGTCTACTAGATGAGGTGGATTTGAAACGTAAAGTGGAGGGAGAAGAGGAAGCAAAGTGTGACGCGTGCGTAGAGGAGGGTAAAGCAGTAGTGTTGTGTGTCGATTGTGTGCAATTCCTTTGTGATGTGTGTACCAATCTCACAAGCGCTTGAAGGTGTACCAAGACCACAGTGTATTTGAACTGGTTGAATTACAGTCAAAGAAGAAACAGGTTGATGTCCGACTCAAAGCAAAATCCATGTTATGCCCTGACCATGATCTGGAGATGAATTTCTTCTGTGAGACATGTGACCAGCTTGTGTGTCACTACTGTATTACCATTGAGCACACTGGACATGTGCACAATTCTGTGAAAGTGATGGCAAAGAAACACAGGAAGGAACTGGAGAAGATGATTGAACCAGTTGAGGAAATGATCAACAAGTTGTCTACATCACGTGAGAAGGTGGTAGCTGCTGGGGAGAAGATTGGAGCACAGGCCAGTGAAGTTGATCAACAGATTGACTTGTATTATGATGAACTACACCAACGACTAGAACAACAAAGAGAAGAACTAAAGAACAAGTCACGAGAATTGTCAACTAAGAAGAGAAAAGCAATTTCAGTTCAGTTGGAAGAAATGGATTTCACTAAAGCACAAATGTTGAGTGTGAAGGAGCTGAATGATGCAGTGAAGAATGGATCAGACCAGGAAACATTGTTCATGAAGAAACAAGTAGGTGATGATGTGAAGAAACTAACTAACTGTTATAGCAAGTTGAAGACTAAACCAGTCGAGTTAGCCACAATGGTGTTTGCTCCTATGAAAGAATACAAAAAGTCATTTCCACAGTTTGGCCGATTGTTTGAAGATGTTCCCATACCAAACAATTGTGAGGTCACAGATATTCCTACACGACCACTTGTTGGTAGCAAGATTGGCTTTACCATCATCACCAAGAATCATAACAATGATCGTTGTTCCAAGGGAGGTAGTCACGTTATTGTACAGGCACAATCAAGCAGGGGAGGAGATGTTGTTCCAGTAGAAGTGAAGGATAACAATGATGGGAGCTACTCTGCATCTTTTGTAACTAAACAAGTTGGAGAAGTGAAGTTGTCAATTACCATTGAAGGGAATCATATTAAAGGAAGCCCCTACACTATTATGGTGTACCCAAATTACAAAACTATGAACAAACCCAAGAAGATAGTGAATGATGATGGGAAGATGGGCAAGCCATGGGGTATTGCATTTGGTAAGGATGGAGTGTGGGCAGTAGCAGATTGGAGCAATAATTGTGTATGTATATTTGACAGTCAAGACAAGTTGATTAGAAAATTTGGTCAACATGGAACTGGCAATGGTCAACTGAATGGTCCAGTAGGGATAGCATGTGATGCCAATAACCACTTGTATGTGGCTGATTATGAAAACCACAGGGTGCAGAAGTTTGACATCAATGGTAGGTACTTGTTGCAGTTTGGACATCGAGGATCAAATAATGGTCAACTGAACCATCCAATAGGTGTCATAGTCCACAATGATAAAGTGTTTGTTGCTGATAGTTGCAATCATCGTGTCTCAGTATTTCATCTTGATGGTCAGTTCATCCACACTATTGGATCAGGACAATTGAGTAGTTCCTATGATGTAACAGTCACTACTACAGATCAATTACTTGTTGCTGATCATGATGACAATTGCATCTCCAGGTTTACACTTGATGGTACATTTGTGGACAAGTTTGGTGATGGTCAACTAAAGTTACCAACTGCACTTACCACCGATCAGTTTGGCTTTATTCTTGTAACAGACTTTGGTAACAATCGTGTATCAATTTTTGACCAAGATGGAGTGTTTGTACACAGCTTTGGATCCCGTGGTTCTGCTAGTGGTCAATTCTCTAGACCTGATGGAATAGCTGTTAGTCCCAACAATGATGTGTATGTTACTGACTATAACAACAAAAGAGTTCAGATCTTTTGAAATAGACACACTTTAGCTAGTTGTGTTGGATTTTACTCTGATAACATACAGGTAGTGTTAGTTTAGTTTTGTACACACACTCGTGTATGTATTAACATGTGTGATATTCTGCTATAATTATGTATATTGCAAAAAATATTTAATTGATGATATATTGGGACTTTAGAATTTATAATGTTGCTGATTGTGTGTGCACAATGGAAAAGAAATTATTCTGTGATTTTGTATTTCCAAAGAATATTTAAGTGAACATGTAAATTCTAATGTCTTGTGTGATTATAGAAGAGCCACTATGGGTTTCAGGGATTAACTGTGATAGTTACAAATGCAGCTATGACTCTAATCTGACCCCTCCCCTCCATTCTTCAGTTACCATAACCTCCGAGAGCCATAAAAGCTCAGCTTGATGTTAATTAGTGAGCATGTTGCAATTTAGATTATCAGTGTTACATCAAATTATAATTCTCCTTCAATGTCACTATAACTACATGACTCCTTTATCTGAACATACACTGTTTAAAGTATACTTAAATTTTCTGTAAGTCACATGTGTCCACCACTTACTGATCATGTGCACACTAGTTTCCATCTTCACCATATCTTCTACTAAATTAGATCTCAATATGGATAGTTATATATCACAAAACGTTTCAATTAGTAACAAAAAATAACCTATTACTATACAACAAGTACATGTGTTTGTGTGTGTGTAGAAAAGTGCTAGACTATAATTGTACAACAATGAACTGTCATTACAAAATATTGCCAAATTAGAAATTGGCTGTGGTTGGCAAAATTGCATGCTATGTGTGATGTGTGTGTGTTATGATGAAAAGCTCCCCGTGGGTGGAATATCGGCGATAGCAATATCTCCAAACTCGTCGATGAAATTCTGATGGGGTGTTGGCAACTGTCCCATGTGATGATTTGGTGCAGGAGATCCATATGATGATGCAAGGTCAGATGTCTGCAGAAACAAAAGTAGGTGTGGCTAGTGATCATGACAAGTTGTATGGTGCTTACTTCAGGCATGAATGGTGAGTTCATCATACTACCATGATATGATGAACTATCCTGTAAAAGTAAATAAACATTCAACATGATTCATATATTGAGTGTATGTCATACTATTCTTGGACTGACACCTCCACGAGGCATAGGGCTCGGCTGTAGAGGACTCATAATTGAAGATGCTGGACTATTAGGATTGGTGAATGATCTACAAAAATTATGGGCGTGGCTCAGTACTGATTACATATGATCAGGTACGCATGGCTTACTGTGAGCCTGCTAAACTTGGGATAACCACTCGTAGGTCATGTTTAAGGTAGCCTTGAGCTGTGAACTCTTGTTCCTCTTCTGTAGAAACAAAGGTGTTAACAATAAGCAAATGTGCACACTTAAAAGAACCACTAACCTTGTACGGTGTAATAGGCTCCAAACGCTTCATCTTTTTGAATGTTAGGGTAGAGTAGGAACAAGTGGTTGAGATCACGGACTCTGGAGTAGAGGGAGCAGGCTGGCTAACTACAGTATTGTAGCACAGAGCTAACACACCTGTCAGCAAATGATCTCATTCCTTGTAGGTGGCTGCGGTTCCACGGGGCTAGATCATACACCTGTTTCTCTATGTTGCCTAGAGAATAGGAAAGGAGCATGTGTCCATGTCTCCTACATCTTTATGTGTGTGCATGTACATGTGTATCATGTATTGTTTACACACACAGAAATTCACATACACACAGCAGGCGGATGCACACATGCATGTACACACATACGCATACAGACAGATACATGCACACGTACACACACAGAGAGGCACATGTGCGCACACACACAGACTTACTCTTCACCCACACAATACTGACACCACCAGGTTCAGACTCAGTGAAACGTACAATGAAGGTACCAGGTTGACACCGCAACAACATTTCATGAGCTTCTCGCTTGTCCAGGAAACCCAATATCAAACTGTGTGGGTGTGGTTGACTTACAAAGCACTACAGCCAATGGTAGCTTACTTGGCATTCCACTCCCTGCGAAGACATGTCTTGATGAGCTCACTGGTCTTGTAAAACCATTCCCAGAAAGTGAATCCTCGGCTTTGCAAGTGCTCCTGGAATAGAAATTAAGACACATAAACATCAGTTCAAAATTGCAAAGCCTTTTAATTAACATTAAACTATTGAGGAATGCACATTTACACAAAACAGGCTTATATGGTAGCTTGCCCGCCATTATAACTTAAAATCAGATGTTTATCTAAGGGAAGCACTGTAACAACAGTGCCACATTCCATGTTTTATCCACCATCTTAATTAAGGTTGGAGTCATGTGAGCTGTTTATGACATTATTTGCCATTGAATGGCAAGTCAGCCAACAGGTGAATGGGATCAACTGGCAATGAGTTATGGATCATTTTCTAAAGGATTTAAAAATTACCATGATGTGTTTTGGTCCTTGTACTTTCGTTGTAGGGTATCATTTAAACCGTTATTACATCACGAGTAAACTACATAACCATAGGATTACAAACACTTTGAAATTTACAATGCTTTCATTGTTTTGTTTACAACATGCGTATATAATTTCATTAGTAGTACGTGAAGTGAAGTAAAGATGATGAGCACATGTAGCAGTACAATCAAAATTGAGACAGTCATTAGCAGTGTTGGGAAAGTCACTTTGTCAATTAAATATATTACATATTACTCTTTACTTTTGGGCAATGTAATAAGTTGCAGTTACATATTACTCCAAATGAAAAGTAGTTTATATCACATTAAGTTACTTTTGCTCTGACCATACATCTTTCCTTTACACCTTGCATGTTAGTTACTGAGCTAGCATATAGTAAACACTCCTGTAAATATAGCTACTGGCTTCTTGCACCTCTGTAGAGATGCTCATTATTTTTACCACTTCAGCCATACCTAAACATTGCTGGCAAATCACGTGACCAGTTGTCTGAGGTGTGAACTAATATGGATAATTTTATTATAGGGGATCAGGATACTAGCTACTAAGCTGTTGAGTAACACTAATTGGTTAGTAATGGACCTACTAATATAATGAACAATGGGTTCCTTGAAAGTTATATTATTAGACTATGAATAGTAGTGCGTTATATTACTTGAAATCACAAAATGTAATAACTATTATGTAACGCACGTTATTCCCAACACTGGTCATTAGGGAATATCATGTTATCTATATGATCGATTAGCCATGGCCGTTATTAAAGAAAGTCAAGCTGTTGGCCATGTACAGAGAAAGATCTCATCTATTTGTTTGATATTTCTTTTATAAGATGTCAAGTTACTGGTAGTAGATAGTATTCATCCGAACTACCACAAGGCGGCTTACATATTTCGTGCAAGTTGACATTTGCCTGTTCAGATCAAGAACTCTTGAAGACCAAAGATTTGATTAGAATCCAACAAGGAAAATGTACCAGGGGTAAGCTGTCCTTTGAATTCATCATAAATAGCCAGTGCTGGATGGTTTGGTGCAAGTTTCCTTTTTCTTTGAACATATGGAACAATAATGTTATTTATGTACTCCTTCATCTTGTCTTCATTACTCCAATGGTTGGGGAGTAAATGTGACATCCCAATTGTCTGGGAACACAAACCTTGGCAAGTTGGCTGTTGTCTTGCCCTGCAAATCAACTATACTGGTAAAAATTCACCAGCCAGCAAAGCACAAAATAATACTGTTATTTGGTGTTTATCATTATCATTGGGGTCAGCAAATTCAACCCTCTTCGACTCTATAGTCCATTGTGAACAGGGACAATGTTGATCCCAGTGTGGTCCCAGTTAAACACAAGGTCACTGGAATCTATCATTTTCACCACAACCTATATATCTAAAAGATACTGCTCTTTGAGTTCATCAAAATGTGATGGATCTATTTTTGCAGTGGTGGTGACTTTTCACTTTACATAATTCATCTGATCAAGCAAAGATGTAGTCCAATGTCTTGTGAGCTTAATTGGTTCTCTGTTATCGTGGGAAAGCTTTTTACTGTAATGCTTTAAAACACCTTCTCCAGCAGCCAAAACCGCTGTAGTGGTAACAGCTCCTTTAGCATGCATGTAACTCTGAACTTGCTTGTCAAGCTTGCCTCCAAGTAGCAGTGGTCTTCCTCATTTCTTGCTAGGTAAACTGGTAAAAACAATCTCTCCTGTACTTCCCTTCTTTTTGGCACTCCTTTAATATATTTAGACTTCTAGGTACCAAGTGTACTATCCTTTATCTTCACACAAAATTCTTCGCTATATCGATTTATAGCCGTATGGTTCCCATGTTGAACGGAAAATTTTGCGACCTGGGCTGCCTGTGTAGATGTAAACCTACTATATCGTCCTCGGCAAAGCTTCTCGCTGTTCTGTGCTTCAGTAACCTTCGCCACGCTTTTGTTCACCTCCCTGATTACTGATGATGGCATTTCTTTCAACAAAGACCCATTAGGATCTGGTGGTTTACTGAGATATAGGTGTAAAGAAGTGATGCAAAGCCATGACACACCAAATGTTTCTCACTTTTCCTTGAACACCTCAGACTGCACAAGGTTTCTCGTGAAGTTGAAATCGACTGTGGTATTTAGTTTATATTTGAATAGTTAAATTTTCATAGAAGCTGTGTTCTTTGAAATAATTCAAAAATTAAACTCTTTTGAGTAAACAACCCGTTATACAGTATATCTTGAGGTCCTTAGTAGTCAATGGTCACCAAAATTGTAGTGATTTTGTTGTTAAATTGTTAAATGCTGTCTCTCTCCAGGGGGGTTTCAGGAAACCCTACTGAAACTGTCAGTAGCAAGAAAAGCGTGTTGTTGTTGATTTAATTTGTTGGCAAGCACAATATCAGCACAAGTGTATCAATCTACATCATTACAGTGATAATCTGTGGGGGCACAGCCTCCCTTCCCAAACAACTCCCCAAAACAATTATTGTGGCTAAAGATCGAGATACTTTAATAGAGCAGTCTATGAAATACTCTAATAGAACAGTCACCATATGCAACACTCTACATTTGCTTAGTGTGAAAACTTACATCTGCAGCAGTATTTCATGGGTACACTTAGCTTGCTAGGAATCTCAGGACCTCACTAGTGACCTTCACTAGTTTGTTTTTACTGTGTTTAGCACTCAGGCTACTGGCATTTAAAAATCTGCAAAATAAAATCTTCTGGGAGCTTGCATCCCCAGACCCTACATCCTGATTCTATTTTCCAGTGGAAATCCCCTTTGAAGAATTCTAGGCGTGCCCCTGCTCTCTCACATAATTCAGGGAATACTGTATAAGCAAAGAATTTGATGGGGAATTAAATTTGGCAGTTTACAAATTTTCACTGGAATCGTCAAATTTAAATCTGTCGCTGGCTTAGGGGATCAATAACACAGAGATATCCAAGGGAAGATCAGTCAACTTATCTGACTTATTCTGAAGAAGATCTAACCAACATCTGGAAGCTATACTACTGAGCATGATACCACAGCTGTAGCCAGACATTTCTCCGAAACATTCAGATTTTTTTTGTGCCAAAGGTATCTGCAGGTCTCTAGTCTGGCAGCACCCAACCCTTCACATAGGCATTATATTATACAAAGGGTTGGGTACCACCAGACTAGGTATTCTCCTATTATTGATGCATCCCAGATAGCTACATTTGTACTCATGGTAGCCTTGGCCTTGAATTGCAGTTATAATACTCAAAGCTATTGCTGGAAATTGTCACAACTATCACTTAGGCTTTCATGATGCCATCACTGAAATTCTCAAATGCGGTGCATGCTACATGATTACCACGGGCCCTTGTGAACAAGCGGAACCGTTAAATGTAAATAGACATATTGTTCCATGCCAAATAACTTTCCCATCAAATTTTCTGCTTATAGTACTGTATGTTAGGGATCATGTAGATTTGGAATTTCTGGCCAAAAATATCAACCAAAAACCAGCTTCAGAATACCATCCTGGTGCCTTGCCAGTATTGGTTATGTATAACCAAGCCCAAAAGTGTCTTCAGTACAATCCTAAATGCCTCCATTAGATTGTCATGAAATTTTTTTTTTAATTATTCAATGGAATTTTGACTAACTGCCTGCCTGCCTGCCTGATGCCTTCAGGCAAGCGTAACTCAATAACGGCTAAGGCTACAGGCTTGATTTTTTCACTGTTCGACATCGCTTCGTCCAGAGACATGCCTTTTGGCATACCGCAGTACGTACATGTACGCATCATGGACTTACCTTTATTTCCTATTTATTTTGTCAATTTAACAATGAAGTAGGGATCTATGCAATAAAAAGTAGTGAAACAAGAGATGAATGGTGGAATTACAGCATAGCTTGGTGGGAAAGTCCCTATTTTGGCAAAGAACATTATAGCTAATGTGCCAAAGTAGGGACTTTCCCACCAAACTATGCTGTAACACCATCATTATATTTCATGAGATTCGCTGCATGTAACACTGGCATTTCTTTCTTTCTGCACAATTTACAGGTTAGATGGATTAATATTATCAAAGCGGTTATATTTACAGGGGCCCATAATGTAGGATTTTTTTGCTATATTTATGGCATTCCTAAGTGTGCATGTGCAAGCATCTCGTGACATATTTTATTACATTTGCTATTTTAAAAAAAGACTTTAAAAAAATCGTGATACAAAAAGGTATAAGAAACGAAGAAAAAAAGGTGTAATGTGACGAGGCTCGAACCCACACACCCAGGTATGGAATATCCACCATCTACCACCGTACCACCGGTACTTGCTGGCTACTCCTCTTGTTTTTGTACTATTTAAATGTTACAAACTACATAGTCTAATCCATACCAGTGAAGAAGAAACCAAAGCTGAACCCGACCCTAACCCTAACCTTACGTTTGCCTGTTAAACACAATGATGACTTTCACTGTCTGTATGAAGGTAAGTTTTTGGGTGAGGTCGAGGCGAGCTAGGGTGACGCTCGCTTCACTTGCTCCAACACTAGCTTGCCTCGAACTCACCCAAAAACTTACCTTCATACAACTAGTGTGTTTGATACTTGAGTTATACAACAAATGACCGGCTAAATAAATATATGCACCGTGACCAACTGAGTCATGAGATGCTTGCACATGCACACTTAGGAATGCCATAAATATAGCAAAAAAAATCCTACGTTACGGGCCCGTAAATATAGCCACTTCGTAATATTATTGCGCAAAGGTGGTTTTATGTCGCGTAAGATGCCTCTAGGATGATTTTTAAAGTAAGCAATTTAGGCGGCACGAGTCACTTTCAGAGCAATCCCTACTTAAACAGTACTACCATACTGTTTGATAGCACACCTGCATAGCTAATCTACGCATACATATAGTTCCAATCAAATAGTAACGGTACCTTAACTGCCACCTTAACTGACATGCATGCACATGCACAATATAATATACCTTCACACACGTACACACCTTAAACACAATTTGCTTGGTCACCATAAACTGGCTAGTATCACGATCATTGTTGGCAGCAGTGGCTATACACACAACACTAACACACAACAGCACATGTTACATATTGACCTACGATTCTGTATGCTCATTAGTCTCCGAGCAAGATAGTCTGAATTTTTCTGCGATAGTCCTTTCCCCGTCTGCTGGCTGAAGTATCGATTAAGAGAGTCAGCAAATGTTGGCCATGCAACACTGTCCGGTACAGAAAATGGTTCCCTGTCCTGTTATAACACGATAAAATTCTGGTGTGCATTATATGGAATTAATACTCACAGGGTCAGCAAATGAGTTGTCCCAGAAAATGGTGGCCTCTGCTGCTGGTTGCTGACTGCCATGTACCACAACAACCACAGGTAGGGAAAGACACTGCAGAAAATGAAAGTAACATGTGTGAACACTTTTAGATATTTAGAGGTAGCAATTAAAGCTACTTTCCTAGTTTTGGGTTTACTACTAAAGAGTTTATCCCCTTGGCAATTTGCTTGTAGGATTATAACTTTTGTTCAAAGCAACTGTAATAGACAGTTCTTACTCTATTAAGTATGCACCATGTAGCATTATTTTGAGGTGCACAACACACATATCAGCCCCAGCTGACTGCTGTCCATACACTTGACCATGTGGAGGTCATCTGGTGACATTAGTCAAAACTTCTTGGCCTCAAAAGCACCCACTGACAAATTGTATACATGAAAAACTAGCTTAGCTGCTGCATATTACTCCACTTTACAGCAGTTTATGTTCTTTTTGCAGGTTTTTGTTCATCAACTGATCTTTAAGTCAGACCAATAAGCTGTTCAAAGCCACATTCCTTTAAGCAGCTGGTAAGCTACGTAGATTTTAAAGCAACAGTGAGCATGAAGCATATTTGTACTACAATTTAACTACATAGGGTCTAGAATGAACGTAATGAATGTGGACTAAGGTCACAAGACAACCTTTACATAATCAAGCACATGGGTGGCTGAAGACGAGATGACATATCATTGTGCTTACATCACTGACCGTTTACATCACCGACCGTATCATAGCATTAACAAGGCAAGGGTTATACTTGGTAAAAAAATTTACAGTTCAATAGAAAGGTATCCTAAGTAACAAAAATCTGTAGAAACTTTTCAAAACTCCTTCCAAGACAGATTCTTAAAACTTTTACTTGTCAAACAATGGAATTAAAAGTCATGGTATTTGAAATGTTCATACCAAAACACATATCAGTACCTTCACTGATACATCCAGTTCACCGTTGACACTGAAGTTAGACTGGAATAGCAAAGCAAACTTTTCTTCTGTCACAGTCTGGTCCGTTCCTTTTCTGTCTGTCGCTCGTTTTACTCTCTTCAGTTGCTGTAGAAATTGAGCTCAACCACATCGCTAAAAGGAGCCACTCCCCTTACCATGAAGTTGAACTTGCAGCAAACATTGTGACTTGTTTGTTGATACTCCATGTTCTAATTATAGAGATGAAAACTTTTACTATATTTTGGGATGCAAAAACTAACCTTTTTGCAGTTCAAAATTTCTCCAACATTGTCATTTGTACTAAAGTATAATAATATATAATGAAATGACACACTAGTCTTGTCCCCAGCCGCCCACACACTTGATCACACGAAGGTTGACCTTCACATGATCGAGCACATGAGCAGCTGGGGACGAGACTAAATGCTACTTACGGTGCCAAGGGATCGTGGAAAATTGCTTTTGCTTGCTTTTCGCTACATTAATAAAGATAAACCATGCAAACACAGAAATAACAAAAGTAATCTCACTTTATAATACTGACTGAAACCTCAGGAGTGCTCATGTGTATATTGAGTTTGTTACCTACCAATAACCTGAAACAAGATTGAGAGATGACAAACCACATCCCCACCCCTACCTACATGTGATAACATACCGAACTTCAGCAGTAAACCTGTTATTTGTTTTCATCACTTGTGGTGGCTGCTTCTCCACAATGAAGCACCTGTTGTCATGGGAACAAGATTGAATAGTGTGGTGCTCCATTCAAAACTCACTCAGTGATTAATTTGTTGAGTAGTTCATTAACAGTTTTCATCAAATTGTTGTAAGGTCCAGGTTGTTGTGCATCACTGATTAACAGGTGAGATCGAAGCGTCTCATACTGTAAGAGAACAACAGTGTTAGTGTGTAAGTATACAAAGTGTGTGCATAGTAGTAGAAACATTTTATATGAACATGTGTTTGTAATGTGTGTAGTGTTTGTCTGTTGCCCGTTGGCCCATGCTGCCAACCTCCTTGCAGTGTGACTGCAGTGTGCACAGAGTAGTATGTAGTGATGTTCATGTCTCACATAAAGGATGAGGAATTTTGGGTGCCCCCACCTTCACCTGTAAGCCTCCTGTACAGGTGCTAGTCCTGTCCCAGGATGACTTGCCTGCATAGACAATGCACAAGTACCTTAACATGATAGCAGATTTTTGTACTAAATATGTATACAATGTGTTTGTATGCATGTACACATGCTTGTGTTGTGTGTGGCTGGATGTACTGTATTACAAACAGCCACTGTCAAAAATAGGATACCATATTTTTCTTGTTTCCAAGCAAACTATATCCTGATAATGATAACAAAGCCAAAGTTGTAGTGACAACTTCATGCAAGTTCTTTTGTAATCCAACGGTGTTTTCCCTCCAAAAAGGTTATTACTAAAAATTAAATACAATATCCCCACCATATAGCAATGGCATTTATGACTACTTATTGCAACATAGTGTGGGTGATAGGGGGATGAACTGTCAAAAGAAAACCAGAAAACTGTCATGCATGGTGTATATCAGCATTCAAGCATGCAGGTTGACAAGTCTTTGTAGAATATGTGGGCTATGTGTGAGTAGGGATAAATATGTTAAAAGTTCCCTATACAGTATCCTCCAAGCTAATGACTACACTTTATTATATTGGTATATCAGATCGGTATCAGTGTTTAAACTCAGTATATTGGACTATCGGATCGATTTAACATTTCTCTATTGGTACACCTCTATGTGTGAGCGTTTGTTACAGCTGGTGAACTACTTCCCCTGATGACACCAGGCCACCACCAGGTCCCCATAGGTACACTGGAGCAATTTCTTGCTCAAGGAAACAACAACAGCAACTGGGCATTGCAACTTGAAAACCTTTTGATTACTGGGATCGGTGCTCTAGCTCCTCGGCTTTGCAGCCCATCCAGCTAGCCTTCAATGAAGACATGGCATTAACTGAGGAAACTGTCCTTACCTTGCTTAGTGGTGTTAAGGTTGTTGTGGAACCTCAGGATCTGCTGCCTCTCTTGGACAGTAATGCAGATTACTAGTCCTGCCCCAGGAGGATCTGCCTGCACAAGACTCGAATGCCTGAGTGGTGCACAGGCACCCCAGTGCTGGGCAGCAATAGTTGTGTTTTGCACAGCTGCTGGAGGCTTTGCTTTTGTGTGTGTACATGTGCGTGCTTGCATGCATGCATCAAGGATCTCAGTATTAATCGATTAGTCATCAATTACTAGATTGATTAATCTATATGTAGTACACATCATGCATACAGCATCAGCTACACTTAATACTGTACACAGCGTAGTAGTGGTAGTCTACACACCACTCAGCATAATGTTATAGTAGGTAAAATGGGAGTTGAGTGAATGGCAACAGTTGATAGGTAGTTAAGTTACAATTAGTAGTTTAGCTGGCAACACTAGCAATCGTTATCAGTAGTCACTAGTTATCAGTAGTCACTAGCTATCAGTAGTCACTAGTTATCAGTAGTCACTAGCTATCAGTAGTCACTAGTTATCAGTAGTCACTAGTCATCAGTAGTCACTAGTTATCAGTAGTCACTAGTTATCAGTAGTCACTAGCTATCAGTAGTCACTAGTTATCAGTAGTCACTAGCTATCAGTAGTCACTAGTTATCAGTAGTCACTAGTCATCAGTAGTCACTAGTTATCAGTAGTCACTAGTTATCAGTAGTCACTAGTTATCAGTAGTCACTAGCTATCAGTAGTCACTAGCTATCAGTAGTCACTAGCTATCAGTAGTCACTAGTTATCAGTAGTCACTAACTATCAGTAGTCACTAGTTATCAGTAGTCACTAGTTATCAGTAGTCACTAGCTATCAGTAGTCACTAGTTATCAGTAGTCACTAGCTATCAGTAGTCACTAGCTATCAGTAGTCACTAGTTATCAGTAGTCACTAGTTATCAGTAGTCACTAGTTATCAGTAGTCACTAGCTATCAGTAGTCACTAGTTATCAGTAGTCACTAGTTATCAGTAGTCACTAGTTATCAGTAGTCACTAGTTATCAGTAGTCACTAGTTATCAGTAGTCACTAGTTATCAGTAGTCACTAGCTATCAGTAGTCACTAGCTATCAGTAGTCACTAGTTATCAGTAGTCACTAGTTATCAGTAGTCACTAGTTATCAGTAGTCACTAGCTATCAGTAGTCACTAGTTATCAGTAGTCACTAGTTATCAGTAGTCACTAGTTATCAGTAGTCACTAGCTATCAGTAGTCACTAGTTATCAGTAGTCACTAGTTATCAGTAGTCACTAGCTATCAGTAGTCACTAGTTATCAGTAGTCACTAGTTATCAGTAGTCACTAGTTATCAGTAGTCACTAGTTATCAGTAGTCACTAGCTATCAGTAGTCACTAGTTATCAGTAGTCACTAGTTATCAGTAGTCACTAGTTATCAGTAGTCACTAGTTATCAGTAGTCACTAGTTATCAGTAGTCACTAGTTATCAGTAGTCACTAGTTATCAGTAGTCACTAGTTATCAGTAGTCACTAGCTATCAGTAGTCACTAGTTATCAGTAGTCACTAGTTATCAGTAGTCACTAGCTATCAGCACTTACAGGCTGCAATATGGTGTGTTTGAGAGCTTAGGATCTGTCATGGATGTAGTTAATAAATGGTGAGCCAACCCTTAGTGATCTTACTATTGAAAATTGTTCCCTTCAAGTTGCTCAGTTTTTATTGATGACATGTGTGTACTACATGATTGATCGATTACAAAAATTATTTATTATATTTTCATTGATTAATCATGAATGCATGCACAAGGGCGTGTGTGTGTGTGTGTGTGTGTGTGTGTGTGTGTGTGTGTGTGTGTGTGTGTGTGTGTGTGTGTGTGTGTGTGTGTGTGTGTGTGTGTGTGTGTGTGTGTGTGTGCGTGTGCACTTGCAACATGTTCATGCAAACATACAAACATGCGTTCATCTACCTGTCTAATTTGTATCCGATTTCTCCATAACAATTCTGCCAGCTGCTCACACCACTGCTGAAGCTGGTCCAGTTCTTTCTTGTTTGGCATTTCTTCTTGTCCACATAACCGCTGAGTTCTCTTCCAGTTGGCCAGCTCCTGATCCAGAACAAGACCCTATACTATTGCTATATCTTGCAGACACTTAAAGTAGTTCTTTTCTAGCTCCTGAAAACAGATTTAAAATGTCTTTAGTGATCAAATATTCATCTCAACTGCACAGCACAGGTTGCACTTAACAAAAAATGTAAATAACTACACAGGTAGTCTCTTAAAAATTTGTGGGAAAAACCAGATGTCCTCCATTAGTGCTAAATGAATAGCTAACAAGTTAATTAATTAGCTAGTCGATTAGAGTTTTTTTTTACAAAATTGATGAAATGTTATCCCATTTCCTGAGTAACACACACACTATGCAGTGTACCATATAGTAAGGCCACCAAACTATCCGGTATTATTTAGGTACATGATTGACATGGTCGCTATGTTGGGGTGGTCTTATTAATAAGGTATGTTCACTAAATTCAGGACCTATTTGAGGTGGCTGCTTCACCATCTGTTTTAAAGGTAACCTAAGGAATTTGAAAAATTCACTAATAACCTATATCACTATGGTGATAGTGTTGGAATGCACCATTTAGAGTATATATGACACATGATCCATTAAGTGTCTGTCCTACCCTGTAGTGGTATCACAGGCAGACAAGTTGATTGGATGCCATGTCATATGGCTTTGTCAACAGTGTGTGTACGTGTATGTATGTGTGTGCGCGTGACACATTGCTCCAGTCTACCCAACTTATAATTAGGGACCTGACCATGTCTGATTTGACATTGCACTACACTCATGCACATGAGTATTAGCAATTAATAACTGGGGAAGCAGCCCACCCAGCTGTAACATCAATGGGTACCTGTATTAACTGGGGAAGCAGATGCCAAGTCATGTCTCACATATTGGGTGAAGGTTCAGGTGGGACTGTAGCACCCACCTCACCTGTGAGATACAGTACAGCCTCCTGCGGGTTACTAACTAGTCCAGGATTTGCCTGCACCAACTCATGGCACCTGAGTAGTGCCCAGATGTTCCATGCTTGTTCACTGTGTAGGCGTGACCATGCCAGCACAGTAGTGCCAAAGGCTTTGCTTTGCTTTGTGTGTGTGTGTGTGTGTGTGTGTGTGTGTGTGTGTGTGTGTGTGTGTGTGTGTGTGTGTGCGTGTGTGTGTGTGCACACATGTGTGACAACAGATGTCCACATACTCTAGTAAAATACACAAACACCACCAAGAATGTTATTTATATGGTTCACCCACTTACTTGTCTAAAGTGGTGCATCTCTTCAACTTCTCTCGCTAAGTGGGCCTCCATTTTCTCTCTCCTTTTCCTTAACTCTTCTACTTGTTCTACACTGTGCTGGCCCTGGCCTTGTGTTAAGTTCCCTATAAGACATGAAACAGTAAATTAGGTCACACCACAATTTAAGCATGATCTGATGGCTAGAGTACCAATTACAGAGGGGAATTACAGATAGCCACACATGACTTGGTGAATCCCACTCAAACCGAGGGCCTGAAGCAAGTCTTCCTGGTAAACTTATATCACTGTTACATGTAAATTGGGATGGATGCTTATATCCTTTGCATGTTAGAATCATTCCATGTAATAGTATTAGGAACCACTTCATGATACTCATTTGCATACAACACTTGTATCATTAGTAAGATGTCTCCAAGTACACTTATCTACTTCATTTACAAACAATACAAATAGCTTCCAACTATCACTTAGACAAGAAAAAATAAATAATCGACTACAGAGACTTACCTTGGAGTTTTATTACTTCTTGGTACTGAATGACAAATTGTTCCTGTCTGGTGTGAAGTGAGTGGCATTCTTCTTGTGTGTTCTGTGTCTGCCTCATTATCATCTCCAGGCCTCGTTGGATGGCACTGCCATTGCCAAGTACTTGTACACCCATTGGGCTTGCAGCTAGTGTCTGTACATATAACCATGAGCCCCAGTAACTGCAGTAATGACAGCATAATACACACTAGTCTGGCGCTGCCGACCCTATTTAAAATAGGGTCTGGTCTGCCTACCGGGGATTTCAGTTCCGTTTAAAAACAGGTGTTTTGCGTGATGGTGTAATCACGTTGTTTTGAACCGGTTGATGTCATCACGCAAACAGTATAATTTTCAAACGGAACTGAAATTCCCGGTAGCATTCAGGACTTGTGTTTAGGAATGCGTAATTACACTGCGGCTCGCGTTAACAAACATATCAAACAGCGAAGAATTCAATCACAACAGTGATGTTTTAAGGGTTTCAATCAGTTAATTTCTATGGACGGTTGATGTTTAGGCTGTGGAGACGATATTTCTACTTTCCGAAGGAAGGCGTCAATTACAGACGAATGGTAAATGGAAAATCGTCCCTTGGTTTATTCACCCTGACACAAAAAGAACTCACGCAACTTTCGTTTTGTGACTTTCGCCCCAGTATTTACTCATGTCGTGCGGCCAAAATGCATTTAATTGGCAATACTGCGATTTGATTGGACGCACCAGTTTTTGGTAACGGTGGCACGAGTCCTTGATTCTAGACAGACCAGACCCTATTTTCGGGGTGCTTGTATAGGCGCCTAAATAAGGTTGGCGGCACCAGACTAAATACACACAACATGTGTAATTTTACAAAACTTACGTTAATGTTTTCATGCTGTTTAACCAACTCACTTTCTTTCAGCAGACAGTTCTGAATAATACGCACCAGTTCTAGTGGACGATTTTGCTGTGTAGACAACAAATTGTCCACTGCATCTGTAGCCATGACAACAGCTTACCGTGATGTGAGTGCGAAGGCCTTCCAACTGAGTCCTAATAATGAATGCTTCATTTCCACTGATTGTGAGCTAAAGAGAAACCTTTATTTAAGTATGCAATATAAGACATAATTGTATACTAAATACTGGGGGGACAGATGCACACATGCACACACAGAATGCAAGATGAATCTTGACAAAAATAATCACCACCAATACTGCAAAAATAATTTCAGAAACAAAACAAAATAAAAATCACCCAATTATTTATAGTACATCATATATTCTGCTTCACTGCACTGTAAAAGAATGCTTTGAACTCAACAAGTCAGAAAATTCTGGAAATTGTATGACGTACACAATTTGGTGATACAAATCGTACATAACACAATAACTCGCATCCTGGAGTGCCCACAACTATAATACTCAAAGCTATTGCTGGAGCTGTCTTAACTATCACTTAGGCTTTCATGATGTCATCACTGAAATTCTCAAATGTGGTGTGTGCTGTATGATTACCACAGGCCCTTGAATTTGAATAGACACATTGCTCCATTTTCCCATCAAATTTTCTGCTTTTATCGTACCTAAGAACAAATCAACATGCACTTATGCTCCCACAGCATGAAGAATATTTTCCACTATTATAACATGGTTTTGAAATATTGTTTATAAACAAACATGAAGTGATTCTGTTTTGATAAATAATGATTCTTATCAGCCTCTGTAAGTCTGTGACTGTAACTAGCACTAGACAATCCACGAAACAGAAACAAAGCAGCTCTACTGCTAAATATCTACATATAATACCTTGATTATACAAGACAACAATTGTTAACTATTCAGTGACTGGCATTCAAAAATTAGACTTACTGCGATGACTGGTTGTGAAAAACACCAGCTCAAAGCAAACATACCAAAGTGGGTGATATATTGAAAAATTATTGATACCATTATAATATTTTCCAACATCATATCTAATTTCAATATTACGGTTTACTGATTTTGATATTTATGGAATATTCTATAACTATTGATATACAAGCTACATTTCAGCCTTTTAGTGTGTAATTGCACAATCGTGCTAGAAATAAAGGTCAGTTCTGTGCCTATTTACCAGTTTCCTAGGCTTGCTGCTAGTGCTATATGCAATGGTTTTAGTGTTTAAAGCACATTAAATAATATCATCTGCTCATGCAATCAATACGCCCACACAATTACTAAAACATTGAAATTTCAATGTTTTACTGACTATCGAAATCCAGATATTGCACACCACTAGAACACTCCCTCAATGCACAAGTTACATGAGTCACCAATATACAGGGTATGGTGTTCCACAATGAGTTCTAATCTACAAGAGCTATATAGGTAGTGAAACAATCCATAAAAATTGACAGTACCTTTGTGACTATGCTAGCTTATGGCACGCATACATAGTCAATCTACCCTTCCATATATAGTCATAAGGTTTCCTTAATAATGCTCCACTGTACTCAAGTACATACCCACACAGTACAGACATGCATACACATGCACAGTATATTCCATAACACGGACACACACACGCACGAAAACAGTGTATACCTTAAATACAATCTGTTTGGTCACTATAAACTGACTAGCATCATGATCATTGTTGGCAGCAGTGGCTGTACACACAACGCTACACACAATATCACATGTTATATTTTGACTTACGGTTCTGTATTCCTCCCCGTCTGATGGCTGAAATATCGATTTAAGAGAGTCAGCAAATATTGGCCATGCAACCCTGTCCAGTACAGCAAATGGTTCCCTGTCCTGTTATAACACAATAAAATGCTGGTGTGCATTATAATGGATTAATAAATGCTCACAGGGTAAACAAATTAGTTGTCCCAGAAAATGGTGGCCTCACTGCCGTATACTACGACAACCACAGGAAGGGAAAGACACTGCAGAAAATGAAACACAAGTCAATATATGTGAACACTTATAGAATTGTAGTAGCTAGTTATTTTCTTGACTTTGGCTTACTACTAAAAAGTTTACCACCTTGACATTTAATAATATTTTGCACTAATGTAATTTGCTTTTCTTTCATTGCAAAATAAAAAATTGTAAAATTCTTACATGATTTTTTAGCTATAGAAATTTTCAGGCATTAAAACTGTGTGGCTTACTGCCTTTAACTGATACTCTAGCTACTGGCTAGACAAAGACACAATAAGAATTAAAACATGGCTAAATCTATTTTACCATGGCATGTGCATGCACACACACGCGCGTGTGCATACATACATGCACACACACACATGTTCACACTCATGCATGCATGCATGTACACACACACACACTTACTCTTCTCAGACAGACTCTTCAGGTCTTCACCAATACAATACTGACACCGCCAGGTTCAGACTGAAACATAAAATGAAGGAAACAGTTGACACTGCAACAACATTTCATGAGCTTCCTGCTTGTCCAGGAAGCCCAATATCAAACTGTGTAGGTGTGGTTGATTTGCTAAGCACTACAGCCAATGGTAGCTTACTTGGCATTCCACTCCCTGCAAAGATATGTCTTGATGAGTTCACTAGTCTTGTAAAACCATTCCCAGAATGTGAAGCCTCGGCTTTGCAAGTGCTCCTGGAATAATAATTAAGGCACATAAAAATTACTTTAATTAACCCTTAAAGCCACATTAAACTTTTGAGGAATATGTGTTTACCTAATATGATAACTTGGCCTGTCTATATAACTCCATTAGCCCAAAACCAGATGTTTATCTAAGGGAAGCACTGTAACAAACAGAGGGTAAATTACTTGTTATGAAATGATGACTAGTTTTATTGCAATACCACATTCCACACTTCATCCACCATCTTAAGTAAGGTTAGAGTCATGTGAGCTGTATATGGCCTTACTTGCCATTGATGAATGGCAAGTCAGCCAACGAGTGAATGGGATCAACTGGCAATGAGTTATGGATCATTTTGTAAAGGGTTTGCATGCTTACAAACTGACAGTACCATGGTATGTTTTGGTCCTTGTACTTTCATTGTAGGGTAAATCCCTACGTAACATTTAATTCCTTATTACATCACAAGGAAACTGACATTGATTACATAATTCAAAAATTACAGTGTTTTGTTTTCAACCTTGTCTAGCAACTGATATATCGACCTATGTGGCATTAAGGTAACCTTCTTTGTTGTCATGCCACTGTAACATGTGTGCTAGCTACATTAATAACACTACTTAGTGACCGCCTTAAGAAGGTCTCAAACATAACCAAGGTGTACTTCATGTGGCTACTACTGTATACCCAGAAATCTTCGATGCATATCTATTTCACTGTTATGTACTTTGTCAGGATTTTCACGTTTTAAACTTCATGGATGTCTCTTAGCCCAGGACTTCTTTGCATTTAAATTTCACGCCATTGGATCTGGAAAGAAAAAACCATCATGAAATATGTGCAATAACAAAAGATTATAATCATGTGAGTCAACATGTGGCCACAAACAGAACTACACATGGAAACATTGTGGGAATGGCAAGGAAGATAAAAAATAAGGAAAACAAAAGGTAGACAAAACAAAACAGACAAAAGAAGCAAAAACAAAATGAAATTATAAACTACAATATTAAGTACTTCATCATTGATCCACTTTACAATCCCTTGCCAGAAGCTGAAATACTGGCAGAGGCAGCATCATTGATAAATGACTTCAATATGCTCAGCTCAGGGTGAACAAAATATACTAAATTTAGCAGATTTTTGACCCAGCACTGTTATCTTAACCGTTTCATAGTAATTGGCGACATTAAGGTGGTCAAATTTAGCCAGCAACTGCACCATACTTTACACAAGCTATGCATGGATGTCACTTCAATTACCACATGATTACAAATTTACAATGACCTGCATAGGTAAATAACATGTTGATGATACACTGAAGACTGTGTAACTGAAATAATGAAAATGCTCTCCATCATAATCTGTTTAGTGCTGCAACCCAGAAGACTTACCAAATGCACAAACACAGCACACAAGTCAACAACTTTATACAATTACTAAAAAGGTACCAATTTATTTTTTTACATTTTTCACTTGCAGTAATCCATAGAAAAAGTGGCAGATAAATATGCCACTCATGCAAACTGCCCATAAACTTAGGTTCTTGGGCAGTTCAGGACTCGATGTTTTACTTGACATTGCCCTGGGACAGTGTTGTCGAATTTCACAAGATGTTGTGAATGGTGTGCATAAATTAAAACTGTCTCAGACCACTCCTCCTCCTCCCCCCCATCCCTCCACACACACACACACAAACACACGCACGCACGCACACACACACAAAAGAAAAATGCGGTCTGGCTACACGACACTATAATCTCACATGGCGTCACATACATACATTTATATTTTGCTAACTTCACAGGTTTAAAGGAGTAAATTATGCTGGTCACATGATTTCACATCTCTCAAGGTTTTGTGAACAAGAATTGAAAGGATATTTCTCACAATTTGGTACTGACTTGGGATGTGTCCCATTTCTAAAGTGGTTTCCAGATTTAGTAGTAAGTTATAGGTGAAGGATTTTATGGATATACTATGAACTATCTTTAAGGTTGGTTCCCATATTATGAATTTATGGCTAGTCAGGTATTGATAAATATAGTTATCCAAATACAGTGCACGGAACCCCATTAACAGGCACTCCCTGTGATGGACACCTCCTAATTACGGACCCTATAATATGGTCCCTAATGCACTCTCAATGCCCACAGTACAATAGACACCTCTTTAGGCCAGGAAAAGTAGATTGCTAGTTTCTCATCAGCCACTTCCCAATTTTACTGGTGGGTGGTCATTAATAATGAAGGAAGTACCCAAAATTATACTTTATGCTTACACTTTACCACCTTTCTGAAGCAGGAAGAAATGTTTTCCATAGTTGAAAATGATCGGTTAGTCTGTCCAAACATTTTATTATTAAAGCACGTGATCAATTATAGCAGTAATAAATTTAGATGCAGCTAGGGTGGAAGATATGAGAAACTTTGCCTGGCCTTATAAACAGCTAACAGACAACCTATATGAATACCCCTGCAGTGGCGGATCTAGGATTTTTAAAAGGGGGTTTCTGAAATTTCGTATAGCTAAATAAGGCATCTGATAACAATTCTCCGGAAAATTTTGAGATTTTAGAAGCTCTGAGATCGGATTTTAGGCTATTTTTTGTTAGCAATTACAATAAATTCAATACTTTAAACTGTAAATAATTACTAAATACTATAGCTAACTATAGGGCAAATATGGTGACTACAAGCTGTGGCTTTGATTGCTCTATTAGAGTAGTTCCTTGACTGCTCTATTAGAGTATCTCGATCGTTTTTAATGCAGTGGGAGATGAAAAATGAAGTGTTGCTGATGGTTTAATAGCTATAAATGGTGTTAGTTAAGTGCAACTGCATGCATGCTACTGGTATATAGTTGTTTGCTATGACAAATTGTCAATACAACAATGTTTATGTAATGAGAATGCCACTAAGCTAACTTTAAAAGGGGTTTCTGTCGAAACCCCAGAAACCCATCTGGATCCGCCACTGCCCTGCCATACTTGGATCTGGATTTTAACTGTTTAAGACAGCTGTATGGCTGATACAGGGAGTACAACTGCACAACTACACAATAATAGACACAATACATTGTAAAATTGTATGACAGCAGCTGTGTATGATTGTTCATACATATAGTAAGCTTACATGATTTACCTCTCTAAGTAACGGTTCCGTGTTGCAGTTCCTTAAAGTCAACCCTCCTTACTACTTAAGATAATCAAGTAGACAGCACACGGTGAACCTCGCGGTGAACACAAGATCCGCACCAATTTAATTAGAATACTCATGTGCCTAAAAAATCCATAGAAAAAGTATTTCAAATCATCCATGTGGTAGAGGCGAGTATAGAGGACTGTTCGGGAACATTTACAAAGAGTTTCAAGCTGAGATTATAAATGAAATAGGTATGTGAAGAATCAGCTGTGTATACTGTAGTAGCTGGCTAACTAACTAGCCAGTTGCTGTGTAAGCCATACATGTGTCTTGGTATTGGTTGTGACTGGTTAGCTACTCTTAAACCTCAACCTCCCTCCAAAGGACACCTCCATATAAAGGACATGTACAAGGAGGCATGGTCCCCAAGTGTCTGTTATTTAGAGAACCAAATTCTCCAACTGAAATGAATTTAGCTTCATTAGTCTTTAAATTTCAAGTTACTGAGTCTACATTGTTATCAATACCAGCTACGTGGTAGTGGAGAAAGAAGTGGAACATAAAAGGAGGACAAAGGTAAGTGCACCATAGCTGCTGCTAATAGAACATTCATAGTGGAACACAATTTTAAAGTCACCATATGAAGAAGTTTGCGGACATTTGCTATACTTTTGTCGATGGCAAAAATGCCAGCTGGAACAGGCATGTCCAATACATTTTGATTGAAAAACCATTAAAATTTTTAATTAATTATTGTGTACCGCTTACCTCAAGTCTGTTTAGCAACTTTCCAAATTTGATACGTGTAGAGCAACTCTCTGCGTGTACAATGATACCAAAAGAAGTCCAATTCACGGAAATTTAGGTGCGTCGAAATGGCCTAAACCGACTGGGTGTAGCAAATTTCCCTATACATTTTGTATTGGGTGTTTCAGGGGCATGCAACAAAAGGCGTAATAACCTGCGACACGTGATAAATACCTCAGATTCCGAACCAGATTTGGAAAAAGCAGTGAATAGCGATTAAGATGATCTATAGCAGAAGGAATTTTAAGCATGTCATTTTAAGGTTGAAAATCACTTACTTTTTCTATGGAGAATTGAATGGAGGATATTTGGAAAGGAATGCTACGAGATATTTCGATGTCTTGACAGCCATTAACCTTCACTACATTAGTGTTACAATGAAACAAAATCACTGTGAACTAGTTCTGCATACCTCCTTCAGTGTGACAACCAGCAACTACAAAACGTCTTGGCATAGCGTCTTCACTTCTAATATGGTCAGGCGTTAAAGTGAACTTGAATTTAAACTAGATTTTGATAGTTATAGCTACGCCGTTTTATGCAATACGCGTACCGGATCTCTTCTTGTGACGATTTATGATGTCACAAAATTACCAAACTTTATGGGTTAATGTCTTGCAATATCAGCATAATTGAATTATTAAAATGGTGTTTTTGTGCATTGCTTGATACAAACAATACATCCATACAATAAAATCATCATGAATTTTCCATTTCAGTTGACCTTTAAGCCGAATTATGTCCGTTTCATGTAAAAACTTCTTCATTATTGTTTAATATCATTGTAAAATGTAGAATATTCTATTAGCAGTAGCTACAGTGCACTTGCCTTTGTCCTCCTTTTATGTTCCACTTCTTTCTCCACTACCATGTAGTTGTTGATTTGTGTTAGAGTAGTTTTGACTGCTCTATTAGAATACATCTCACTGCTCTATGTTGATCTTTATAAAAAATTACCCTTTTAAGGAATCAATGAAAGTTTCCTGTTACACTGTAGTTATACTGCCCTGCTCTGTTCCCATTTGTTCTGTGTGTTTGTACTACCAAACTATGATAGTCTGTTGTTCCTGCTGCAAGCCTACAAGTTAAATATTCAGAAGGGGTTTCCCGAATTCCCTAATCATGCCCCTTGAAGTTGGCAAGAAGTCGTGAAATTGTAAACATGTTGTGCTGTATGTATAACTTGTAGACTGGAAATTCTAAAGGATATGTATTTGTTGAAATTGCCGCTGAAATGATGGACAATTACCTGATGTTTGACAGTGTAAGGAATAGCACCACACACCAAATACTCTAATAAAACGTACAACTAGACCTCTGTGAGGGGGCGGTAGTGTAAGCATCTTTGTGCTTACTTTTATGTGCACAGCTTCTAGGGGCCATGCCCACTAAACTAACAGATTGTTTCTGGTGTATTCTCAGGTACCTGGGGATGACATACTGTTCCAGAAATTTTTGTATACTAAACTCTCTTAGGTTACTTCTTGTATATTCAGAGGTACTTGAGAATAAGATGCCGCTCTAGGAAAATTTTGCATTTTAGACTCTTGTAGATTGTTTTGATGTGTTCTCAGGTACCTGAGAATGTGATATGCTACTCCAGAAATTTTTGCATTTTAGACTTGTAAATGGCATTCTCGTGTACCTGAGAAGGACATGCTGTTCTAGAATTTTTTTGGAATTTAGACTCTCATAGATTACTTCTAATGCATCCTGAGGCACTTTCATTTAAACTATTGCTTAAAATTTAACGGGGGGGGGGGGGGGGGGGGGGTGGGCAAGTGCCCCTGTCCCCCCAAAATAGACACTGTAACAAGAGTCACCCAGACACTTAGAAAGTGATAAAACAGTGTAACATACATTATTATGTTAAGTCCCTTAGTACTGTTGTATCATACAGTACAGTCAGGGCCGCCCACAGGGGGGCCACTGGGGCATTTTGCCTTGGGTCCCATCCTGAAAGGGGCCCCAGGAGGCTCCATCAAAGGCCCCTTGAATACCTGTTTAAAAGATTGATATACTCTAATAGGGCAGTCAGGATCTAGATACTCTAATAGAGCAGTCACAGTATTCTTCAGAGGAGCAGTGTAGTAAGTTATAATTAAGGAGATATGATTGGTGATAGGAAGCTATTGTCATTGTCAGCATGTAATTAATGACCTTGTCTTTTTTTTATTTTTTTTATTTATTTATTTATTTTTTTATTTATTTATTTATTTTTTTTGGTCTGACTTACATTTAGGCTGAAGTTATGATTCAGAGTGGAACCCTTCCTTGCCCGTGAGCCCCTCTTTAACTCTTTGCCCTGGGCCCCCTAATTTCTCTGGGCGGCCCTGAGTGCAGTATTACTATATAGTAGGAATCTCGTGAGGGTTTGGGCTATCCAGACCAAAAATATTACCCAAAAGCCACTCTCAGCTTTTCTTCATGCCAGCTTGGCAGTATTGATCATAATCAAGCCTGATCCAACCCCTTCCAACAAGTTGATAATTTTTTTTTGCATTTTTATTGAATTCTGACTGCCTGACTAATAGCATAACTGGACTATGCTTAAGGCTATGGACTTGATTTTTTATTGTCAGACGTTGCTTCAACCTGAGACATGCCAACTCATCACAGCTTTAGTATGAGCATTATCTGTAATTTCCGTAGTCAGAGGATTAATTGCAGCTCTTCTTGTAACTGTTCTTTGTTTGTAATGCTGTACAACAAGTGGAACATAGCTGAAAATGATGCGGTATGGCAATATTGTGTTTCAGTAGTTAGTATTGAGGTGATATTTCAGTTTCTTAATTATGTGTCTTGTGCCATTCTTTCCTTTTTGATACAGTATACAACTGGGAGACATTTTCATAGATTCCTCCAAAGTTTATCACTTGGTTTCATGTGCGTGTGTGTGCATGCATCCGTTTGTGTATGTGTGTTGGTACTTTTGAAAATTGCTTCATCATCTGTTACATACTGGTGGACAGTGTATTGTCATTTTAAATAAAGGCTTACCAAAATAATAAAGCTTTACCACCTGTCTTTGAAGAATCAATAAATATTTTGTTACACACTAGTGTAAAACTAGATCTCACAAAGATACTATTGGGCTATGCTGGGTTTAGGCTGGCCTTACGTATATGATAAGTATACCTCTATCAAAGTTATAAAAATGTAGCTCTTTACCTCAGACACAAATAGAGACACAGTATCAGCTTGGTCCCATTTACGAATAGTTCCATCATCAATTGTGTCCTCACTACAACATAACTGTAGTTGATTTCCTTCTAGATCTGTGAAACTGGTCGGTATATCATAACCAGTTACTGAAGCTGCTTTGTATGATTTGGTTGATTTTTGCATATTATATGCTAAGAAACGTGCACCATTATGCCTAAAGCTAAATCCAGTTATGCAAAAAACTAATAAGTGAATTTAATGTAACTGGTAAAGTTTCAGAGCACTATTTCCTTCACTGTTATGTACTACCTTATTAGATCATGTGTTCATGTTGTATTTGCTGTAGGCAAAGTTTGTACCATCACACAAGGTACACCCACTAACATTCAAGGGATGGAGGAAACATCCTAGGAGGATAAACCGGCTGAACTGGTCTTGTCTGCTACACAACCAGGTATGATGTGATCATGTTATTTATGTTGCAATGCTGCAAATTGGCCATACTTTCTTTATGTAATATACTTGGTCTATTCGTCCACACATTTTCAAAACAGGTCCACCCGATAGTCAGTATGGTGAGGCTTAACTGCTTTCTTTCTTCATAACTGTGTCAGAAAAACTCTTTAACACAATGGTAAAAGGTGAATAGACATCTGGCTTTGTGAGCGTTCCAGCAAGAAGTGGAATTTTATTATAATTTCAGAAACCACACCATTTACCAAATGGTCAGAAAGTAGATTTCTAAATGCTCCATAGTTGTGACATAGATCACGTATATAGTGATGTCAAATATCATGTTACTGTCAAATCATTTGGCCAGCCTGCAAACTGTGATACTGTCAGTAATGGAAAATTTGTGACTGCATACTGACTGTTGTATTAGAGAGTATTCATCTATGGCCACTACTTTGTTAGTTTTCTATGTTTCATCAGAATTTCTACAAACCATTAGTGTGAACAAGACTTTACTCATTTATGTATGGCAACTAGTCATAAGTTGCTCTATTAAAAATGTGCTACATGTTTTATAAGAGATTGAAGCCTAATTTTGTAGAAATATCAGAAAAGTTAAGGAGCTCTCCTCTCTCATGAACCAATTGTGGTATGATGAAAGCAACATATTTGACTGCAAGAAATATACATTCATCTAATGATAGCAGTAAAAGTGAAAAGTGCATGCGAATGAAAATGAAAAACAGAAAATCAAAAAAATTAATTAGACTGGATTTAGCAAAATCAACCCAGATATGGGTGAAAGGGACTGAGATAACACCAACGTGAAGTTGCTGAACTATGTAATTAGTATGTATCAGGCTAACAATTTCCAGATCAAACTCATCTTCAACTTGTCGGGTCTCCTTTTGGTAGACTGTTTTCTGGCGGTCTGTATAGCCACACCAGATGTATGTACAGGCCTGTGAACACCAGGGAAGTGCTATAGAGGGTTCAAACACTCTGGACAGATTAAGATCTAACACTATATAAAGCCACAATACCACAAAGTCATAACTACAAGAGTGGAACTTCTCATTAATGAACACTTTGAGACCAAATTGTAAAGCTTGTTTGATGTGTTAAATACATAAGATGTTATGTATCACTTCTTCACAGGTGATGGTTAGAAACAAGGACAAATACCAGAGGGTGATAGGTGCTCTGATAAAGAAGGAAAGACGAAAGAGACACAAACTAAAGGAGTTAGAAATTGATTTTCTTGGATATGTAAATGATATAGGTCAAGTCTTAAATACACCATCCGTGCACTGCAATTCTTAAATGGTACATTTTGAAAGACCATTCTTAAAGAAATCAGTACTTTTGGCTTAACATATTTTAACAAACCTGATACTTGGGTTGCAACTTGAGATAAGCAGTCAACTATGGTACTCTAGTACAGTAGAGGTGTTCTATCTGTTACAGAGTGCTTCCACTAGAAATGTCAAAGCCTGCAAAAATTTTTGTCTCCCTTAAATAAATTACATATTAAAAGTGGCATGATGGGTTATAAAAATGTATGAGAGATAAGTTTCATTGTTCTCTATGTAGAAAGGTGTTCCAGCTCATGGATAGAAATGGATTTTGTTCATTGGGGGATGAAACTTAAACAACTACGTAGATTAGTTTATTAATGATGCCAAGAGTTTATAACTATGCAATAGATGATACAAAGTGATATACATAATTAATCATTTTTGTTTGGTGCAAGGCTTTATGGCTACCAATGGTACAATATTGCAGCACTTTTTCATGCTCTAAAATATGCTGTAGCTAAAACTTCCAAGTTTGTTCAAATAAAAAAAATTTGACCTCATGTACTGTATGGTGTATGTATTTTTCTCCCAACCAGTTGGATAGTGCGTGGGAGTATCAAAGCGCCGCGCTGGGTTATAACTACCATACAGCTAGACAGAGCGGCGCTGCTACTGTACGATATAATTATTAGTTATCACCCAGTGATAACTAACTTATCACCCTGTTGTGGAGCCACTCAGTCTCTTTCATGACATCATAATAACCGCGAATGGCATTTTTACCAATGGAACAAAGAGCCAAATAAGGAAATATTGATACAAAACACACCAATACAGCACTTAAAACTACCTAAATCTTACAAGAAAACTGTTCTGTTAATCCTTTACACAATAACACTAGCTACAAGTTACCAATACCGTGATAGTTTAACAAATGTCAAAAATAGTCCGTGACGATTTTCGCTCCAGCAATCACTCCCAACGGCCACTATGGTGAAGAACTAACTTCCTCTAGCTTCATCGTTCTATCTTGGACTATGGTAGCCACTTGTTGGTCTTTATTTTTCTCTTGCACAGCACGCCGAGCACCACGCGACACCACCATACCAATTTCTGACGAAGGCGAATCGTACCTGGAACCGCTGCTTCATAACACCGCCCTTCGCTACAGTTTGTAGGCAGTATGTAAGGTCTCTCTTGTGGCTACGAAGTAGAATCTCCACACAATTCGGACGAAATCTTGAGCACAGTGACAGGAACTCAAACCGGAACTTAATTAACTATCCGTAAACTTCTGCGCACTCCCGCGCACTGGGATATAAAACAGTTATATCCCGTATACTCGGATGATATCATTGTTATTACACTCGTCCTCGGCTCCGCCTCGGACTCGTGTAATAACAATGATATCACCCTCGTACCGGGATATAACTATAACATACTATCCTACCATGTTTCATGTGTGTAGGCTGCAGTTCTGCCAAAGAAGTCAACCAGAATGAAGTTCAGTGTATCAGATGAAGATGACTAGACACACCCACACATAATTTATTATGTAAATTCTATTTTTATAATATCCTATGTAAATGTGGAGGATTAACATGCTGCTCCGTCTCGCCCCAACACGTTTACAAATAGACGCCAATAATCAGCCACGCCCTCAAAGAAGGGAAAAGTCGTTTATCATGTGATCAGAAAGGATTTAGGATTTCCGTTAGAAAACGACATCGTTTCTTTGCTCGCGACCTGTTTTAGTATCTAAGGTAAACAGTACATGTGCACCGCTACTTTGCATTTATCCTCTTGTATCCTCCGACTATTCAGGCAGTCTAGTTCCCTCCGTACCGCATAGAAATGGCCGCAGAACGAATGAAGAAGGTAGCTGGTCACCTGAATTGTGCAGTGTGTTACGAAGTGTACCAGAAGCCCAAATATCTCCCTTGTTATCACTCCTACTGTGAAGGATGTATAGAAAAACTACAGAAAGGTTCTAACATCATTTGCCCCGAGTGTAGAGAAACGAGTGTGGTGCCTGCAGGAGGTGTGAGGGAATTACCAAACAATTTCTTCATTAATCGTCTACTAGATGAGGTGGATTTGAAACGTAAAGTGGAGGGAGAAGAGGAAGCAAAGTGTGACAAGTGTGTGGAGGAGGGTCAAGCAGTAGTGTTGTGCGTCGATTGTGTTACATTCCTTTGCAGCTTCTGTTATGAAGTTCACAAGCGTATGAAGGAGTACCAAGATCACAACATATGTGAACTGGTTGAATTGCAGTCAAAGAAGAAACAGGTTGACGTCCGACCCAAAGCAAAATCCATGTTATGTCCCGACCATGATCTGGAGATGAATTTCTTCTGTGAGACATGTGACCAGCTTGTGTGTCACTACTGTATTACCATTGAGCACACTGGACATGTGCACAATTCTGTGAAAGTGATGGCAAAGAAACACAGGAAGGAACTTGAGAAGATGATTGAACCAGTTGAGGAAATGATCAACAAGTTGTCTACATCACGTGAGAAGGTGGTAGCTGCTGGAGAGAAGATTGGAGCAGAGGCCAGTGAAGTTGATCAACAGATTGACTTGTATTATGATGAACTACACCAACGACTAGAACAACAAAGAGAAGAACTAAAGAACAAGTCACGAGAATTGTCAACTAAGAAGAGAAAGGCAATTTCAGTTCAGTTGGAAGAAATGGATTTCACTAAAGCACAAATGTTGAGTGTGAAGGGGCTGAATGATGCAGTGAAGAATGGATCAGACCAGGAAGCATTGTTCATGAAGAAACAAGTAGGTGATGATGTGAAGAAACTAACTAACTGTTATAGCAAGTTGGAGACTAAACCAGTCGAGTTAGCCACAATGGTGTTTGTTCCTGTGAAGGAATACAAAAAGTCATTTCCACAGTTTGCCCGACTGTTTGATGATGTTCCAATACCAAACAACTGTGAGGTCACAGGTATTCCTGCACGACCACTTGTTGGTAGCAAGATTGGCTTTACCATCATCACCAAGAATCATAACAATGATCGTTGTTCCAAGGGAGGTAGTCACATTATTGTACAGGCACAATCAAGCAGGGGAGGAGATGTTGTTCCAGTAGAAGTGAAGGATAACAATGATGGGAGTTACTCTGCATCTTTTGTAATTAAACAAGTTGGAGAAGTGAAGTTGTCAATTACCATTGAAGGGGATCATATTAAAGGAAGCCCCTACACTATTATGGTGTACAGTCCAAATTACAAAACTATAAACAAGCCCAAGAAGATAGTGAATGATGATGGGAAGATGGGCCAGCCATGGGGTATTGCATTTGGTAAGGATGGAGTGTGGGCAGTAGCAGATAACAGCAATCATTGTGTATGTATATTTGACAGTCAAGACAAGTTGATTAGAAAATTTGGTCAACATGGAACTGGCAATGGTCAACTGAATCGTCCAGAAGGGATAGCATTTGATGCCAATAACCACTTGTATGTGGCTGATTACTATAACCACAGGGTGCAGAAGTTTGACATCAATGGTAGGTACTTGTTGCAGTTTGGACATCAAGGATCAAATAATGGTCAACTGAACCATCCAATAGGTGTCATAGTTCACAATGATAAAGTGTTTGTTGCTGATAGTCGCAATAGTCGTGTCTCAGTATTTCATCTTGATGGTCAGTTCATCCACACTATTGGATCAGGACAATTGAGGAATCCCTATGATGTAACAGTCACTACTACAGATCAATTACTTGTTGCTGATTGTAATAACAATTCCATCTCCAGGTTTACACTTGATGGTACATTTGTGGACAAGTTTGGTGATGGTCAACTAAAGTTACCAACTGCACTTACCACCGATCAGTTTGGCTTTATTCTTGTAACAGAATATGGTAACAATCGTGTATCAATTTTTGACCAAGATGGAGTGTTTGTAGACAGTTTTGGGTTCCATGGTTCTGTTGGTGGTCAATTCTCTAGTCCTTATGGAATAGCTGTTAGTCCCAACAATGATGTGTATGTTGCTGACCGTGACAACAAAAGAGTTCAGATCTTTTGAAATAGACACACTTAGCTAGTTGTGTTGGATTTTACTCTGATAACATACAGGTAGTGTTAGTTTAGTTTTGTACACACACTCGTGTATGTATTAACATGTGTGATATTCTGCTATAATTATGTATATTGCAAAAAATATTTAATTGATGATATATTGGGACTTTAGAATTTATAATGTTGCTGATTGTGTGTGCACAATGGAAAAGAAATTATTCTGTGATTTTGTATTTCCAAAGAATATTTAAGTGAACATGTAAATTCTAATGTCTTGTGTGATTATAGAAGAGCCACTATGGGTTTCAGGGATTAACTGTGATAGTTACAAATGCAGCTATGACTCTAATCTGACCCCTCCCCTCCATTCTTCAGTTACCATAACCTCCGAGAGCCATAAAAGCTCAGCTTGATGTTAATTAGTGAGCATGTTGCAATTTAGATTATCAGTGTTACATCAAATTATAATTCTCCTTCAATGTCACTATAACTACATGACTCCTTTATCTGAACATACACTGTTTAAAGTATACTTAAATTTTCTGTAAGTCACATGTGTCCACCACTTACTGATCATGTGCACACTAGTTTCCATCTTCACCATATCTTCTACTAAATTAGATCTCAATATGGATAGTTATATATCACAAAACGTTTCAATTAGTAACAAAAAATAACCTATTACTATACAACAAGTACATGTGTTCGTGTGTGTGTAGAAAAGTGCTAGACTATAATTGTACAACAATGAACTGTCATTACAAAATATTGCCAAATTAGAAATTGGCTGTGGTTGGCAAAATTGCATGCTATGTGTGATGTGTGTGTGTTATGATGAAAAGCTCCCCGTGGGTGGAATATCGGCGATAGCAATATCTCCAAACTCGTCGATGAAATTCTGATGGGGTGTTGGCAACTGTCCCATGTGATGATTTGGTGCAGGAGATCCATATGATGATGCAAGGTCAGATGTCTGCAGAAACAAAAGTGGGTGTGGCTAGTGATCATGACAAGTTGTATGGTGCTTACTTCAGGCATGAATGGTGAGTTCATCATACTACCATGATATGATGAACTATCCTGTAAAAGTAAATAAACATTCAACATGATTCATATATTGAGTGTATGTCATACTATTCTTGGACTGACACCTCCACGAGGCATAGGGCTCGGCTGTAGAGGACTCATAATTGAAGATGCTGGACTATTAGGATTGGTGAATGATCTACAAAAATTATGGGCGTGGCTCAGTACTGATTACATATGATCAGGTACGCATGGCTTACTGTGAGCCTGCTAAACTTGGGATAACCACTCGTAGGTCATGTTTAAGGTAGCCTTGAGCTGTGAACTCTTGTTCCTCTTCTGTAGAAACAAAGGTGTTAACAATAAGCAAATGTGCACACTTAAAAGAACAACTAACCTTGTACGGTGTAATAGGCTCCAAACGCTTCATCTTTTTGAATGTTAGGGTAAAGTAGGAACAAGTGGTTGAGATCACGGACTCTGGAGTAGAGGGAGCAGGCTGGCTAACTACAGTATTGTAGCACAGAGCTAACACACCTGTCAGCAAATGATCTCATTCCTTGTAGGTGGCTGCGGTTCCACGGGGCTAGATCATACACCTGTTTCTCTATGTTGCCTAGAGAATAGGAAAGGAGCATGTGTCCATGTCTCCTACATCTTTATGTGTGTGCATGTACATGTGTATCATGTATTGTTTACACACACAGAAATTCACATACACACAGCAGGCGGATGCACACATGCATGTACACACATACGCATACAGACAGATACATGCACACGTACACACACAGAGAGGCACATGTGCGCACACACACAGACTTACTCTTCACCCACACAATACTGACACCACCAGGTTCAGACTCAGTGAAACGTACAATGAAGGTACCAGGTTGACACCGCAACAACATTTCATGAGCTTCTCGCTTGTCCAGGAAACCCAATATCAAACTGTGTGGGTGTGGTTGACTTACAAAGCACTACAGCCAATGGTAGCTTACTTGGCATTCCACTCCCTGCGAAGACATGTCTTGATGAGCTCACTGGTCTTGTAAAACCATTCCCAGAAAGTGAATCCTCGGCTTTGCAAGTGCTCCTGGAATAGAAATTAAGACACATAAACATCAGTTCAAAATTGCAAAGCCTTTTAATTAACATTAAACTATTGAGGAATGCACATTTACACAAAACAGGCTTATATGGTAGCTTGCCCGCCATTATAACTTAAAATCAGATGTTTATCTAAGGGAAGCACTGTAACAACAGTGCCACATTCCATGTTTTATCCACCATCTTAATTAAGGTTGGAGTCATGTGAGCTGTTTATGACATTATTTGCCATTGAATGGCAAGTCAGCCAACAGGTGAATGGGATCAACTGGCAATGAGTTATGGATCATTTTCTAAAGGATTTAAAAATTACCATGATGTGTTTTGGTCCTTGTACTTTCGTTGTAGGGTATCATTTAAACCGTTATTACATCACGAGTAAACTACATAACCATAGGATTACAAACACTTTGAAATTTACAATGCTTTCATTGTTTTGTTTACAACATGCGTATATAATTTCATTAGTAGTACGTGAAGTGAAGTAAAGATGATGAGCACATGTAGCAGTACAATCAAAATTGAGACAGTCATTAGCAGTGTTGGGAAAGTCACTTTGTCAATTAAATATATTACATATTACTCTTTACTTTTGGGCAATGTAATAAGTTGCAGTTACATATTACTCCAAATGAAAAGTAGTTTATATCACATTAAGTTACTTTTGCTCTGACCATACATCTTTCCTTTACACCTTGCATGTTAGTTACTGAGCTAGCATATAGTAAACACTCCTGTAAATATAGCTACTGGCTTCTTGCACCTCTGTAGAGATGCTCATTATTTTTACCACTTCAGCCATACCTAAACATTGCTGGCAAATCACGTGACCAGTTGTCTGAGGTGTGAACTAATATGGATAATTTTATTATAGGGGATCAGGATACTAGCTACTAAGCTGTTGAGTAACACTAATTGGTTAGTAATGGACCTACTAATATAATGAACAATGGGTTCCTTGAAAGTTATATTATTAGACTATGAATAGTAGTGCGTTATATTACTTGAAATCACAAAATGTAATAACTATTATGTAACGCACGTTATTCCCAACACTGGTCATTAGGGAATATCATGTTATCTATATGATCGATTAGCCATGGCCGTTATTAAAGAAAGTCAAGCTGTTGGCCATGTACAGAGAAAGATCTCATCTATTTGTTTGATATTTCTTTTATAAGATGTCAAGTTACTGGTAGTAGATAGTATTCATCCGAACTACCACAAGGCGGCTTACATATTTCGTGCAAGTTGACATTTGCCTGTTCAGATCAAGAACTCTTGAAGACCAAAGATTTGATTAGAATCCAACAAGGAAAATGTACCAGGGGTAAGCTGTCCTTTGAATTCATCATAAATAGCCAGTGCTGGATGGTTTGGTGCAAGTTTCCTTTTTCTTTGAACATATGGAACAATAATGTTATTTATGTACTCCTTCATCTTGTCTTCATTACTCCAATGGTTGGGGAGTAAATGTGACATCCCAATTGTCTGGGAACACAAACCTTGGCAAGTTGGCTGTTGTCTTGCCCTGCAAATCAACTATACTGGTAAAAATTCACCAGCCAGCAAAGCACAAAATAATACTGTTATTTGGTGTTTATCATTATCATTGGGGTCAGCAAATTCAACCCTCTTCGACTCTATAGTCCATTGTGAACAGGGACAATGTTGATCCCAGTGTGGTCCCAGTTAAACACAAGGTCACTGGAATCTATCATTTTCACCACAACCTATATATCTAAAAGATACTGCTCTTTGAGTTCATCAAAATGTGATGGATCTATTTTTGCAGTGGTGGTGACTTTTCACTTTACATAATTCATCTGATCAAGCAAAGATGTAGTCCAATGTCTTGTGAGCTTAATTGGTTCTCTGTTATCGTGGGAAAGCTTTTTACTGTAATGCTTTAAAACACCTTCTCCAGCAGCCAAAACCGCTGTAGTGGTAACAGCTCCTTTAGCATGCATGTAACTCTGAACTTGCTTGTCAAGCTTGCCTCCAAGTAGCAGTGGTCTTCCTCATTTCTTGCTAGGTAAACTGGTAAAAACAATCTCTCCTGTACTTCCCTTCTTTTTGGCACTCCTTTAATATATTTAGACTTCTAGGTACCAAGTGTACTATCCTTTATCTTCACACAAAATTCTTCGCTATATCGATTTATAGCCGTATGGTTCCCATGTTGAACGGAAAATTTTGCGACCTGGGCTGCCTGTGTAGATGTAAACCTACTATATCGTCCTCGGCAAAGCTTCTCGCTGTTCTGTGCTTCAGTAACCTTCGCCACGCTTTTGTTCACCTCCCTGATTACTGATGATGGCATTTCTTTCAACAAAGACCCATTAGGATCTGGTGGTTTACTGAGATATAGGTGTAAAGAAGTGATGCAAAGCCATGACACACCAAATGTTTCTCACTTTTCCTTGAACACCTCAGACTGCACAAGGTTTCTCGTGAAGTTGAAATCGACTGTGGTATTTAGTTTATATTTGAATAGTTAAATTTTCATAGAAGCTGTGTTCTTTGAAATAATTCAAAAATTAAACTCTTTTGAGTAAACAACCCGTTATACAGTATATCTTGAGGTCCTTAGTAGTCAATGGTCACCAAAATTGTAGTGATTTTGTTGTTAAATTGTTAAATGCTGTCTCTCTCCAGGGGGGTTTCAGGAAACCCTACTGAAACTGTCAGTAGCAAGAAAAGCGTGTTGTTGTTGATTTAATTTGTTGGCAAGCACAATATCAGCACAAGTGTATCAATCTACATCATTACAGTGATAATCTGTGGGGGCACAGCCTCCCTTCCCAAACAACTCCCCAAAACAATTATTGTGGCTAAAGATCGAGATACTTTAATAGAGCAGTCTATGAAATACTCTAATAGAACAGTCACCATATGCAACACTCTACATTTGCTTAGTGTGAAAACTTACATCTGCAGCAGTATTTCATGGGTACACTTAGCTTGCTAGGAATCTCAGGACCTCACTAGTGACCTTCACTAGTTTGTTTTTACTGTGTTTAGCACTCAGGCTACTGGCATTTAAAAATCTGCAAAATAAAATCTTCTGGGAGCTTGCATCCCCAGACCCTACATCCTGATTCTATTTTCCAGTGGAAATCCCCTTTGAAGAATTCTAGGCGTGCCCCTGCTCTCTCACATAATTCAGGGAATACTGTATAAGCAAAGAATTTGATGGGGAATTAAATTTGGCAGTTTACAAATTTTCACTGGAATCGTCAAATTTAAATCTGTCGCTGGCTTAGGGGATCAATAACACAGAGATATCCAAGGGAAGATCAGTCAACTTATCTGACTTATTCTGAAGAAGATCTAACCAACATCTGGAAGCTATACTACTGAGCATGGTACCACAGCTGTAGCCAGACATTTCTCCGAAACATTCAGATTTTTTTTGTGCCAAAGGTATCTGCAGGTCTCTAGTCTGGCAGCACCCAACCCTTCACATAGGCATTATATTATACAAAGGGTTGGGTACCACCAGACTAGGTATTCTCCTATTATTGATGCATCCCAGATAGCTACATTTGTACTCATGGTAGCCTTGGCCTTGAATTGCAGTTATAATACTCAAAGCTATTGCTGGAAATTGTCACAACTATCACTTAGGCTTTCATGATGCCATCACTGAAATTCTCAAATGCGGTGCATGCTACATGATTACCACGGGCCCTTGTGAACAAGCGGAACCGTTAAATGTAAATAGACATATTGTTCCATGCCAAATAACTTTCCCATCAAATTTTCTGCTTATAGTACTGTATGTTAGGGATCATGTAGATTTGGGATTTCTGGCCAAAAATATCAACCAAAACCCAGCTTCAGAATACCATCCTGGTGCCTTGCCAGTATTGGTTATGTATAACCAAGCCCAAAAGTGTCTTCAGTACAATCCTAAATGCCTCCATTAGATTGTCATGAAATTTTTTTTTTAATTATTCAATGGAATTTTGACTAACTGCCTGCCTGCCTGCCTGATGCCTTCAGGCAAGCGTAACTCAATAACGGCTAAGGCTACAGGCTTGATTTTTTCACTGTTCGACATCACTTCGTCCAGAGACATGCCTTTTGGCATACCGCAGTACGTACATGTACGCATCATGGACTTACCTTTATTTCCTATTTATTTTGTCAATTTAACAATGAAGTAGGGATCTATGCAATAAAAAGTAGTGAAACAAGAGATGAATGGTGGAATTACAGCATAGCTTGGTGGGAAAGTCCCTATTTTGGCAAAGAACATTATAGCTAATGTGCCAAAGTAGGGACTTTCCCACCAAACTATGCTGTAACACCATCATTATATTTCATGAGATTCGCTGCATGTAACACTGGCATTTCTTTCTTTCTGCACAATTTACAGGTTAGATGGATTAATATTATCAAAGCGGCTATATTTACAGGGGCCCATAATGTAGGATTTTTTTGCTATATTTATGGCATTCCTAAGTGTGCATGTGCAAGCATCTCGTGACATATTTTGTTACATTTGCTATTTAAAAAAAAGACTTTAAAAAAATCGTGATACAAAAAGGTATAAGAAACGAAGAAAAAAAGGTGTGATGTGACGAGGCTCGAACCCACACACCCAGGTATGGAATATCCACCATCTACCACCGTACCACCGGTACTTGCTGGCTACTCCTCTTGTTTTTGTACTATTTAAATGTTACAAACTACATAGTCTAATCCATACCAGTGAAGAAGAAACCAAAGCTGAACCCGACCCTAACCCTAACCTTACGTTTGCCTGTTAAACACAATGATGACTTTCACTGTCTGTATGAAGGTAAGTTTTTGGGTGAGTTCGAGGCGAGCTAGGGTGACGCTCGCTTCACTTGCTCCAACACTAGCTTGCCTCGAACTCACCCAAAAACTTACCTTCATACAACTAGTGTGTTTGATACTTGAGTTATACAACAAATGACCGGCTAAATAAATATATGCACCGTGACCAACTGAGTCATGAGATGCTTGCACATGCGCACTTAGGAATGCCATAAATATAGCAAAAAAAATCCTACGTTACGGGCCCGTAAATATAGCCACTTCGTAATATTATTGTGCAAAGGTGGTTTTATGTCGCGTAAGATGCCTCTAGGATGATTTTTAAAGTAAGCAATTTAGGCGGCACGAGTCACTTTCAGAGCAATCCCTACTTAAACAGTACTACCATACTGTTTGATAGCACACCTGCATAGCTAATCTACGCACACATATAGTTCCAATCAAATAGTAACGGTACCTTAACTGCCACCTTAACAGACATGCATGCACATGCACAATATAATATACCTTCACACACGTACACACGTACACACCTTAAACACAATTTGCTTGGTCACCATAAACTGGCTAGTATCACGATCATTGTTGGCAGCAGTGGCTATACACACAACACTAACACACAACAGCACATGTTACATATTGACCTACGATTCTGTATGCTCATTAGTCTCCGAGCAAGATAGTCTGAATTTTTCTGCGATAGTCCTTTCCCCGTCTGCTGGCTGAAGTATCGATTAAGAGAGTCAGCAAATGTTGGCCATGCAACACTGTCCGGTACAGAAAATGGTTCCCTGTCCTGTTATAACACAATAAAATTCTGGTGTGCATTATATGGAATTAATACTCATAGGGTCAGCAAATGAGTTGTCCCAGAAAATGGTGGCCTCTGCTGCTGGTTGCTGACTGCCATGTACCACAACAACCACAGGTAGGGAAAGACACTGCAGAAAATGAAAGTAACATGTGTGAACACTTTTAGATATTTAGAGGTAGCAATTAAAGCTACTTTCCTAGTTTTGGGTTTACTACTAAAGAGTTTATCCCCTTGGCAATTTGCTTGTAGGATTATAACTTTTGTTCAAAGCAACTGTAATAGACAGTTCTTACTCTATTAAGTATGCACCATGTAGCATTATTTTGAGGTGCACAACACACATATCAGCCCCAGCTGACTGCTGTCCATACACTTGACCATGTGGAGGTCATCTGGTGACATTAGTCAAAACTTCTTGGCCTCAAAAGCACCCACTGACAAATTGCATACATGAAAAACTAGCTTAGCTGCTGCATATTACTCCACTTTACAGCAGTTTATGTTCTTTTTGCAGGTTTTTGTTCATCAACTGATCTTTAAGTCAGACCAATAAGCTGTTCAAAGCCACATTCCTTTAAGCAGCTGGTAAGCTACGTAGATTTTAAAGCAACAGTGAGCATGAAGCATATTTGTACTACAATTTAACTACATAGGGTCTAGAATGAACGTAATGAATGTGGACTAAGGTCACAAGACAACCTTTACATAATCAAGCACATGGGTGGCTGAAGACGAAATGACATATCATTGTGCTTACATCACTGACCGTTTACATCACCGACCGTATCATAGCATTAACAAGGCAAGGGTTATACTTGGTAAAAAAATTTACAGTTCAATAGAAAGGTACCCTAAGTAACAAAAATCTGTAGAAACTTTTCAAAACTCCTTCCAAGACAGATTCTTAAAACTTTTACTTGTCAAACAATGGAATTAAAAGTCATGGTATTTGAAATTTTCATACCAAAACACATATCAGTACCTTCACTGATACATCCAGTTCACCGTTGACACTGAAGTTAGACTGGAATAGCAAAGCAAACTTTTCTTCTGTCACAGTCTGGTCCGTTCCTTTTCTGTCTGTCGCTCGTTTTACTCTCTTCAGTTGCTGTAGAAATTGAGCTCAACCACATCGCTAAAAGGAGCCACTCCCCTTACCATGAAGTTGAACTTGCAGCAAACATTGTGACTTGTTTGTTGATACTCCATGTTCTAATTATAGAGATGAAAACTTTTACTATATTTTGGGATGCAAAAACTAACCTTTTTGCAGTTCAAAATTTCTCCAACATTGTCATTTGTACTAAAGTATAATAATATATAATGAAATGACACACTAGTCTTGTCCCCAGCCGCCCACACACTTGATCACACGAAGGTTGACCTTCACATGATCGAGCACATGAGCAGCTGGGGACGAGACTAAATGCTACTTACGGTGCCAAGGGATCGTGGAAAATTGCTTTTGCTTGCTTTTCGCTACATTAATAAAGATAAACCATGCAAACACAGAAATAACAAAAGTAATCTCACTTTATAATACTGACTGAAACCTCAGGAGTGCTCATGTGTATATTGAGTTTGTTACCTACCAATAACCTGAAACAAGATTGAGAGATGACAAACCACATCCCCACCCCTACCTACATGTGATAACATACCGAACTTCAGCAGTAAACCTGTTATTTGTTTTCATCACTTGTGGTGGCTGCTTCTCCACAATGAAGCACCTGTTGTCATGGGAACAAGCTTGAATAGTGTGGTGCTCCATTCAAAACTCACTCAGTGATTAATTTGTTGAGTAGTTCATTAACAGTTTTCATCAAATTGTTGTAAGGTCCAGGTTGTTGTGCATCACTGATTAACAGGTGAGATCGAAGCGTCTCATACTGTAAGAGAACAACAGTGTTAGTGTGTAAGTATACAAAGTGTGTGCATAGTAGTAGAAACATTTTATATGAACATGTGTTTGTAATGTGTGTAGTGTTTGTCTGTTGCCCGTTGGCCCATGCTGCCAACCTCCTTGCAGTGTGACTGCAGTGTGCACAGAGTAGTATGTAGTGATGTTCATGTCTCACATAAAGGATGAGGAATTTTGGGTGCCCCCACCTTTACCTGTAAGCCTCCTGTACAGGTGCTAGTCCTGTCCCAGGATGACTTGCCTGCATAGACAATGCACAAGTACCTTAACATGATAGCAGATTTTTGTACTAAATATGTATACAATGTGTTTGTATGCATGTACACATGCCTGTGTTGTGTGTGGCTGGATGTACTGTATTACAAACAGCCACTGTCAAAAATAGGATACCATATTTTTCTTGTTTCCAAGCAAACTATATCCTGTTAATGATAACAAAGCCAAAGTTGTAGTGACAACTTCATGCAAGTTCTTTTGTAATCCAACGGTGTTTTCCCTCCAAAAAGGTTATTACTAAAAATTAAATACAATATCCCCAAATTACTGGTCCATATAGCAATGGCGTTTATGACTACTTATTGCAACATAGTGTGGGTGATAGGGGAATGAACTGTCAAAAGAAAACCAGAAAACTGTCATGCATGGTGTATATCAGCATTCAAGCATGCAGGTTGACAAGTCTTTGTAGAATGTGTGGGCTATGTGTGAGTAGGGATAAATATGTTAAAAGTTCCTTATACAGTATCCTCCAAGCTAAATGACTACTCTTTATGATATCGGTATATCAGATCGGTATCAGTGTTTAAACTCAGTATATCGGACTATCGGATCGATTTAACATTTCTCTATTGGTACACCTCTATGCGTGAGCGTTTGTTACAGCTGGTGAACTACTTCCCCTGATGACACCAGGCCACCACCAGGTCCCCATGGGTACACTGGAGCAATTTCTTGCTCAAGGAAACAACAGCAACTGGGCATCGCAACCTGAAACCTTTTGATTACTGGGATCGGTGCTCTAGCTCCTTGGCTTTGCAGCCCATCCAGCTAGCCTTCAATGAAGACATGGCATTAACTGAGGAAACTGTCCTTACCTTGCTTAGTGGTGTTAAGGTTGTTGTGGAACTTCAGGATCTGCTGCCTCTCTTGGACAGTAATGCAGATTACTAGTCCTGCCCCAGGAGGATTTGCCTGCACAAGACTCGAATGCCTGAGTGGTGCACAGGCACCCCAGTGCTGGGCAGCAATAGTTGTTTTGCACAGCTGCTGGAGGCTTTGCTTTTGTGTGTGTGTACATGTGCGTGCTTGCATGCATCAAGGATCTCAGTATTAATTGATTAGTCATCAATTACTAGATTGATTAATCTATATGTAGTAGACACCATGCATACAGCATCAGCTACACTTAATACTGTACACAGCGTAGTAGTGGTAGTCTACACACCACTCAGCATAATGTTATAGTAGGTAAAATGGGAGTTGAGTGAATGGCAACAGTTGATAGGTAGTTAAGTTACAATTAGTAGTTTAGCTGGCAACACTAGCAATCGTTATCAGTAGTCACTAGTTATCAGTAGTCACTAGTTATCAGTAGTCACTAGCTATCAGTAGTCACTAGTTATCAGTAGTCACTAGTTATCAGTAGTCACTAGTTATCAGTAGTCACTAGTTATCAGTAGTCACTAGCTATCAGTAGTCACTAGTTATCAGTAGTCACTAGTTATCAGTAGTCACTAGCTATCAGTAGTCACTAGTTATCAGTAGTCACTAGTTATCAGTAGTCACTAGTTATCAGTAGTCACTAGTTATCAGTAGTCACTAGTTATCAGCACTTACAGGCTACAATATAGTGTGTTTGAGAGCTTAGGATCTGTCATGGATGTAGTTAATAAATGGTGAGCCAACCCTTAGTGATCTTACTATTGAAAATTGTTCCCTTCAAGTTGCTCAGTTTTTATTGATGACATGTGTGTACTACATGATTGATTGATTACAAAAATAAATTTATTATATTTTCATTGATTAATCATGAATGCATGCACAAGGGCATGTGTAGTGTGTGTGTGTGTGTGTGTGTGTGTGTGTGTGTGTGTGTGTGTGTTGTGTGTGTGTGTGTGTGTGTGTGTGTGTGTATGTGTGTGTGTGTGTGTGTGTGTGTACGTGTGCACTTGCAACATGTTTCGCAAACATACAAACATGCGTTCATCTACCTGTCTAATTTGTATCCGATTTCTCCATAACAATTCTGCCAGCTGCTCACACCACTGCTGAAGCTGGTCCAGTTCTTTCTTGTTTGGCATTTCTTCTTGTCCACATAACCGCTGAGTTCTCTTCCAGTTGGCCAGCTCCTGATCCAGAACAAGACCCTGTACTTTTGCTATATCTTGCAGACACTTAAAGTAGTTCTTTCCTAGCTCCTGAAAACAGATTTAAAATGTCTTTAGTAATCAAATATTCATCTCAACTGCACAGCACAGGTTGCACTTAAATGTAAATAACTACACAGGTAGTCTCTTAAAAATTTGTGGGAAAAACCAGATGTCCTCCATTAGTGCTAAATGAATAGCTAACAAGTTAATTAATTAGCTAGTTGATTAGGATTTTTTTTTACAAAATTCATGAAATGTAATCCCATTTCCTGAGTAACACACACACTATGCAGTGTACCATATAGTAAGGCCACCAAACTATCCGGTATTATTTAGGTACATGATTGACATGGTCGCTATGTTGGGGTGGTCTTATTAATAAGGTATGTTCACTAAATTCAGGACCTATTTGAGGTGGCTGCTTCACCATCTGTTTTAAAGGTAACCTAAGGAATTTGAAAAATTCACTAATAACCTATATCACTATGGTGATAGTGTTGGAATGCACCATTTAGAGTATATATGACACATGATCCATTAAGTGTCTGTCCTACCCTGTAGTGGTATCACAGGCAGACAAGTTGATTGGATGCCATGTCATATGGTTTTGTCAACTGTGTGTGTATGTGTATGTATGTGTGTGCGCGTGACACATTGCTCCAGTCTACCCAACTTATAATTGGGGACCTGACCATGTCTGATTTGACATTGCACTACACTCATGCACATGAGTATTAGCAATTAGCAGCCCACCCAGCTGTAACATCAATGGGTACCTGTATTAACTGGGGAAGTAGATGCCAAGTCATGTCTCACATATTGGGTGAAGGTTCGGGTGGGACTGTAGCACCCACCTCACCTGTGAGATACAGTACAGCCTCCTGCGGGTTACTAACTAGTCCAGGATTTGCCTGCACCAACTCATAGCACCTGAGTAGTGCCCAGATGTTCCATGCTTGTTCACTGTGTAGGCGTGACCATGCCAGCACAGTAGTGCCAAAGGCTTTGCTTTGTGTGTGTGTGTGTGTGTGTGTGTGTGTGTGTGTGTGTGTGTGTGTGTGTGTGTGTGTGTGTGTGTGTGTGTGTGTGTGTGTGTGTGTGTGCATGTGTGTGTGTGTGCACACATGTGTGACAACAGATGTCCACATACTCTAGTAAAATACACAAACACCACCAAGAATGTTATTTATATGGTTCACCCACTTACTTGTCTAAAGTGGTGCATCTCTTCAACTTCTCTCGCTAAGTGGGCCTCCATTTTCTCTCTCCTTTTCCTTTCCTTAACTCTTCTACTTGTTCTACACTGTGCTGGCCCTGGCCTTGTGTTAAGTTCCCTATAAGACATGAAACAGTAAATTAGGTCACACCACAATTTAAGCATGATCTGATGGCTAGAGTACCAATTACAGAGGGGAATTACAGATAGCCACACATGACTTGGTGAATCCCACTCAAACTGAGGGCCTGAAGCAAGTCTTCCTGGTAAACTTATATCACTGTTACATGTAAATTGGGATGGATGCTTATATCCTTTGCATGTTAGAATCCTTCCATGTAATAGTATTAGGAACCACTTCATGACACTCATTTGCATACAACACTTGTATCATTAGTAAGATGTCTCCAAGTACACTTATCTACTTCATTTACAAACAATACAAATAGCTTCCAACTATCACTTAGACAAGAAAAAATAAATAATCGACTACAGAGACTTACCTTGGAGTTTTATTACTTCTTGGTACTGAATGACGAATTGTTCCTGTTTGGTGTGAAGTGAGTGGCATTCTTCTTGTGTGTTCTGTGTCTGCCTCATTATCATCTCCAGGCCTCGTTGGATGGCACTGCTGTTGCCAAGTACTTGTACACCCATTGGGCTTGCAGCTAGTGTCTGTACATGTAACCGTGAGCCCCAGTAATGACAGCATAATACACACTGGTCTGGCGCTGCCGATCCTATTTAGGCGCTTATACAAGCACCCCGAAAATAGGGTCTGGTCTGCCTACCGGGGATTTCAGTTCCGTTTAAAAACAGGCGTTTTGCGTGATGATGTAATCACGTTGTTTTGAACCGGTTGATGTCATCACGCAAACAGTACAATTTTCAAACGGAACTGAAATTCCCGGTAGCATTCAGGACTTGTGTTTAGGAATGCGTAATTACACTGCGGCTCGCATTAACAAACATATCAAACAGCGAAGAATTCAATCACAACAGTGATGTTTTAAGGGTTTCAATCAGTTAATTTGCCGCCTAGGTGGCTTGGGTATTGTCAATCCTGTAGACATTGCTGATTCTCAGTTTACTGCATCTATCAAAATCACACGCTCTCTGAGATCTTTGATTGTTGCTCAGAATCTACTAGCCCCTCTACCCGACGTTAGTTCTATCAAGGCTCAGATTCATCAGGATCGTCGCTCTACTTTGAGGGGGAGGGCTTCTACGATCAAATCTAATCTTTCGTCACAATCTCAAAGAGTTTTAGACCTGAACAGTGAACCGGGTGCTTCTGCCTGGCTGACAGCATTGCCTTTAGCAGAGCAGGGATTCCATCTGATGAAGCAAGAATTTTGGGATGCCTTGCATCTTAGATACGGCTGGAAGCTCCTGAACATACCCAGTCACTGTGTTTGTGGGGTCCCATTTTCTGCGGATCATGCTATGATTTGCAGACATGGAGGCCTCACATTTGTTCGCCACAATGCTTTGCGAAACATCACTGCAGAGTGGCTTTCCAAGACATGTCATGGTGTGGCCCTTGAGCCACCTTTACAGCCACTTACTGGGGAGATCATTGCACCTAAGACTGCCAACCGTCAGGATGAGGCTAGGGCAGACATACATGCTAGGGGATTCTGGGGGCAGCGGCAAAGTGCCTTTTTTGACGTAAGGGTGTTTCATCCAACACCAGTGTCCCCTCTTTGTATCGACGTCACGAGGCACAGAAGAAACGTGAGTATGGTGACTGTGTCAGAGAGGTTGAGCAGGCCTCCTTCACTCCCCTTGTGTTTGCGACCACTGGAGGTATGGGAAGGGAGGCAATAGTTTTCTACCGTTGTTTGGCTGACCATCTATCTCGCCACGGCTCTACTAGTTACAGTCAGACTCTGGCTTTTATCCGATGCACATTGTCTTTTTCTCTTCTTCGGTCAGCTACAATGTGCATACGTGGAAGTAGGTCCATCTCACATCGCTCCTCTGATGCCTCTCCTGAGATGGGCCGCATTGATGAGCACAGGGACTTTTAAACTTTCAGCAATCTGGTCCTTTTTATTCAGTTGTCCAGCACGTGCTTTCTTTGGGCTGGGGGTGGTAGGCAAGGGCAGTCCATCCAGCCCAGGGAAAAAAAAAAATCTGTTAATTTCTATGGACGGTTGATGTTTAGGCTGTGGAGACGATATTTCTACTTTCCGAAGGAAGGCGTCAATTACACACGAATGGTAAATGGAAAATCGTCCCTTGGTTTATTCACCCTGACACAAAAAGAACTCACGCAACTTTCGTTTTGTGACTTTCGCCCCAGTATTTACTCATGTCGTGCGGCCAAAATGCATTTAATTGGCAATACTGCGGTTTGATTGGACGCACCAGTTTTCGGTAACGGTGGCACGAGTCCTTGATTTTAGACAGACCAGACCCTATTTTCGGGGTGCTTGTATAGGTGCCTAAATAAGGTCGGCGGCGCCAGACTAAATACACACAACATGTGTAATTTTACAAAACTTACGTTAATGTTTTCATGCTGCCAACTCGCTTTCTTTGAGCAGACAGTTCTGAATAATACGCACCAGTTCTAGTGGACGATTTTGCTGTGTAGACAACAAATTGTCCACTGCATCTGTAGCCATGACAACAGCTTACCATGATGTGAGTGCGAAGGCCTTCCAACTGAGTCCTAATAATGAATGCTTCATTTCCACTGATTGTGAGCTAAAGAGAAACCTTTATTTAAGTATGCAATATAAGACATAATTGTATACTAAATACTGGGGGGACACAGATGCACACATGCACACACAGAATGCAAGATGAATCTTGACAAAAATAATCACCACCAATACTGCAAAAATAATTTCAGAAACAAAACAAAATAAAAATAACCCAATTATTTATAGTACATCATATATTCTGCTTCACTGCACTGTAAAAGAATACTTTGAACTCAACAAGTCAGAAAATTGTGGGAATTGTATGACGTACACAATTTGGTGATACAAATCGGTACACAACACAATAACTCGCATCCTGGAGTGCCCACAACTATAATACTCAAAGCTATTGCTGGAGCTGTCTTAACTATCACTTAGGCTTTCATGATGTCATCACTGAAATTCTCAAATGTGGTGTGCGCTGCATGATTACCACTGGCCCTTGAATTTGAATAGACACATTGCTCAATTTTCCCATCAAATTTTCTGCTTTTATCGTACCTAAGAACAAATCAACATGCACTTATGCTCCCACAGCATGAAGAATATTTTCCACTATTATAACATGGTTTTAAAATATTGTTTCAATATAAACAAACATGAAGTGATTCTGTTTTGATAAATAATGATTCTTATCAGCCTCTGTAAGTCTGTGACTGTGACTAGCACTAGACAATCCACGAAACAGAAACAAGTCAGCTCTACTGCTAAATATCTACATATAATACCTTGATTATACAAGACAACAATTGTTAACTATTCAGTGACTGGCATTCAAAAATTAGACTTACTGCGATGACTGGTTGTGAAAAACACCAGCTCAAAGCAAACATACCAAAGTGGGTGATACATTGAAAAATTATTGATACCATTATAATATTTTCCAATATCATATCAAATTTCAATATTACGGTTTACTGATTTTGATATTTATGGAATATTCTATAGCTATTGATATACCAAGCTACATTTCAGTCTTTTAGTGTGTAATTGCAAAATCGTGCTAGAAATAAAAGTCAGTTCTGTGCCTATTTACCAGTTTCCTAGGCTTGTTGCTAGTGCTATATGCAATGGTTTTAGTGTTTAAAGCACATTAAATAATATCATCTGCTCATGCAATCAATACGCCCACACAATTACTAAAACATTGAAATTTCAATGTTTTACTGACTATCGAAATCCAGATATTACACACCACTAGAACACTCCCTCAATGCACAAGTTACATGAGTCACCAATATACAGGGTATAGTGTTCCACAATGAGTTCTAATCTACAAGAGCTATATAGGTAGTGAAACAATCCATAAAAATTGACAGTACCTTTGTGACTATGCTAGCTTATGGCACGCATACATAGTCAATCTACCCTTCCATATATAGTCATAAGGTTTCCTTAATAATGCTCCACTGTACACAAGTACATACCCACACACTACAGACATGTATACACATGCACAGTATATTCCATAACACAGACACACGCACGAAAACAGTGTATACCTTAAATACAATCTGTTTGGTCACTATAAACTGACTAGCATCACGATCATTGTTGGCAGCAGTGGCTGTACACACAACGCTACACACAATATCACATGTTATATTTTGACTTACGGTTCTGTATTCCTCCCCGTCTGATGGCTGAAATATCGATTTAAGAGAGTCAGCAAACATTGGCCATGCAACACTGTCCAGTACAGCAAATGGTTCCCTATCCTGTTATAACACAATAAAATGCTGGTGTGCATTATAATGGATTAATAAATGCTCACAGGGTAAACAAATTAGTTGTCCCAGAAAATGGTGGCCTCACTGCCATATACTACGACAACCACAGGAAGGGAAAGACACTGCAGAAAATGAAACACAAGTCAATATATGTGAACACTTATAGAATTGTAGTAGCTAGTTATTTTCTTGACTTTGGCTTACTACTAAAAAGTTTACCACCTTGACATTTAATAATATTTTGCACCACTGTAATTCGCTTTTCTTTCATTGCAAAATAATTTTCACATGCAAAAATTGTAAAATTCTTACATGATTTTTTAGCTATAGAAATTTTCAGGAGTTAAAACTGTGTGGCTTACTGCCTTTAACTGATACTCTAGCTACTGGCTAGACAAAGACACAATAAGAATTAAAACGTGGCTAAATCTATTTTACCATGGCATGTGCATGCACACACACGCGCGTGTGCATACATACATGCACACACTCATGCATGCATGCATGTACACACACACACACACACACACACACACACACACACACACACACACACACACACACACACACACACACACACACACACACACACACACACACACACACTTACTCTTCTCAGACAGACTCTTCAGGTCTTCACCAATACAATACTGACACCGCCAGGTTCAGACTGAAACATAAAATGAAGGAAACAGTTGACACTGCAACAACATTTCATGAGCTTCCCGCTTGTCCAGGAAGCCCAATATCAAACTGTGTAGGTGTGGTTGATTTGCTAAGCACTACAGCCAATGGTAGCTTACTTGGCATTCCACTCCCTGCAAAGATATGTCTTGATGAGTTCACTAGTCTTGTAAAACCATTCCCAGAATGTGAAGCCTCGGCTTTGCAAGTGCTCCTGGAATAATAATTAAGGCACATAAAAATTACTTTAATTAACCCTTAAAGCCACATTAAACTTTTGAGGAATATGTGTTTACCTAATATGATAACTTGGCTTGTCTATATAACTCCATTAGCCTAAAACCAGATGTTTATCTAAGGGAAGCACTGTAACAAACAGAGGATAAATTACTTGTTATGAAATGATGACTAGTTTTATTGCAATACCACATTCCACACTTCATCCACCATCTTAATTAAGGTTAGAGTCATGTGAGCTGTATATGGCCTTACTTGCCATTGATGAATGGCAAGTCAGCCAACGAGTGAATGGGACCAACTGGCAATGAGTTATGGATCATTTTGTAAAGGGTTTGCATACTTACAAACTGACAGTACCATGGTATGTTTTGGTCCTTGTACTTTCATTGTAGGGTAAATCCCTACGTAACATTTAAGTCTTATTAAAGTAAACTGACATTGATTGCATAATTCAAAAATTACAGTGCTTTGTTTACAACCTTGTGTAGCGACTGATATATCGACCTATGTGGCATTAAGGTAGCCTTCTTTGTTGTCATGCCACTGTAACATGTGTGCTAGCTACATTAGTAACACTACTTAGTGACCACCTTATTATAACAAGTAGATCTCAAACATAACCAAGGTGTACTTCATGTGGCTACTACCGTATACTCAGAAATCTTCGATGTATATCTATTTCACTGTTATGTACTTTGTCAGGATTTTCACGTTTTAAACTTCATGGATGTCTCTTAGCCAGGACTTCTTTGCATTTAAATCTCACGCCATTGGATCTGGAAAGAAAAAACCATCATGAAATATGTGCAATAACAAAAGATTATAATCATGTGAGTCAACATGTGGCCACAAACAGAACTACATATGGAAACATTGTGGGAATGGCAAGGAAGACAAAAAATAAGGAAAACAAAAGGTAGACAACACAAAACAGACAAAAGAAGCAAAAACAAAATGAAATTGTAAACTACAATATTAAGTACTTCATCACTGATCCACTTTACAATCCCTTGCCAGAAGCTGAAATACTGGCAGAGGCAGCATCATTGATAAATGACTTCAATATGCTCAGCTCAGGGTGAACAAAATATACTAAATTTAGCAGATTTTTGACCCAGCACTGTTATCTTAACCGTTTCATAGTAATTGGCGACATTAAGGTGGTCAAATTTAGCCAGCAACTGCACCATACTTTACACAAGCTATGCATGGATGTCACTTCAATTACCACATGATTACAAATTTACAATGACCTGCACAGGTAAATAACACGTTGATGATACACTGAAGACTGTGTAACTGAAATAATGAAAATGCTCTCCGTCATGATTTGTTTAGTGCTGCAACCCAGAAAACTTAACAAATGCACAAACACAGCACACAAGTAAACAACTTGATACAATTATTAAAAAGGTACCAATTTATTTTTTTACATTTTTCACTTGCAGTAATCCATAGAAAAAGTGGCAGATAAATATGCCACTCATGCAAACTGCCCATAAACTTAGGTTCTTGGGCGGTTCAGGACTCGATGCTTTACTTGACATTGCCCTGGGACAGTGTTGTCGAATTTCACAAGATGTTGTGAATGGTGTGCATAAATTAAAACTGTCTCAGACCACTCCTCCTCCTCCCCCCCCCCCATCCCTCCACACACACACACACACACATACACACACGCACGCACGCACACACACAAAAGAAAAATGCGGTCTAGCTACACAACACTATAATCTCACATGGCGTCACATACATACATTTATATTTTGCTAACTTCATAGGTTTAAAGGAGTAAATTATGCTGGTCATATGATTTCACATCTCTCAAGGTTTTGTGAACAAGAATTGAAAGGATATTTCTCACAATTTGGTACTGACTTGGGATGTGTCCCATTTCCAAAGTGGTTTCCAGATTTAGTAGTAAGTTATAGGTGAAGGATTTTATGGATATACTATGAACTATCTTTAAGGTTGGTTCCCATATTATGAATTTATGGCTAGTCAGGTATTGATAAATATAGTTATCCAAATACAGTGCATGGAACCCCATTAACAGGCACTCCGTGTAATGGATACCTCCTAATTACGGACCCTATAATATGGTCCCTAATGCACTCTCAATGCCCACAGTACAATAGACACCTCTTTAGGCCAGGAAAAGTAGATTGCTAGTTTCTCATCAGCCACTTCCCAATTTTACTGGTGGGTGGTCATTAATAATGAAGGAAGTACCCAAAATTATACTTTATGCTTACACTTTACCACCTTTCTGAAGCAGGAAGAAATGTTTTCCATAGTTGAAAATGATCGGTTAGTTTGTCCAAACATTTTATTATTAAAGCACGTGATCAATTATAGCAGTAATAAATTTAGATGCAGCTAGGGTGGAAGATATGAGAAACTTTGCCTGGCCTTATAAACAGCTAACAGACAACCTATATGAATACCCCTAGAGTGGCGGATCTAGGATTTTTAAAAGGGGTTTTCTGAAATTTGGTATAGCTAAATAAGGCATCTGATAACAATTCTCCAGAAAATTTTGAGATTTTAGAAGCTCTGAGATCGGATTTTAGGCTATTTTTTGTTAGCAATTACAATAAATTCAATACTTTAAACTGTAAATAATTACTAAATACTATAGCTAACTATAGGGCAAATATGGTGACTACAAGCTGTGGCTTTGATTGCTCTATTAGAGTAGTTACTTGACTGCTCTATTAGAGTATCTCAATCGTTTTTAATGCAGTGGGAGATGAAAAATGAAGTGTTGCTGATGGTTTAATAGCTATAAATGGTGTTAAATGGTGCAACTGCATGCATGCTACTGGTATGTAGTTGTTTGCTATGACAAATTGTCAATACAACAATGTTTATGTAATGAGAATGCTACTAAGCTAAATTAAAAAGGGGGTTTCTGTCGAAACCCCAGAAACCCATCTGGATCCGCCACTGCCCTGCCATACTTAGATCTGGATTTTAACTGTTTAAGACAGCTGTATGGCTGATACAGGGAGTACAACTGCACAACTACAAATAATAGACACAATACATTGTAAAATTGTATGACAGCAGTTGTGTATGATTGTTCATACATATAGTAAGCTTACATGATTTACCTCTCTACGTAACGGTTCCGTGTTGCAGTTCCTTAAAGTCAACCCTCCTTACTACTTAAGATAATCAAGTAGACAGCACACGGTGAACCTCGCGGTGAACACAAGATCCGCACCAATTTAATTAGAATACTCATGTGCCTAAGAGTATAGAGCAGGGTAGAGGCGAGTATAGAGGACTGTTCGGGAACATTTACGAAGAGTTTCAAGCTGAGATTATAAATGAAATAGGTATGTGAAGAATCAGCTGTGTATACTATAGTAGCTGGCTAACTAACTAGCCAGTTGCTGTGTAAGCCATACATGTGTCTTGGTATTGGTTGTGACTGGTTAGCTACTCTTAAACCTCAACCTCCCTCCAAAGGACACCTCCGTATAAAGGACATGTACAAGGAGGCATGGTCCCCAAGTGTCTGTTATTTAGAGAACCAAATTCTCCAACTGAAATGAATTTAGCTTCATTAGTCTTTAAATTTCAAGTTACTGAGTCTACATTGTTATCAATACCAGCTACGTGGTAGTGGAGAAAGAAGTGGAACATAAAAGGAGGACAAAGGTAAGTGCACCATAGCTGCTGCTAATAGAACATTCATAATGGAACACAATTTTAAAGTCACCATATGAAGAAGTTTGCGGACATTTGCTATACTTTTGTCGATGGCAAAAATGCCAGCTGGAACAGGCATGTCCAATACATTTTGATTGAAAAACCATTAAAATTTTAAATTAATTATTGTGTATATACCGCTTACCTCAAGTCTGTTTAGCAACTTTCCAAATTTGATACGTGTAGAGCAACTCTCTGCGTGTACAATGATACCAAAAGAAGTCCAATTCACGGAAATTTAGGTGTGTCGAAATGGCCTAAACCGACTGGGTGTAGCAAATTTCCCTATACATTTTGTATTGGGTGTTTCAGGGGCATGCAACAAAAGGCGTAATAACCTGCGACACGTGATAAATACCTCAGATTCCGAACCAGATTTGGAAAAAGCAGTGAATAGCGATTAAGATGAGCTATAGCAGAAGGAAATCAGAGGAATTTTAAGCATGTCATTTTAAGGTTGAAAATCACTTACTTTTTCTATGGAGAATTGAATGGAGGATATTTGGAAGGGAATGCTGCGAGATATTTCTATGTCTTGACAGCCAGTAACCTTCACTACATTAGTGTTACAATGAAACAAAAGCACTGTGAACTAGTTCTGCATACCTCCTTCAGTGTGACAACCAGCAACTACACAACGTCTTGGCATAGCGTCTTCGCTTCTAATATCGTCAAGCGTTAAAGTGAACTTGAATTTAAACTAGATTTTGATAGTTATAGCTATACCGTTTTATGCAATACGCGTACCGGAACTCTTCTTGTGACGATTTATGATGTCACAAAATTACCAAACTTTATGGGTTAATATCTTGCAATATCAGCATAATTGAATTATTAAAATGGTGTTTTTGTGCATTGCTTGATACAAACAATACATCCATACAATAAAATCATACATGAATTTTCCATTTCAGTTGACCTTTAAGCCGAATTATGTCCGTTTCATGTAAAAACTTCTTCATATGTATTTTATTGTTTAATATCATTGTAAAATTATAGAATATTCTATTAGCAACAGCTACAGTGCACTTGCCTTTGTCCTCCTTTTATGTTCCACTTCTTTCTCCACTACCATGTAGTTGTTGATTTGTGTTAGAGTAGTTTTGACTGCTCTATTAGAATACATCTCACTGCTCTATGTTGATCTTTATAAAAAATTACCTTTTTAAGGAATCAATGAAAGTTTCCTATTACACTGTAGTTATACTGCCCTGCTCTGTTCCCATTTGTTCTGTGTGTTTGTACTACCAAACTATGATAGTCTGTTGTTCCTGCTGCAAGCCTACAAGTTAAATATTCAGAAGGGGTTTCCTGAATTCCCTAAACATGCCCCTTGAAGTTGGCAAGAAGTTGTGAAGTTGTAAACATGTCGTGCTGTATGTATAACTTGTAGACAGAGGCGTAGCTAGCCAGACGGTGGTAGGGGGGCAGACATCCCCCACAAAACACTCGACATCGTTCATAACTGCACAAAAAGCTAATGACCCAATGATGGGCTAACCAACATACGGTGTTGTATTATTACAGCTTATGTAATTAGCTACATAACTACTTCATTACTGATTGCTACCAGTTATCACTTATCAATGGAAGTATTTTCGTCGATCATCATCGCACATGCCACAATCATCACACATGCCACAATCATCGCACGTGCCACAACTGTACTCCAACAAATTTGCCCGCAATCCAGTAGAACTATATTGTGAATATTTTAGTACAAATACAATGTTTCACAGTTACTTACGTCAGCCACAGTCTGCGCTGCAGTCCTAGCAGACTGGCATAGTATGACGAGCTCACTCACTTCAGCCGGCGAAATTCAAACGCCACGAAATCCCAATTCTACACCTTTCCTGTTAGCAGAATTTGTAAGCTTGTAACAGATCATCTGGCTGACTGACAAAGTGAAAAATTAAACTGGCATGCCACTACACTGTACGAAGATCCATACAGTGTGATTAACTCGGGAAAATAAAGTTGGTCCATTTAACACTTTATCACCTCATAGGTTTGTAGCATCATTGCATGTCACTTGTCACTTCTGAGTTGTGACTCTTGCGAAGTCACTTTGAGCAGGTCATCTGTCTTTTTAGGTTCGAAAAATGCACTATCATGTGAGTAGTGTTGGCTAAATATAGAATTGTGTTCATTCGGTGTCTATACGGGGGAACCCCTGGGGATTCGGACATACCTTATTTTTAGCGCATCGTTTTATCAAGAGTAAATAATGTTTTCATTATTTACTCTTGGTTTTATTTATGAATTGCTTGTAACGCGCAAGAAATCATCGTATTATTATCACGATTCACAAACGAGTTGAATGTTGTGTGCACTCGCGTAGTAGCACACAAACAGTATGTATGCTTGTTATGTATATTTTGTCTTAATCATTAAGACGTTTATTCTCCCTGGGATGCGTGTCAGTTACTGGAAAGCTTGTGACGGAAATTTAAAAAAACATCACTTAGTGATGGGGGGGGGGGGGGCAAATGCCCCACCCTGCCCCCCCTTGGCTACGCCACTGCTTGTAGACTGGAAACTCTAAAGGATATGTATTTGTTGAAGTTGCTGCTGAAATGATGGACAATTACCTGATGTTTGACAGTGTAAGGAATAGCACCACACACCAAATATTCTAATAAAGCATACAACTAGACCTCTGTGAGGGGGCGGTAGTGTAAGCATCTTTGTGCTTATTTTTATGTGCACAGCTTCTAGGGGCCATGCCCACTAAACTAACAGATTGTTTCTGGTGCATTCTCAGGTACCTGGGAATGACATACTGTTCCAGAAATTTTTGTATACTAATCTCTCTTAGGTTACTTCTTGTATATTCAGAGGTACTTGAGAATAAGATGCCGCTCCAGGAAAATTTTGCATTTTAGATTCTTGTAGATTGTTTTGATGTGTTCTCAGGTACCTGAGAATGTGATATGCTACTCCAGAAATTTTTGCATTTTAGACTTGTAAATGGCATTCTCATGTACCTGAGAAGGACATGCTGTTCCAGAAATTTTTTGGATTTTAGATTCTCATAGATTACTTCTAATGCATCCTGAGTCACTTTCATTTAAACTATTGCTTAAAATTTAACAAGGGGGAGGGCAAGTGCCCCTGTCCCCCTAAGATAGACACTGTAACAAGAGGCACCCAGACACTTAGAAAGTGACAAAACAGTGTAACGTACATTATTATGTTAAGTCCCTTAGTACTGTTGTATCATACAGTGCAGTCAGGGCCGCCCACAGGGAGGGGGGATTGGGGCATTTTACCTTGGGCCCCATCCTGAAAGGGCCCCCAGGAGGCTCCATCAAAGGCCCCTTGAATACCTGTTTAAAAGATTGATGTACTCTAATAGAGCAGTCAGGATCTAGATACTCTAATAGAGCAGTCACAGTATTCTTGAGAGGAGCAGTGTACCAAGTTATAATTAAGGAGATATGATTGGTGATAGGAAGCTATTGTCATTGTCAGCATGTAATGACCTTGTTTTTTTTTTGTTGTTGTTTTTTTTTGGTCTTTGACTTACATTTAGGCTGAAGTTATGATTCAGAGTGGAACCCTTCCTTGCCCGTGAGCCCCTCTTTAACTCTTTGCCTGGGCCCCCTAATTTCTCTGGGCGGCCCTGAGTGCAGTATTACAGTATAGTAGGAATCTCGTGAGGGTTTGGGCTATCCAGACCAAAAATATTACCCAAAAGCCAGTCTCAGCTTTTCTTCATGCCAGCTTGGCAGTATTGATCATAATCAAGCCCGATCCAACCCCTTCCAACAAGTTGATAATTTTTTTTTTGCATTTTTATTGAACTCTGACTACCTGACTGATAGCATAACTGGACTATGCTTAAGGCTATGGACTTGATTTTTTTTATTGTCAGACGTTGCTTCAGCCTGAGACATGCCAACTCATCACAGCTTTAGTATGAGCATTATCTGTAATTTCTGCAGTCAGAGGATTAATTGCAGCTCTTCTTGTAACTGTTCTTTGTTTGTAATGCTGTACAACAAGTGGAACATAGCTGAAAATGATGCGTATGGCAATATGGTGTTTCAGTAGTTAGTATTGAGGTGATATTTCAGTTTCTTAATTATGTGTCTTGTGCCATTCTTTCCTTTTTGATACAATATACAACTGGGAGACATTTTCATAAATTCCTCCAAAGTTTATCACTTGGTTTCATGTGCGTGTGTGTGCATGCATCCGTTTGTGTATGTGTGTTGGTACTTTTGAAAATTGCTTCATCATCTGTTACATACTGGTGGACAGTGTATTGTCATTTTAAATAAAGGCTTACCAAAATAATAAAACTTTAGTTGTTTATACCACCTGTCTTTTACTGAAGCTGCTTTGTATGATTTGGTTGATTTCTACATTATATGCTAAGCAACATGCACCATTATGCCTAAAGCTGAATCCAGTTATGCAAAAAAACTGATAAGTGAATTTAACATTGGTTAATCACTGGTAAAGTTTCAGAGCACTATTTTCCTTCACTGTTATGTACTACCTTATTAGGTCATGTGTTCATGTTGTATTTGCTGTAGGCAAGTTTGTACCATCACACAAGGTACACCCACTAACATTCAAGGGATGGAGGAAACATCCTAGGAGGATAAACCGACTGAACTGGTCTTGTCTGCTACACAACCAGGTATGATGTGATCATGTTATTTTTTCTGCAATGCTGCAAATTGGCCATACTTTCTTTATGTTATATACTTGGTCTATTTGTCCATACGTTTTTAAAACAGGTCCACCCGATAGTCAGTATGGTGAGGCTAAACTGCTTTCTTTCTTCGGCCTACTTTATTCCACGGACTGGACTGGACTCGCGGACTGAACTGGAAACAGCTTTTAAACAATAATCCAGGAATTATCCATCCCTTGCAACACTGGAGACACCACTATCGAGCTACAACTGTGCTGCTGCTGGCTCTTCCTTACAAGTCATGACACTAGCGCATGCACTAATTAATTAGAATACACTTACGATACATGTGTACTAGCAGTGATACAGCGTGATAGAGGCTATTCTTGTAGCGTAGATGTTTTCCTTTGTTGCTTTAGCACTAGTGTTACAGCTGTAGAGATGAGCCAGTAATTATTCTTAGCAGGTAGCTAGGTGGCACCACCAGGCAAGGTGATGGGGCTATGCAAATAATCTGGCTCATCATTACAACCCTAACACTAGTGTTAAGTACTGAAGCAACAAAGGAAAACGTGTACGCTACAACAATACCCTCTGTCACGCTTTATCACTGCGAGTACACGTGTATCATAATAATTGATTAGTGCATGCGCTAGTGTCATCTGACAAGGGGGTGTCACGTCGGCTCATGCTATAGATAGATCTGCGACCGCGGTCAAAAGCTTGACCGAGGAAAATTTCACTTTGACCTTTGACTTGCAGCATTTATTGTCTTTGACCTGTGACTTGAGCGTTTCTTGTCAAACTTTTGACCTCCACTTATTTCTCTTTTTTCTCATGTGCACCTGCGCTTGTAACCTAGTATAATATTTTCTTAGTGCGTGCTACCAGCAGCTAGGAGAGAAAAATCAATAAAATTTACAGTGAAATACCTGCTGGAGCTTTAAAACATCTTCTTGGAGATTCTTACTTCTTGTGAGTTACGTATAATTCCGTAAACTTGATATTAGCTACGTATAGTTTTCGATTGTGGGTTTCGAACCTTCCGTATCGTCTTGACCCTTGACCCACTGTAGGAGCTATTTTGTGGCCTTGACCATTGACTTAGAGTTTGACCGCAGTCGCAGATCGACCTACAGCAAGAGCCTGAGTGACACCCCCTTGATCTGCCTTGTAAGGAAGAGCAGTACCAGCAGTTATAGCTCGATAGTGGTGTCTCCAGTGTTGCAAGAGATGGATAATGCCTAGTCTCGTGTGCCCGACTCTTTTAAGAGTCGGGAGCACGAGATTAGATAATGCCTGGATTATTGTTTAAAGCTGTTTCCAGCTCAGTCCACGAGTCCAGTCCGTGTATGCGCTAGTGTCATGACTTGTAAGAAAGAACCAGCAGCAGCACAGTTGTAGCTCGATAGTGGTGTCTCCAGTGTTGCAAGAGATGGATAATTCCTGGATTATTGTTTAAAAGCTGTTTCCAGCTCAGTCCACGAGTCCAGTCCAGTCCATGGAATAAAGTAGGCCTCTTTCTTCATAATTGTGTCAGAAAAGGTAAAAGGTGAATAGACATCTGGCTTCATGAGTGTTCCAGCAAGAAGTGGAATTGTATCATAATTCCAGAAACCACACCCAGAGCTTATGATAAGAATTCTCTGTTGTCCTGCCACAATGTCCTGGCAAACCAAAATTGGCCGGACAATTGTTCAAATTGACTGGACATGTGGAAGATGAATGCCCAATATGTCTACTGTAGCATAGCAAATTAACATTATAGTGGCAAGATGTCACATGCCTTACTGCAGCTGTTATGTAGTTGCTGTACACCAGAGGGTTGGCATTGGTACATTTATGGCCACTCCCTTGGGTTGTAAGAATGTATACTATCTCCTGGCAACCAAGTGACTGTTATTGTTGATAGCATGCCAGCTCAGCCCTTAGGCTCCTTCCTTGTGCTTTGATGGGACACTGTGTCTGGACAAATTGCAATATGGTCAGACATCTATGCAATTTGACCGGATTTTGTCCGGTGTCCGGACGTTATCATAAGCTCTGCACACCATTTATCAAATGGTCAGAAAGTAGATTTCTAAATGCTCCATAGCTGTGACATAGATCACGTATATAGTGATGTCAAATATCATGTTACTGTCAAATCATTTGGCCAGCCTGCAAACTGTGATACTGTCAGCAATGGAAAATTTGTGACTGCATACTGACTGTTGTATTAGAGAGTATTCATCTATGGCCACTACTTGTTAGTTTTCTATTTTTCATCAGAATTTCTACAAACCATTAGTGTGGGCAGAACTTTACTCATTTATGTATGGCAACTAGTCATAAGTTACTCTATTAAAAATGTACTACATGTGTTATAAGAATTATCAGAACAGTTAAGGAGCTCTCCTCTTTCATGGTGTGATGAAAGCAACATGTTTGACTGCAAGAAATATACATTCATCTAATGATAGCAGTAATGACAAGAATATGGGCAGTGAAAAGTGCATGCGAGCGAACGTGAAAAACAGAAAATCAACAAAATTAATATGACTGGATTTATCAAAATCAACCCAGATATGGGCACAAGGGACTGAGATAACACCAATGTGAAGTTGCTAAACTATGTAATTAGTATGTATCAGGCTAAAAATTTGCACATCAAACTCACCTTGAACTTGTCGGGTCTCCTTTTGGTAGACTGTTTTCTGGTGGCCTGTATAGCCACACCAGATGTATGTACAGGCCTGTGAACACCAGGGAAGTGCTATAGAGGGTTCAAACACTCTGAGATCTAACACTATATAAAGCCACAACACCACAAAGTCATAACTACAAGAGTGGAACTTCTCATCATTAATGAACACTTTGAGACCAAATTGTAAAGCTTGTTTGATGTGTTAAACGCATAATATGTTATGTATCACTTCTTCACAGGCGATGGTTAGAAACAAGGACAAATACCAGAGGGTGATAGGTGCTTTGATAAAGAAGGAAAGACGAAGAGACACAAACTAAAGGAGTTAGAAATTGATTTTCTTGGATATGTAAGTGATATAGGTCAAGTCTTAAATACACCATCCGTGCACTGCAATTCTTAAATGGTACATTTTGAAAGACCATTCTTAAAGAAATCAGTACTTTTGGCTTAACATATTTTAACAAACCCGATACTTGGGTTGCAACTTGAGATAAGCAGTCAACTATGGTACTCTAGTACAGTAGAGGTGTTCTATCTGTTACAGAGTGCTTCCACTAGAAATGTCAAAGCCTGCAAAAATTTTGTCTCCCTTAAATATATTACATATTAAAAGTGGCATGATGGGTTATAAAAATGTATGAGAGATAAGTTTCATTGTTCTCTATGTAGAAAGGTGTTCCAGCTCATGGATAGAAATGGATTTTGTTCATTGGGGGATGAAACTTAAACAACTACGTAGATTAGTTTATTAATGATGCCAAGAGTTTATAACTATGCAATAGATGATACAAAGTGATATACATAATTAATCATTTTTGTTTAGTGCAAGGCTTTATGGCTACCTATGGTACAATATTGCAGCACTTTTTCATGCTCTAAAATATGCTGTAGCTAAAACTTCCAAGTTTGTTCAAATAAAAAAAAATTGACCTCATGTACTGTATGGTGTATGTATTTTTCTCCCAACCAGTGGGATAGTATAGTAGTATATTATCCTACCATGTTTCATGTGTGTAGGCTGCAGTTCTGCCAAAGAAGTCAACCCGAATAAAGTTCAGTGTATCAGATGAAGATGACTAGACACATAATTTATTATGTAAATTCTATTTTTATAATATCCTATGTAAATGTGGAGGATTAACATGATATAACCGAGGGGGGGGGACTGCTCCGTCTCGCCCCAACACGTTTACAAATAGACGCCAATAATCAGCCACGCCCTCAAAGAAGGGAAAAGTCGTTTATCATGTGATCAGAAAGGATTTAGGATTTCCGTTAGAAAACGACATCGTTTCTTTGCTCGCGACCTGTTTTAGTATCTAAGGTAAACAGTACATGTGCACCGCTACTTTGCATTTATCCTCTTGTATCCTCCGACTATTCAGGTAGTCTAGTTCCCTCCGTACCGCATAGAAATGGCCGCAGAACGAATGAAGAAGGTAGCTGGTCACCTGAATTGTGCAGTGTGTTACGAAGTGTACCAGAAGCCCAAATATCTCCCTTGTTATCACTCCTACTGTGAAGGATGTATAGAAAAAGTACAGAGAGGTTGTAACATCATTTGCCCCGAGTGTAGAGAAACGAGTGTGGTGCCTGCAGGAGGTGTGAAGGAATTACCAAACAATTTCTTCATTAATCGTCTACTAGATGAGGTGGATTTGAAACGTAAAGTGGAGGGAGAAGAGGAAGCAAAGTGTGACAAGTGTGTGGAGGAGGGTCAAGCAGTAGTGTTGTGCGTCGATTGTGTTACATTCCTTTGCAGCTTCTGTTATGAAGTTCACAAGCGTATGAAGGAGTACCAAGATCACAACATATGTGAACTGGTTGAATTGCAGTCAAAGAAGAAACAGGTTGACGTCCGACCCAAAGCAAAATCCATGTTATGTCCCGACCATGATCTGGAGATGAATTTCTTCTGTGAGACATGTGACCAGCTTGTGTGTCACTACTGTATTACCATTGAGCACACTGGACATGTGCACAATTCTGTGAAAGTGATGGCAAAGAAACACAGGAAGGAACTTGAGAAGATGATTGAACCAGTTGAGGAAATGATCAACAAGTTGTCTACATCACGTGAGAAGGTGGTAGCTGCTGGGGAGAAGATTGGAGCACAGGCCAGTGGAGTTGATCAACAGATTGACTTGTATTATGATGAACTACATCAACGACTAGAACAACAAAGAGAAGAACTAAAGAACAAGTCACGAGAATTGTCAACTAAGAAGAGAAAAGCAATTTCAGTTCAGTTGGAAGAAATGGATTTCACTAAAGCACAAATGTTGAGTGTGAAGGGGCTGAATGATGCAGTGAAGAATGGATCAGACCAGGAAGCATTGTTCATGAAGAAACAAGTAGGTGATGATGTGAAGAAACTAACTAACTGTTATAGCAAGTTGAAGACTAAACCAGTCGAGTTAGCCACAATGGTGTTTGCTCCTATGAAAGAATACAAAAAGTCATTTCCACAGTTTGGCCGATTGTTTGAAGATGTTCCCATACCAAACAATTGTGAGGTCACAGATATTCCTACACGACCACTTGTTGGTAGCAAGATTGGCTTTACCATCATCACCAAGAATCATAACAATGATTGTTGTTCCAAGGGAGGTAGTCACATTATTGTACAGGCACAATCAAGCAGGGGAGGAGATGTTGTTCCAGTAGAAGTGAAGGATAACAATGATGGGAGCTACTCTGCATCTTTTGTAACTAAACAAGTTGGAGAAGTGAAGTTGTCAATTACCATTGAAGGGGATCATATTAAAGGAAGCTCCTACACTATTATGGTGTACCCAAATTACAAAACTATGAACAAACCCAAGAAGATAGTGAATGATGATGGGAAGATGGGCATGCCATGGGGTATTGCATTTGGTAAAAATGGAGTGTGGGCAGTAGCAGATTGCACTAATCATTGTGTATGCGTATTTGACAGTCAAGACAAGTTGATTAGAAAATTTGGTCAACATGGAACTGGCAATGGTCAACTGAATTGTCCAGAAGGGATAGCATGTGATGCCAATAACCACTTGTATGTGGCTGATTACGATAACCACAGGGTGCAGAAGTTTGACATCAATGGTAGGTACTTGTTGCAGTTTGGACATCAAGGATCAAATAATGGTCAACTAAACCGTCCAATAGGTGTCATAGTCCACAATGATAAAGTGTTTGTTGCTGATAATGGCAATCGTCGTGTCTCAGTATTTCATCTTGATGGTCAGTTCATCCACACTATTGGATCAGGACAATTGAAGTATCCCTATGATGTAACAGTCACTACTACAGATCAATTACTTGTTGCTGATTATTATAACAATTCCATCTCCAGGTTTACACTTGATGGTACATTTGTGGACAAGTTTGGTGATGGTCAACTGAAGAGACCAACTGCACTTACCACTGATCAGTTTGGCTTTATTCTTGTAACAGAATATGGTAACAAACGTGTATCAATCTTTGACCAAGATGGAGTGTTTGTACACAGTTTTGGATCCTATGGTTCTGCTGGTGGTCAATTCTCTAGTCCTTATGGAATAGCTGTTAGTCCCAACAATGATGTGTATGTTACTGACTGGAACAACAAAAGAGTTCAGATCTTTTGAAATAGACACACTTAGCTAGTTGTGTTGGGTTTTACTCTGATAACATACAGGTAGTGTTAGTTTAGTTTTGTACACACACTCATGCATGTATTAACATGTGTGATATTCTGCTATATGTATATTTGTTCATTGCAAAAATATTTAATTAAAATATGGATGGTGTATTGGGATTAGAACTATTATTACATTATGTCAACATGCAAAAGTTATAATGATGATGGTGTAGCATATTAGCATTATGTCCTGTGTAAATTGTAGGAAAGCCATAATTTTATAGTTTTAAATTTGTAACTGAAACACAGCACAGAATTTAATACAGTTACGTACGGACTCTAATTTGATCCCCATTATTCAGTACCACAACCTCTGAAACCCTAAAAGCTCAGCTTGATGCTAACAAGTTGCGTCAAATTAGCAAACATGTTACAATTTGGATGATCAGTGTTACACACCTGAGCAAAACTTCCATGCCACCTTGTGTAAAAATGTGACCTCTTTATCTGAGCATATACCTTTAAAGTATGCACTAAACTTTCTTTAAGCCACACCTCATGAGCACACTAGTTCTTTACCAAGACAGGCTGCTAGAAGCTTACCCACATACTTCTACCAAATTAAAATATGGATAGTTATATAATATCACAAAACGTTTCAATTAGTAACAAAAAAAAACAACCTATTACTATACAACAAGTACATGTGTTTGTATGTGTGTGTGTAGAAAAGTGCTAGACTATAATTGTACAACAATGAACTGTCATTACAAAATATTGCCAAATTAGAAATTGGCTGTGGTTGGCAAAATCTCATGTGATGTGTGTGTATGAAAAGTTTCCCAAGGGTGAAATATCGGTGATAGCAGTATCTCCAATATGTTGGCAACTGTCCCATGTGATGATTTGGTACAGGAGATCCATATGATGATGCAAGGTCAGATGTCTGCAGAAACAAAAGTGGGTGTGGCTAGTGATCATGACAAGTTGTATGGTGTTTACTTCAGACATTCATCATACTACCATGATATGATGAACTATCCTGTAAAAGTAGATGAACGTTCATATATTGAGTTTTTTCCATACTATTGTTGGACTGACACCTCCACAAGGGATCGGGCTTGACTGTAGAGGACTCCTGATTGAAGATGCTGGACTATTAGAATTGGTGAATGATGACCTGCAAAAATTATGGGTGTGGCTGCTGATTACATGTGATCAGATAGGCATGGCTTACAGTGAACCTGCTAAACTTGTGATAACCACTCATAGGTCATGTTTAAGGTAACCTTGAGCAGTGAACTCTTGTTCCTCTTCTATAGAAACAAAGGTATAACAAAACAAAAATGTGCACACTTAAAAAACCACCAACCTTGTATGGTTAGACGCCTGTTTCTCTATGTTGCCTAGAGAAAAGGAAAGGAGAAAGTGTCCATGTCTCCTACTTCTTTAGTGTGAGTGCATGTATCATGTGTTGTTTACATGCACACTGCAGGTGCATGCACACACATGCGTGCACACACACGCGCGCGTGCGCGCACACACACACACACCTATGCATGCACACACAGGCACAAGCAGTGGCAGATTTAGGGGTGGGTCAAGGGGGACACCCTCCAGCTCTATATGTCATAAAAATCTCATCCAGTGATGTCTTATCTTTCTATTTGTTACTTTTAGCTGCAAATAGCTACCACCATCTCTATCATAGACATGCTATACTCCCACGACTCCCAACAGCCAGCCTATATTATATGCTAATTAAACACACAATTAAATATATTTGAGTGTTGTAGAAAAGCTGTGCATGTATGAGTGGTATTGTATCATCAAATAAAATTCTTTAACACAAACAGTAAATTTCCTTTGATTTTTGTCTAAATAGCTATATCGCTGTGCACACCAAAATCTGTTAAATGTATAAACCTTTCAATATTCAAGGGAGTGCATTCCAACATCCTGTCTAGCGAAGGGTACTGGAAACTCTGACCCTTCAACAAAACATCAAAATTGAGGTATTAAGATCAAGATACCCTAATAGAGCAGTCACCTCTAATACAACAGTCAAATACATAAAAATTTTGAATCTATGATCTCAGATTAGAGTCTACTTTTTAAAAAATTCCTAGGGGGCATGCCCCCCAGACCCTTTGTTCCCTGTAGTGTTGTTTCATTTTGACCCCACTTTCCAAAAGTCTGGATCTGCCCCTGGGCAGATGCACGTACACACATATGCATAGACAGGCACATGCTCACACACACACGTGAGCACACACTACACACACACACACAGACTTACCCTTCACCCATACAATACTGACACCACCAGGTTCAGACACAGTGAAACGTACAATAAAGGTACCAGGTTGACACTGCAACAACATTTCATGAGCTTCACGCTTGTCCAGGAAACCCAATATCAAACTGTGTGGGTGTGGTTGATTTGCAAAGCACTACAGCCAATGGTAGCTTACTTGGCATTCCACTCCTTGCGAAGACATGTCTTAATGAGCTCAATGGTCTTGTAAAACCATTCCCAGAATGTGAAGCCTCGGTCTTGCAAGTGTTCCTGGAATATAAATTAAGCACATAAAAATTGCAAAGCTTTAATAACCCTTAAAGCCACATTAAACTTTTGAGATATGTGTGTTTACACAATACAGCCTAATATGGTAACTTGGCCTGCCTAACTCCATTAGCCCAAAACCAGATGTTTATCTAACGGAAGCACTGTAACAACAGAGGGTAAATTACTTGCTATGAAATGATGAAGAACAGTAACTAGTTTTATTGCAATGCCACATTCCACACTTTGTCCACCATCTTAATTAAAGTTAACACCCCGTTCACACTACCCTCTAACCCGGGTAGAGCACGGCACGGCTTGAAACAAGTTGCAGTGTGAATCAATCGAGCCATGCCGAACTGGGTCCAGCACAGCATGACAAGGAGAGGTGGGCTAGCACGGGTTGGCCTGGGATAGCGTACAGTTCCGAGCTGGCCAACTCGGGTTAACAATATAACTTGCTTCTGTTGGCTACACAGCGAGTATATTCTATGCTCTAAAGCTGTTCTTCAAAGTGGCTACGTACGACGTACTGTAGTTCTGGTCAAGGTTCTGGTATACTTTGTGACGGTTACACTCAAACAATGCGTTAATATTCCTGGCAAAAAAGAGCACCCAATAGCTTAAACATGGCGTCTATAACATTGATGACTTATTTCAGCTGGTTCTATGCTTCCTCACTAGTGCCTTTTTATCAAGCGCCTAAATAATTAAAAGCTCGTGTGCTTGTATTAGCTAAGTATTATTCAGTGCTCGCACTATCGAGCACATGTCAGATGTAGTAGTGTGAAGAAGTGCTAACCTGAGTTCAATAACTCGAGTTGAAAACACTCTGGTTAACCAGGGATAGTGTGAACGGAGTGTTACTTGTCATTGATGAATGGAAAATCAGCCAATGAGAGAATGGGATCAACTGGCGATGAGTTATGGATCATTAGTCTCGTGTAGCCAGACCCTATTTCTCCGCATGGCACTTATTGGATGGAAATTATAAGAGCCTGCTCTGAAAGCTTATAGTTTCCAATCAATAAGTTCGCTGTGGAGAAATAGGGTCTGAGACTAATGGATCATTTTGTAAAGGATTTGCGTGTTTACTAACTGAAATTTATTCAGTATCATGGTATATTTTGGTCCTTGTACTTTCATTGTAGGGTAAATCCCTAGGTATCATTTAATTCCTTATTACATCATGAGTAAACTGACATTGATTGCATAATTCAAAAATTGTTTTGTTTTCAACCTTGTCTAGCAACTGATATATCGACCTATGTGGCATTAAGGTAGCCTTCTTTACTATCATGCTACTGTAACATGTGTGCTACATTGGTAATACTATAAGCTACGTCATCTGGGACAGGACCACTTTATTATAACAAGTAGGTCTCAAACATAACCAAGGTGTACTTCACGTGGCTACTACCATATACCTGGAAATCTTCGAGGTATGTATATTTCATGGTTATGTATTTTGTCAGGACATTCGTGTTTTAAACTTCATGGTTGTCTCTTAGCCCAGGATTTTTGTATTTAAATTTCACGGACCACTGTTGCTTGATTGGAAGATTTTTGTTCTCAATCACACAGCTACAAAGGGTCTGGATTGATTTTTTACTTTAAACATCATACAGATTGCTGAACCAAGTAGCACAGTAGTGACAATGTGTGAGGCATAGTCTGGTCTTGCAGTAGGCCAGCTTCTTTCATGAGCCACACCCACTTTAATCGGGAATGTGTGATATTGTTTGTAAGCATTCAGATATGTGGAGTACACATATGCCTACAAACAGTATCACACACCAGGAGCCACACTAATATACCACTAAGGTGAGATGAAGTTTGTAGGACGCACATAAATTTTTCACGCGATAATATTTCACTGTAGCTTTACTAGACCACAAAAACCATGAAAATTATGTACCATGAAAATTATGTACCATGAAAATTTCCGATTATATGGTATATCTTGTAGTCAGTGGTCACCCAAGATGTAGTGATTTTGTTGTTAAATTGTTAAATGCTCTATAGACTTCAGGGAATATATGTACTGTATAGACCTTGTGCGCGCCAAGGCGTGGCACTTTATTACATCATCAAAATAATGCATCCGCCATTTTTTGAGGGCAAAAAACGTACGCATTCTATGCCTAAGAAGTTTTTTTAACGCTAATACAAAAGAATCGTGTTAAATGATAGAGTAGCGCTGGTATAAAGTAAGTTACTGGGTAAAAGTATATTGCTGCATGGCGAGTTATTGCGCCTAGGGAAGGTTTTTGCAATAGAACACTTGATACTTTTGCCCTCACTTTTCTCATAAACTATCGTGAAACTCGAAGCCATAGCAATTTTTTCAGGTTTTGTCAGACCACGCCTTGGCATGCACAAGGTCTATAAGCACAAAATTTGATAAGGAAATCTAAATCTATCAAACATCTTGTTTAAGGGATCAACAAAGAGATATTCGAGGAAAGCTACACGACTTGAAGATCTAGCCAATATTTGGAAGGTATACTACTGCCAACAGCTGTAGCCAGACATTTCTCAGATTTTTCCTGCCAAAGGCATCTGCAGGTGTTCTCTAGTCTGGGGGCACCCAACTCTTTGCATAATACAAAGGGTCAGGTGCCGCCAGACTAGGTGTTCTCCTACTGATGCATCCCAGACAGCTACATACAAAGCTATCACTTGAGCTATCATAATTATCACTTGGGCTTTCATATGCCATCACAAATTCTCAATGAAATTCTGAAATGTGGTGTGTGCTACATGATTAGCGTGGGCCCTTGTGAACAAGTACAACAATCAAATTTAAAATTTTCAAATAGACAAATGGTTCAATTTGTCAAATCAAATTTTCTGCCTATATGGTAGCTAAGAACAAGGCAACATGAACTTATGCTTCCACAGCATGAAGAATACATTTCCTCTATTACAAAATGGTTTTATTAACAAACAAAAAGTGATCTTGCTTTGATAAACAGTGATTCTTAAGTATGAAATGAAACAAAGCAGCTCTACTGCTAAAATGTCTACATACAACAAGACAACAACCAAAATTTAACGATCAATAATATAGTTTTTAGATGGCTTTAATAGTTGTTGTGCTTTAGGAATTTGTTTCAAAAGGTATGTGTAAAATCTGGACAATCCCTTTTCAGTGCAACAATAAAGCAGTTGTGGGTTTAAGAATATTTGTAAACATCAGCCACCCATGCAATTAACATGCCCACACAATTAGTGAATTTTTAATATTTTACTGAATCCAGATATCACACAGCACTTGAACACGCCCTCAATTCACAAATTACATAAGTAACCAAAACAGGGCACAATTGGCACAGTGTTCCATAAACTACAAGAGCTATATGGGTTGTGAAATGTTCCAGAAAGATTGACTACACCTTTGTGACTATGCTAGCTTGTGGCATGTATGCATATTGTCATAAGGTTTCCATCCAATAGTAAGGGTGTCTTAACTGCCACCTTAACAGACAGGCGTACGCACACAAACATGCACACACACCCACACTAGAGTTGCAACGATACAGTGTAGACGTATCGATACATTGCCTCTGGTGTATTGCGATATTGCACGATACAAAGTGGAGTCTAAACAATGGTCTATGTCATTTTTTAAGGGAAATAAGTGAGATATTTTCTTAGAGAAGCAATGCATACTATTCAGTTTAACCACATGTACAATGATTCGATTGTCACCCATGTTAACAAGCCACAATTAATTGTATCAAAACAGTGATATTGTCTTAAAATGATACAATCCGTGACATATTGATATATTGTTGCATCTCACACACACACACACACACACACACACAACACACACACAACACACACACAACACACACACAACACACACACACAACACACACACAACACACACACAACACACACACAACACACACACAACACACACACAACACACACACAACACACACACAACACACACACAACACACACACAACACACACACAACACACACACAACACACACACACAACACACACACACAACACACACACACACAACACACACACACAACACACACACACAACACACACACACAACACACACACACAACACACACACACAACACACACACACACACACAACACACACACACAACACACACACAACACACACACAACACACACACACACACACAACACACACACACACACACACACACACAGTATATACCATAAACACAATTTGCTTGGTCACTGACTAGTATCACGATCATTGTTAGCAGCAGTGGTTTTACACACAACAGCACATGTTACATATTGACCTACGATTCTGTATGCTCATTAGTCTCCGAGCAAGATAGTCTGAATAGTCCTTTCCTCATCTGCTGGTCGGCTGAAGTATCGATTAAGAGAGTCAGCAAAATGTTGGCTATGCAACACTGAGTTGTCAAAAATGGTGGCCTCTGTTACTGGTCGATGACTGCTGACAACCATAGGAAGGGAAAGACACTGCAGAAATGAAAGTAACATGTGTGAACACTTTCAGACATTAAGAGGTAGCAATTAAAGCTACTTTCCTGCTTTGGGCTTACTACTAAACAGTTTACTCCCTTGGAATTTTACCATTTAAACATGTAAAAATTATACAAAAATTGAATTCTTTTAGCTATAGAAAATTTTCAAACATTTATTGTCTTTAACTGATACTGTAGCTACAGTATTGGCTAGCTTAGACACACTAAACATAGCTAAATCATTTTCACCACAAAGGCTACAAGTGTTGCAAAAGAACAAAATACTCTAATAGAACAGTCAAGTACGTAAATCAGGTACATACGTGATCAAGTATGTATAGTTTTCATTCAGCACAAAAATCATACAAATATTATTTTTGCATAAAAATGTTCATGTCATTTTTCACATGAAAATAAACCAAATTACACTAGTTAATAGTCAGTATCTGCAAGCCAGTAGTATGTATACAGTAAAACCTGTCTAATTGGGTCACTGTTTACCTGCTGAGCTGACCAATATAAATTCAACATGCTTCACCTGTTGACAAAGTGGCCGGCCTAATGTAGGTACCTGTTGTCAAGTGAATGTTTTATTAGAGTATGGAAATACGGTCTTCATGGATTTCATTGATGTACATAACACCTTCAGAATAAGTAACTAACTGACCAAATACAGAGCAATTGATTTTAAGTACAATTGTTTCAGGTATATGATGACAATTATTTTGAAGTTCTCTAATAAAGCAGTTGGCCAGTTACAGTAAACAGTGATCATTTGAAAAATTGAAGGGTTTGCCTTGAAGACAATTATTATGTGCACTGTAAGAGCTAATGAATTCTCTTCATAATGAATCATGTTAAAGAAAAGGCTTACTGTCACATATTGCCACATGAATATAATTTGCACTTGTAGGGATTTCATTGGTTAGATAGTAAACTGATCAACAACTAAATAATATTATAACTATCTTCTCTGTTATATGATAGAAAGATTTTCAAACACTCTAATAAAGCAACCTGTCACTTTTTTTGTATTAAATTCCATGTGTTTCATAGGATCATAATTTTTTTTGTTCAAAGTGAATGCAATATACAGACAATTATTTTACTCTATTAAGTGCACACCATTCCTAGCATTACCACACACATATTAGTTGTGTTATTTAGTTTCATTCATAGCTGTCCATTCACTTGATCATGTAAAGGTCAACCAGTGATGTTAGTTAAAGCTTCTTGGCCCCAAAAACACACACTGACAAAGTGTATGTGTGAGAAGCTATTACTATTACCAAAAGTTCATAATATATATACTAAGGAGAGTATCCTACTCTCATATACCCCTGTAGAAAGGCGTATCGTGAAGTTATGATGTAACACTTCTGAGTTCGCCCGTTTTTCTCTGTATAATTAATGATGTCATTAGTTGAACATGGTATCGATTGAATGCGTGCCTACCAACGTCGCTAGCAACCAAATTAACTCCAGGTCTAAGCGTTTCTCACCCAACTACAATCGTTCCTTTATAGGTTAAGACCGCTTTGTAGGCGTTTCTTACTATGCCATTCGCAAATACGGCTATTCTGAGCGTCGCAAGTGTGAAACGGTGATAACGATCTTGCACTTTTACAGCTTCATGTACGTCACAAACCACAACATCTTGTCGTTACGTCATAACTTCACGATACGCCTTTCTACAGGGGTATATGAGAGTAGGATACTCTCCTTAGTATATATATATTATGAACTCTTGATATTATGAACTCTTGTTATCATACAGTACGTGACGATAGTACGATCTTTACAGGTTTTTGTTCATATTAGCTACTAAGATTCAGCATCTTTTAGTCGTACCAACAAGATGTTCAAAGTCACATTAAACAGCTGGTAAGTTAATAAATTTATTCATTTCAACAATGAAAATGAAGCATATTTGTGTACTAAGGCCAACAATGTGACAGGACAACCTTCACATAATCAAGCACATGGTTGCTGTGGATGAGATTTCACTGTGATTACATCACTACACTGACCATATGACAGCCTTAATAGGCAAGAAGTTATACCTGGTAAAAAAATCAGTACCCTAAGTTCTCTAGTAAGAGCCTAACTCTCTCTTCAAGCTTTCTCCCAGCTAATTTACATAACAATGAGACAACAAACAAAAGCAATGTAACAGTTGTACACACAACGCCATGCATGTTTGTTTTCACACTCCTACGTGAAGTACAACTGGTTTGTGGTCTTGCCACATCACAGTTTTACATGTGTCTTAATTAAAAGTGAAATTTTGATTTTAGTAATGGATTTTTATTGCTAAAGTTTGTGCTGCTATTGTTTTCACATGGAAATTCAGATGCTATAATAATCCACAATATGGTACTTATTAAGTTGTAGAGCTCGTAAAAGACAAATTTTCACTATCATTCACAGAATACAATGCCCATAAAACAACAACAGTTTACAACTATGTTATTCCACTGCTGTATACAGAAATGATAAGACAACACAACAAGTATGACAGTTTTTACTAAAGATTTTCACTGTACAGAATGTGGTATATTATAATATATTCAAGACCGGCCAACCCTGTAGAAACAGTACAACCAGTTTAGAGCAGTTGAGTAAATATAAGCATACATTGAAGTGCTACCCCCAATTGTTACGAGCACACACATAATGTTTATCATAGTAGATAAGGAACTTGATTATAGGTGAGTATTGGAGCAACATACATATTGATGTACTCACTTTAAGCCTTGGATATCATCTGGTTGTGAATATGAGGTCAAGTGTGGCTTAAGTTTTTTGACCTTCTGAGGTACATCTCACAATAAAGCAATCCAAAATTCTGTCAAACTTGAATAAAAGTGACAGTCCCCTTTTGCTTAAAATAATGTTCAAATGCACTGACCACTGATAAACTTAGCACCTACACAAATGATAATAATTATTAAATATGCAGTACATTCTTACCTTAACATGTTTTCTGTAATAATAGTGATACAAATGTTCTTGCTTGATGTTAGGAATGAAAGTCATCCAGATAAGAACTGACACTTCTCCTGTATATCAACCAACTTTAGTGACATCCATTATCCTGTGTAGAGAAGTTAACTATATAATAAAGCTAATATATGAACCAGTCTGGGAAAGCTGGTCTTATCATGTATCGAGAAATGCCAGTTTCAAGTATTTAGTGTGTTGTAGCTTGCCAATGGTTGAAGTTATGTGTATCAAATTTTCACACGTTTTACACCAATTCCTTACCTTCCAGAGTATGCACTGTGCAAGTAGCCAACAACTAAGTTTCACACCATTTTAGATAGTTTTTAAACCGTGGTTGACTGTATCAGGCGAGTTACAAAAGGGGAGGAAGGTGGGGGGCCGGAAGGAGGGCAAAAGGTTTAAAAAATTGAAAAGGAAGGCATATGGATGAATTAGGCCAAGTTATGGGCCATTCAGGTCTCAAAATATGCTAAAATGAAAGGAAATTCACAGCAGAGATACTTATTCAACACCACGGAGCTGTACAGTCGCATATAGCCATCCCCAGGCTGACCACAGCTCCATTAAGACCCCACACCGCATGTATGGATCACCACTGGGCTTTGGAAAAGCAGCCAGCAAAACCAGACCACTCAATTCTAGCTGATTTTGATTTGATTGTTAATTCATGTAGCTTTGTGTTCTGGGTGAAAAATCAAATCTGCTGACATGGGCGATAAGACCAGTTTCCCAGACTGGGTCACATATAATGATATCAGTATATCAGTTATCTTAATGCAAACTTGTGTTGCACACTGTTATATAACTTTCATTTTACGTCCATAATATGGTTTATGACTAGTCAGGTATTGATAAATATAGTTATCCAAATACAGTGCATAGAACCCCATTAACAGGCACTCCCTGTAATGGACACCTCCTAATTACGGACACTATACCATGGTCCCTAACACACTCTCAATGCCCACAGTACAATAGACACCTCTTAGGACAGGCAAAGTAGATTGTTAGTTTCTCATCAGCCACTTCCCCAATTTTGATACTGGCGGGTAGTCATTAATAATGAAGGAAGTACCCAAAATCAAACTTTATGCTTACACTTTACCACCTTTCTGAACCAGGAAGAAATGTTTTCCATAGCTGAAAATGATTGGCTAGTTTGTCTAAACATCTAAATATTAAAGCACACGATCAATTATAACAGTAATAAATTTAGACACAGCAGGGTGGAAGATGATATGAGAAACTATAAATCAACTTTGCCTGGCCTACAAGGGGGTGACACACGGGCACTCACTGTAGGTAGATCTGCAACTGCGGTCAAAGTCTTGACCCACTGAAATTTCGTTTTGACCTGTGACTAAGAGCCTTTTTCAATCTTTGACCGGTGACCTAGCAATAATATTTCAGTACTTTTTGATTGTGGGTTGGAAATTTTCACCTTTGACCGTTGACTTGGCAAGAATTTGGTGGCCTTGACCTTTGCCTTAGACCACGGTCGCAGATCTACCTACAGTGAGTGCCTGTGTGTCACCCCCTTGGCCTATAAACAGCTAGCTAACGAACAACCTATATGAGTACCCCTGCCATACTTGGATCTGGATTTTAACTGCTTAAGACAGCTGTATTGTTGATACAACACAGGGGGTACAACTGCACAACCCCAAATAATAGACACAATACATTGTAAAATTGTATGACAGTTGTATGATTGCGGGTATATATGATTGTTCCTACGTTTAGTAAGCTTACATGATTTACCTCTCTAAATAACGATTCCGGGTCGCAGTTCCTTATTGTCAACCCTCCTCACTACTTAAGATAATCAAGTAATTCCACTTACAAAAGACAACACACGATCCACACCAATTTAATTAGAATACTCGGGTCCCTAAGAGTATAAACTCGGAGGATTGTTCAGGAACATTTACGAAGAGTTTCAAACTATAGGTATGTGACCATAGACAAGAATCAGCTGCGTATACCATAGTAACTGGCTAACTAACTAACTAGCCAGTTGCTGTGTAAACCATGTGTCTTATGTAATGTAGTTTACACTTCATGGCTAATTCGTGTGTGCGAATGTATATAGCTTGTGTATTGGTTGTGACTGGTTAGCTACTCTTAAACCTCAACCTCCCTCCAAAGGACACCTCCATAAAAGGACAAGCAAACATGGTCCCCAAATGTCCGTTGTTTAGAGATCCAAATTCTCCAACTGAAATGAATTTAGCTGCAGTAGTCTTTAAATTTCAAGTTACTGAGTCCACATTGTTATCAATACCTACGTGGTAGTGGAGAAAGAAGTGGAACATAAAAGGAGTAGGGCTGCACCGATTCCACTTTTTACCGATACTTCAAATACCAAGTACTCAGCTGGAAAGTATCTGCAAGTACAAGTACCGATATCAAGTACCTTAAAGTAGCTACTTCATAGTGCACATGTTGTGACCCGTACACGTATTTGTCCTATACACATATGGGATATCCCATACGAGTATACCTATACGGGCTTCCTATACGAGTATGAGGTATCCCGTACACATATGGGTATACAGGGTGCCCATACGCGTATGGGTCACTAGCTTAAATCGATCTATTAGCTAAATCTTTCATCCAAGGAGATAATAAAAAATTCATTTTAAACCTTCTGGTTGACCAACTAGCTAGTCTAGGCTAGCTAGCTAGCAGCTACTCAAGTCCCGACAGTTTCATGCAGTGGCGAATCTTTACTTTTGATTTTATAGCAGATGATCGAGATACTCTAATAGAACAGTCACTCTAATAGAGCAGTCAGGCTACAATTTAGTACAACTCTCGTCCTACAGTTAGTTTATTTGACAGTTATTAAAATTTCACAGCATAAAAGCTGGAGGTCTACAGGGCTCAACGGTCCTGTGGCCTGAAAACAAATTGAAATACGTGCAGTTTTGCACACAGTGTTTGCATGAGTGAATTACAAGTAAATTGTATTGAGTCACTGATCAGGGTTAATTGTGTTAAAAGTGTGGAAATTAGTTAAAACTGGAATGGCTGAACATCAATAACAGGGATAGACAGTATGAAAGTTGCTGAGTGTAAATCAGGATTATTAAGAATTCTTCCTGGAGATAGTTTATAGCTAAATGTTGCTTAAATTGATGTACTAAAGAGATGTGCATGTCGATCACAGGTATATAGATGGTCCCACAATCTGACAATTCTGTTGAAATAAAAGTGCTGATGTATGGAAGAAGGTGATTTGGAATGAACTACGGTAACTTGCAAGAGTTTCCAGATCTTGTATAGCTCAGTTATACAGCTATTTTCATTAGCTTACTGCTAATGTTATGCTGATGAATGTTAATGATCAGATAGCTGCTTGGGGTACTTTACTGAAACATTAGTCATTGAGTTCATAATGTTTAGTAGTATGTGTACATTAGTGGTAGCAATTGTAGCTGCTCAAGTCGAGTTTTTAAATTCATAGTTAAATGATTTAATATGAATTTCATTGCCCTGCATTGATGCATTCCAATGTGAGTATATATGTCCTTGTTTACCATGGACTCCATAGCTGAGAACAATAGAGCAACTGAGATCTGACTATGAAAACATAAGTTTTTCACTAGGATAGTGTTTGTCCCTAAAAGTACGATGGAGAAGTCCCAGGGTTTGTTAGACTTTTCCTGCAATGATTTTATAGCTATAGTGCTCTGACCATTGCGGGTTGTCAGTAAAAGTAATACCGAGGTCTTCTTTGTGCAATGTTTTGTTTGGTGAGTTGAAGTTCTTGGCCAGAATTGTACATGAATAGCTAAATTCAGCTTCATTGAAAAGAATATTAGTGTTGCAGCTCCAGAGTGAGATGATGTTAAGTCCTTGGTTTATATGAATTGATAATCTGCAGTCATTTAGTATCATCAGCAAACAGAAAAGGAATTGAAAAGCAAATACTCTCTGGAAGATCATTGATAATAATGGTGGCCCATGGACACTACCTTGTGGTACTCATGAGAGAACATTGCACAGCATTTTGACACACTGAAATTGGTATATACTTTAAGTAAAATTTGAGCCATTGCCACAAATTAGTTCAGTAGTTAAGGTAACCTAAAATCTAGTAGAATCTCAAAACTTTCTAGAATATCAAATTTTTATAGCCAGTGGGTTTCCTCAGAACTTTTGTTATATTTATTTCCATTATTCTTTCAGAAAACCCTTACAAAAATCCTAGATCCACCACTGAGTTTGCAACATCTATTTAGTTTTAAGGCATCCGGCTCGATTTTTTTGCAACAATTAATAGACTCTATTTCAGTTTCTGGAAACCTCAGAATCGCCCCTGACTAGCCTGGGCAGGGACAGTCAGTAGCTAATACTGCCATCTTTCAATCATATGCGGCTGGGGCAAGCTGGGGATGGCAGTCCATCAAGCCCAGGAGCTAATATAGAGGGGAGAGTTGTCCCATACGCGTATGGACGTCCCATATACGTATGGGGCAAGTGATCTGTTCCATATGCATATGGGATACCCCATGCGCATATGGAGCAAAATACATGTACGGTTCATAACATGCACATTTATTCTATAGTGCATTTCATGGTATTCTTGTACACGTTTTCAGTATGATTCATGTTTATAATAAAGTAGACAATCAAGATTCACAAAGAAAAAAGTCACTGAAATGCAAACCAGTGTGGATATTCCAGTATTCTTCTGAAGAAGTGTAGATAATATCATAATGGTGGTTATTCTAATACTGAAACAGTCATATCTACTTGATTGCTCTATTAGAGTAATTGAATGTTGTATTAGAGTATATCGATTTGTTTTTCAGTAAAGCGTTTTCACATGTAGGTTTCAGTATAGATCAGTTATTTTGCTGGTAGTTAGCTATTAGTGTTATACTTGATGCTTCTAGGCATCCACTGTGCTAGTAAAATAAGAAAGTAAACAAACATTATTTTATTCTCTGCACATGCACGTGATAAGAATCGGTATCTGCAATAATATAATGGCCGATTCCAATGCTTCATGAAAACAGCAGTATCAGCCCGATACCAATACTAGAATCAGTGCAGCCCTAAAAAGGAGTAAGTGCACCATAGCTGCTGCTAATAGAACGTTCATAATGGAACACAATTTTAAATTACTATGTTATTGTTTAATATCATTGTAAAATTGCAGAATATTCTATTAGGAGCAGCTATGGTGCACTTTCCTTTGTCCTCCTTTTACGTTCCACTTCTTTCTCCACTACCATGTTAGTGTTGATTCAGAGGAGGTTGGATACGATATAAGCGCTTCTGAAATTTATTCTGTATTTCTAATATGTGACGAAGAGTAAGTGATAAAAGAAATGTTTAGCACTGAATATCCACACCACGTACCTCATCATTAGAGGTGGACCCCTAGAGGCTTAATGAACTACATGGACCGGACTCCTAGAGGCTTAATGAACTACATCCTCTATCTATTTCTGATCTAGTCACTAACAACAGGCACTCAAGTAACACATAATGGCTTTAGTATACTAGTGTGAGTATCGTCCACAATTTTGTATTCAGTGGATTGATTACAAAGGCGCTTCTTATAGTGTTCTTTGTTTGTACAACAGGTGAAACATAGCTGAAAATGAAGTAGTATGATCACATTACATTTCAGTGTAGTTGACATGTGATTTCAGTTGAATTATATCTGGCACCATTCTTCTTTCCTTTTGATGCAGTATACAAGTGGGAGACATTTTTATATATTCCTCTAAACTTTATAACTAGTGTGTGTGTTGGCACTTCCAAAAATTACATCTGTTACATACTGGTGGACAGTGTATTGTCATTTTAAATAAGACTTAACAAAATAAAGAAACTTTAGTTGTTAATACCACCTGTCCTCACTATTTAATTGAAGGAATCAATAAATGTTTCATTTTGTTATGCACCAGTGTGAAACTATGTAATATTGGCTTGTGCTGTGTTAAGGCTGGTAATGATCTTTCTGATATCTGATAAACAAATCTGGCCCACTCAAACATGACCTTTCAAAGTTGTAAAAATGCAGCTCCATATATGTTTACCTAATACAAGAGGGACACAAATATGGTCTCAGTATCGGCTAAGTCCCATTTACTAAAGGTTCCACCATCATACAACTTAACTGTTGTTGATTCTTCTAGGGCCATGAAACTGGTCAGTATATCATAACCAGTTACTAGCAGATCAAAGCTGCCAGTTATCAATTGTACAATTTTTCTGCATATTATATGCTAAACCTAGGATGTAAACAATGTGTACCATTATACCTAAAGCGGAATCCTAGTGTGATTGAAGAGTACCCAAATTTTGAGTGAAAATGTTGGACATTGGTTATCCAGTTATGCAAAACAAACTGATGACTGAATTTATAAAATAATAACTGGTTGAGCAAGTAAAGTTTCAGAGCACTATTTCCTTCACTGTTATGTGCTACCTTATTAGGTCATGTGTTCATGTTGTATTTGCTGTAGGCAAGTTTGTACCGTCACACAAGGTACACCCACTAACATTCAAGGGATGGAGGAAACATCCTAGGAGGATAAACCAACTGAACTGGTCTCATCTGCTACACAACGAGGTATGATGTGATCATGTTATTTATGCTGCAATAGTATAATCGGCCATACAAGGCTACAAATTGGCCATATTTTTTATTATGAGTAACGACATACTCGCCCACAAAGGGTCCACCCATAAGTCAGTATGGCGAGGCTAAACTGCTTTCTTTCTTCATATCTGTGTCTGAAAAACTCTTTAACACAATGGTAAAAGGTAAATATGCATCTGGCTTTGTGAGTGTTCCAGCAAGAAGTGGAATTTTATCATAATTTCAGAAACCAGACCACTTGCCAAATGGTCAGAAAGTATTTCTAAATGCTCCATAGTTGTGATCACATAGTGATGCCAAATATCATGTTACTGTAAAATCATTTGGCCAGCCTGCAAACTGTGATACTGTCAGCAATGGAAATTTTGTGACTGCATACTGACTGTTGTATTAGAGAGTATTCATCTATTTTTTTCATCAGAATTTTTACCAACCATTAGTGTAGGCAAGATTTTACCATTTGTAGTCATGAGCTGCTCTATTAAAAATGTGGTGCACGTGTTATAAACAATTGAAGCGTAATTGTGTAGATTAATGAGAACAGTTAAGGAGCTCTCCTCTTTTATGAACCAATTGTGGTGTGGTGAAAGCAACATGTTTGACTGTTAGAAATATGTGACCATATCTGCGAAAACCCGGCAAAATGGCGCAAGCCTAAATTTTTAGTATAAGCCATTAATTGCAATGTAAAATATTTGCATAATAATATTGAAAAATAATTCATAAAATTTTTAAACTCTAAAATTTGTTCTTTGTGAAGAAAGAGTCTAATGATAAAAACCTGGACATCATCTTATTCGCCTACTCAAGAGTAGTTCAAAAATCTTTGTTTCGTTGCAGTAGACTAAAGGATACATGAGTTATGGGTGTTTGTTTAGTCACATTGAAGCGATCAATATTTCTTCACTGATTTCATCTCTGTATGTAGTGAAGAAAGGTGATAGAAGGAAAAACTTACCCAGTAATGGACTCCCCTATTCATGGCAAACACAATGATGCCAAGTTGTGACTCTGTACTACATTGTGTTTGTAAGTTACAACCATTTTTGGAAGCACCTGTAATTTTTTCCATGCAGTCAGGGCTCAACCCAGACTATTATGCTAGGGGGGGCATGCTCCCCCCCAGGAAAAAATTGAAATTTAAGTGTATTATACTCAATTTTGGTGAAATTTTACTGTGATACTGTTGAATATTGGCCATTCGATTATACAACTTTGGGATCAATTAAACCTTTCCATCTCTCAAGGCTGGTATAAACCTGGGGGGGGGGGGGGGGGGGGGTAGCTAACCCTAACCCCTGTCAGTACTTGCTGTACAAATTGATCTTTCTGTTGTTCTACTTTGTAGGGCTATAACTCAAAAGTTATTGACATACAAGGCTAAACCTTGGCCAGAGCATATACTTGGCTAAGTAGATTATAAATATTCAATAATAAAGAATTTGAAAAAATGCACCATTAGGTCAGGTTTTGCAGATCCAGTCACATACACATTCATCAGATAGTTGAAGATAACTTAATGACAAAAATACGGCAGTAAAAGTGCATGCAAATGAAAAAGAAAAAAAAAATAGAATCTCAACAAATAGTGAAACCATTACTACACAACACTTTCAACATCTAACACTATATAAAGCCACAATGCCAAAAAGTCATAAACTACAAGAGTGGAACTACTTTTAGCGCTTTGAGACCAAATTGTAAAGCTTGTTTGATATGTTAAACACATAATGTGTTATGTATCACTTCTTCACAGGTGATGGTTAGAAACAAGGACAAATACCAGAGGGTGATAGGTGTGCTGATAAAGAAGGAAAGACTGGAAGAGACACAGATTAAAGGAGTTAGGAATTGACTATGATTTTCCTGGATATGTAAGTGATATAGGTCAAGTATTAATACACCATCTGTGTCACTGCTATCTCACCATTGTGCATGTTCTACCATGCCAATTGGTTAAAGTTGAAATTCTATACCTTTTATGCAATACTTAAATGATGCTTTTGAAAGACCATTCTTAAAAATCAATTCTTTAGGCTAAACTATTTTAACAAACTTGATGCTTGGGTTGAAATATTTCCATTTGCAACTAGAGAGCCAACTATGTTACTCTAATACAGCAGACGTGTACTGTAATAGAATTGTCGGTTACACTATCACTTTGACTACATGAAGTATGACCATGTTATATCAGAAATACAATACTTTGAGAACGGATGGCATTACTGGCTGCAGGTGTGTAACAAATTTTGGTGTTAACACTGTGTGTCAGGCTTGGTCACCATTCAGATACCCTATAAAAGTGCAGGGGAGGATCCAGGGGGGTTCAAAGGGTTCCATGGAACCCCCCTTTTGAAAGAGCCTCTCTTACTTGAGATACTCTAATAGAGCAGTCAAATCGAGATACTCTAATAGAGCAGTCATAGTAGTCTTTTGAGGAACAGCGTAGCAAGCTATGTATACAGTTATAAATAAGGAAATGTAGTTGGTGAGGGCATCTATGGTGAGGGGCAGCTATTGTCAGCAGGTGATGACCTTTTTTTTTTTTTTTTTTTGGTCTTCAACTTACAGCTAGGCTGAAGTTGCAATTCCAAAGTGGAACCACCCTTTTTAAGAGTCTGAATCCACCCCTGAAGTGGCATGAATCTAATTATGTCCTTGAGCTCCAACATGAGTTCTTTTTATGGAAAATGTATGGGAGATGAATTTCATTGTTTGCCAAATAAAAAGGTGTTCCAGCTCATGGATAGAATCAGGTTTTATTGGCCGCCAGACCAGTCATCACTATGAAACTAATGAACCTATCACCTAAGGATACACAACCCCCTTAGTCTGGCAACACTATTTTCGGCACCTATAAGTACAAAAATAGGGTCTGGTCTGTATAGTGTTCAGGACTTGTACTTAGGAATGTGTAATTACACTGCGGCTTGTGTTAATGATCAGATAGGATGCACCAGTTTTCAGGTACAAGTCCTTATATTAATGTTAACCCTATTTTTCGGGTTGCTTACTGCCACCTAAAACATTATGGAATGCAACTTAAATAGCTATATTAGCTAATTGGTGATGCTACACAATTAACAATGCAAAGTGATATACATAATTAATTGTTTTTGTTCATGGGCCACCTGTTTGTTTATTTAACTGTTACTAGCTATCAAAACAAACCTGTAGTCTATACAAGATGCTGTAGCTAGAAATTTGAGTTTCTTCCACTATCATATCAAAAAACCATTTGACCTCACTGTACTGTATGGTGCATGTATTGTTCTCCCAACCAGTGGGATAGTATACTAATGTATTATCCTACCATACTTCATGTGTGTAGGCTGCAGTTCTGCCAAAGAAGTCAACCAGAATAAAGTTCAGTGTGTCAGATGAAGATGACTTGACACACCCATACACAATTTATTATACTTGTCTGTAAATTATGCCGTTTTTAATATTAGATATGTAAAAATGACTCTCATGTTTAGAAATAGGTGCCAAAGATTAGCCACGCCCCCAAATACCCGCGTGTCATGTGATATCCGAAAAATGCTAGCCCACTAGTCTAGAGTTTTTGTTAGGTAATTTACTCAGATACCAGTCCATAATCTCGCGACCTGTTTTGCACTGAGTTCGAAGGTAAACAAATACATGTACACTGCTGCTGTGCATTTATCCTTTGGCTACAGGCAGTCGAGTTTCCTCAGCTCCGTACCACATAAAAATGGCCGCAGAACGAATGAAGAAGGTAGCTGGTCACCTGAATTGTGCAGTATGTTACGAAGTGTACAAGAAGCCCAAATATCTCCCTTGTTATCACTCCTACTGTGAAGGATGTATAGAAAAAGTACAGAGAGGTTCTAACATCATTTGCCCCGAGTGTAGAGAAACGAGTGTGGTGCCTGCAGGAGGTGTGAAGGAATTACCAAACAATTTCTTCATTAATCGTCTACTAGATGAGGTGGATTTGAAACGTAAAGTGGAGGGAGAAGAGGAAGCAAAGTGTGACAAGTGCGTGGAGGAGGGTCAAGCAGTAGTGTTGTGTGTCGATTGTGTTACCTTCCTTTGCAGCTTCTGTTATGAAGTTCACAAGCGTATGAAGGAGTACCAAGATCACAATATATGTAAACTGGTTGAATTGCAGTCAAAGAAGAAACAGGTTGACGTCCGATCCAAAGCAAAATCCATGTTATGCCCTGACCATGATCTGGATATGAATTTCTTCTGTGAGACATGTGACCAGCTTGTGTGTCACTACTGTATTACCATTGAGCACACTGGACATGTGCACAATTCTGTGAAAGTGATGGCAAAGAAACACAGGAAGGAACTGGAGAAGATGATTGAACCAGTTGAGGAAATGATCAACAAGTTGTCTACATCACGTGAGAAGGTGGTAGCTGCTGGAGAGAAAATTGGTGCACAGGCCAGTGAAGTTGATCAACAGATTGACTTGTATTATGATGAACTACACCAACGACTAGAACAACAAAGAGAAGAACTAAAGAACAAGTCACGAGAATTGTCAACTAAGAAGAGAAAAGCAATTTCACTTCAGTTGGAAGAAATGGATTTCACTAAAGCACAAATTTTGAGTGTGAAGGGGCTGAATGATGCAGTGAAGAATGGATCAGACCAGGAAGCATTGTTCATGAAGAAACAAGTAGGTGACGATGTAAAGAAACTAACTAACTCCTATAGCAAATTGAAGACTAAACCAGTCGAGTTAGCCACAATGGTGTTTGCTCCTGTGAAGGAATACAAAAAGTCATTTCCACAGTTTGCCCGACTGTTTGATGATGTTCCGATACCAAACAACTGTGAGGTCACAGGTATTCCTGCACGACCACTTGTTGGTAGCAAGATTGGCTTTACCATCATCACCAAGAATCATAACAATGATCGTTGTTCCGAGGGAGGCAGTCACATTATTGTACAGGCACAATCAAGCAGGGGAGGAGATGTTGTTCCAGTAGAAGTGAAGGATAACAATGATGGGAGCTACTCTGCATCTTTTGTAACTAAACAAGTTGGAGAAGTGAAGTTGTCAATTACCATTGAAGGGGATCATATTAAAGGAAGCCCCTACACTATTATGGTGTACAGCCCAAATTACAAAACTATAAACAAGCCCAAGAAGATAGTGAATGATGATGGGAAGATGGGCCAGCCATGGGGTATTGCATTTGGTAAGGATGGAGTGTGGGCAGTAGCAGATAACAGCAATGATTGTGTATGCATATTTGACAGTCAAGACAAGTTGATTAGAAAATTTGGTCAACATGGAACTGGCAATGGTCAACTGAACCGTCCAGAAGGGATAGCATTTGATGCCAATAACCACTTGTATGTGGCTGAGTACAATAACCACAGAGTGCAGAAATTTGACATCAATGGTAGGTACTTGTTGCAGTTTGGACATCAAGGATCAAATAATGGTCAACTGGACCATCCAATAGGTGTCATAGTCCACAATGATAAAGTGTTTGTTGCTGATAATGGCAATCGTCGTGTCTCAGTATTTCATCTTGATGGTCAGTTCATCCACACTATTGGATCAGGACAATTGAAAGATCCCTATGATGTAACAGTCACTACTACAGATCAATTACTTGTTGCTGATTTTTATAACAATTGCATCTCCAGGTTTACACTTGATGGTACATTTGTGGACAAGTTTGGTGATGGTCAACTGAAGTACCCAACTGCACTTACCACTGATCAATGTGGCTTTATTCTTGTAACAGAATATGGTAACAATCGTGTATCAATTTTTGACCAAGATGGAGTGTTTGTACACAGCTTTGGATCCCATGGTTCTGCTGGTGGTCAATTCTCTAGACCTGATGGAATAGCTGTTAGTCCCAACAATGATGTGTATGTTACTGACCGTAACAACAAAAGAGTTCAGATCTTTTGAAATAGACACACTTTAGCTAGTTGTGTTGGGTTTCACTCTGATAACATACAGGTAGTGTTAGTTTAGTTTTGTACACACACTCATGTATGTATTAACATGTGTGATATTCTGCTATAATTATGTATATTGCAAAAAATATTTAATTGATGGTATATTGGGACTTTAGAATTTATAGTGTTGCTGATTGTGTGTGCACAATGGAAAAGAAATTATTCTGTGATTTTGTATTTCCAAAAAATATTTAAGTGAACATGTAAATTCTAATGATGTATTTGTCTCGTGTGATTATAGAAGAGCCACTATGGGTTTCAGAGATTAACTGTGATAGTTACAAACGCAGCTATGACTCTAATCTGACCCCTCCCCTCCATTCTTCAGTTACCATAACCTCCGAGAGCCATAAAAGCTCAGCTTGATGTTAATTAGTGAGCATGTTGCAATTTAGATTATCAGTGTTACATCAAATTATAATTCTTCTTCAATGTCACTATAACTACATGACTCCTTTATCTGAACATACACTGTTTAAAGTATACTTAAATTTTCTGTAAGTCACATGTGTACACCACCACTTACTGATCATGTGCACACTAGTTTCCATCTTCACCATATCTTCTACTAAATTAGATCTCAATATGGATAGTTATATATCACAAAACGTTTCAATTAGTAACAAAAAATAACCTATTACTATACAACAAGTACATGTGTTTGTGTGTGTGTAGAAAAGTGCTAGACTATAATTGTACAACAATGAACTGTCATTACAAAATATTGCCAAATTAGAAATTGGCTGTGGTTGGCAAAATTGCATGCTATGTGTGATGTGTGTGTGTTATGATGAAAAGCTCCCCGTGGGTGGAATATCGGTGATAGCAATATCTCCAAACTCGTCGATGAAATTCTGATGGGGTGTTGGCAACTGTCCCATGTGATGATTTGGTGCAGGAGATCCATATGATGATGCAAGGTCAGATGTCTGCAGAAACAAAAGTGGGTGTGGCTAGTGATCATGACAAGTTGTATGGTGCTTACTTCAGGCATGAATGGTGAGTTCATCATACTACCATGATATGATGAACTATCCTGTAAAAGTAGATAAACATTCAACATGGTTCATATATTGAGTGTATGTCATACTATTCTTGGACTGACACCTCCACGAGGCATAGGGCTCGGCTGTAGAGGACTCATAATTGAAGATGCTGGACTATTAGGATTGGTGAATGATGATCTGCAAAAATTATGCGCGTGGCTCAGTACTGATTACATATGATCAGGTACGCATGGCTTACTGTGAGCCTGCTAAACTTGGGATAACCACTCGTAGGTCATGTTTAAGGTAGCCTTGAGCTGTGAACTCTTGTTCCTCTTCTGTAGAAACAAAGGTATTAACAATAAGCAAACGTGCACTTAAAAGAACCACAAACCTTGTACGGTGTAATAGGTTCCAAACGCTTCATCTTTTTGAATGTTAGGGTAGAGTAGGAACAAGTGGTTGAGATCACGGACTCTGGAGTAGAGGGAGCAGGCTGGCTAACTACAGTATTGTAGCACAGAGCTAACACACCTGTCAGCAAATGATCTCATTCCTTGTAGGTGGCTGCGGTTCCACGGGGCTAGATCATACACCTGTTTCTCTATGTTGCCTAGAGAATAGGAAAGGAGCATGTGTCCATGTCTCCTACATCTTTATGTGTGTGCATGTACATGTGTATCTTGTATTATTTACACACACAGAAATTCACATACACACAGCAGGCGGATGCACACATGCATGTACACACATACGCATACAGACAGATACATGCGCACGTACACACACACAGAGGCACATGTGCGCACACACACGCACACACAGACTTACTCTTCACCCACACAATACTGACACCACCAGGTTCAGACTCAGTGAAACGTACAATGAAGGTACCAGGTTGACACCGCAACAACATTTCATGAGCTTCTCGCTTGTCCAGGAAACCCAATATCAAACTGTGTGGGTGTGGTTGACTTACAAAGCACTACATCCAATGGTAGCTTACTTGGCATTCCACTCCCTGCGAAGACATGTCTTGATGAGCTCACTGGTCTTGTAAAACCATTCCCAGAAAGTGAATCCTCGGCTTTGCAAGTGCTCCTGGAATAGAAATTAAGACACATAAACATCAGTTCAAAATTGCAAAGCCTTTTAATTAACAATGTACCATGAAACCACCTAACTTCAAAGCCAAATTCCAGGGTACATATCTTATAAACCCTGGCTGGCCATGGTACATTTAAGTTAAACCATGGCTGGCTATGGTACATTTAAAATAAACCATGGCCTTGATATATCTGATGAGGTAACGTTGTTTGTTTTTATAAGAATCCTGGCAGTATTCGATTGTGGGAGTTTATTATTACTCACGTGATGAAAACCATGAACCCGATTTTGCATTCTACAGCACTCATACGAAGGCGATTTGACACCCTTACCACCCTATGAGTTGACAAACGGAAGTTTAAGGTGAGAACTAGTGTCATGGTTAATTTACAATCGCGTGTTTGATTACGTACCACGCCCACTTTTCGTATATCACGAGGTAACCACTCTACAGCAAAGCTTACCCCTCTGGATGTTTAGAAAACATTGTAAACAGTGGTTAAACGATGTAGCAACTTTGAAACACTTGTTAAATCGCAAAATTGAGTGTTTCCGTGATATTCATAGGATTTTCCCGTTTATGGTAACAAACGTAACTGCAACGTTACTTGCTGCTGACCCATAATCGAATTTTACAAGACTCTCTATATAATAAATCCAGCGGGTTGCCTCGTATTGGCTTGGGTGATTAGTCGCCCACCACAGTAGGCTATTAGCCTACATGGTACATATCAGTTGTATCACGTGCCCTCGTGATTTGCCTGATATGTACACCCACGCTCTCGGGCCTAACGGCCCTCGAGCTTGGGTGTACATATCAGGCAAATCACTCGGGCACATGATACAACTATTACTTAAACTATTGAGGAATGCACGTTTACACAAAACAGGCTTATATGGTAGCTTGCCCGCCATTATAACTTAAAATCAGATGTTTATCTAAGGGAAGCACTGTAACAACAGTGCCACATTGCATGTTTTATCCACCATCTTAATTAAGGTTAGAGTCATGTAAGCTGTTTATGACATTATTTGCCATTGAATGGCAAGTCAGCCAACAGGTGAATGGGATCAACTGGCAATGAGTTATGGATCATTTTCTAAAGGATTTTAAAATTACCATGATGTGTTTTGGTCCTTGTACTTTCGTTGTAGGGTATCATTTAAACCGTTATTACATCACGAGTAAACTACATAACCATAGGATTACAAACACTTTGAAAATTACAATGCTTTCATTGTTTTGTTTACAACATGCGTAGCGACTGATCAGCCTATTTAAGGTAGCCTTCTTTACTGTCATGCTACTATAATATGTGTGTTACATTGGTAACACTATAAGCTATGTCATCTGGGACCTTGCAGGAGGCTGTACGGGTGAAGGTGTGGGTCTGAAGCCCCACTCACTCATAAAACAAGCCTCAGTTAACACCAGGTCCCCACAGGTGGGTAAACTGTTCTTGCTCAAGGAAATCAGACACATACATACTAGAGCCAACATTATAGTGGCATATCAAGTAGGTCTCAAACTTATCCAAGGTGTCCTTTATGTGAATACTACCATGTGTGACCGTCTCAACAAAAACCCAACTTGCTCGCACAATTTCAAATTTTTTTTATTTTCTCAGGATTATCTGCAGTGTCCAAGGAATGGATCACCAAAGTTCAGCCTTCTGTGGTGAGTAGTTTTGGTAGACAGTAGGAAGAGTAAGATTATCGATTTGTACAGTGACTATTCTACAGGCTCTTACAATCGCAGCCATAACTTCCGTTAGTGCATCGTAAACAAACACACATGACACGCATACCCTTGGGAGCTACAGAAACGAAAGAAAGATTTTTTCAAACTCTCCATGAGCAAGCAAATAAGATGGTATATAGTTGTAATCGACTTGAGTCTTCCTTCTTTGAGTACTGGCCTGATAAAAACTTGCGTATTTTTTCTTTGTAGCATGTGTAATTTTATGAATTATTTTCATTTTCTCAATATGCATGCTTGTGCGAACAAGTCGGGTTTTTGCTGAGACGGTCACATATAATGGTTAATTTCAATTTTTCAAAGAGCAGCTGGTAAAATAAATTTAAAAGGTTTAATTTTCGGATGCACAACCATCGACCACTAAATATAATTTCGTTAGTAGTACGTGAAGTGAAGATGATGAGCACATGTAGCAGTACAATCAAAATTGAGACAGTCATTAGCAGTGTTGGGAAAGTCACTTTGTCAATTAAATATATTACATATTACTCTTTACTTTTGGGCAATGTAATAAGTTGCAGTTACATATTACTCCAAATGAAAAGTAGTTTATATTACATTAAGTTACTTTTGCTCTGACCATACATCTTTCCTTTACACCTTGCATGTTAGTTACTGAGCTAGCATATAGTAAACACTCCTGTAAATATAGCTACTGGCTTCTTGCATCTCTGTAGAGATGCTCATTATTTTTACCACTTCAGTCATACCTAAACATTGCTGGCAAATCACGTGACCAGTTGTCTGAGGTGATAGGGGATCAGGATACTAGCTACTAAGCTGTTGAGTAACACTAATTGATTAGTAATGGACCTACTAATATAATGAACAATGGGTTCCTTGAAAGTTATATTATTAGACTATGAATAGCAGTGCGTTATATTACTTGAAATCACAAAATGTAATAACTATTACGTAACGCACGTTATTCCCAACACTGGTCATTAGGGAACATCATGTTATCTATATGATCGATTAGCCATGGCCGTTATTAAAGAAAGTCAAGCTGTTGGCCATGTACAGAGAAAGATCTCATCTATTTGTTTGATAATTCTTTTATAAGATGTCAAGTTACTGGTAGTAGATAGTATTCATCCGAACTACCACAAGGCGGCTTACATATTCCGTGCAAGTTGACATTTGCCTGCTCAGATCAAGAACTCTTGAAGACCAAAGATTTGATTAGAATCCAACAAGGAAAATGTACCAGGGGTAAGCTGTCCTTTGAATTCATCATAAATAGCCAGTGCTGGATGGTTTGGTGCAAGTTTCCTTTTTCTTTGAACATATGGAACAATAATGTTATTTATGTACTCCTTCATCTTGTCTTCATTACTCCAATGGTTGGGGAGTAAATGTGACATCCCAATTGTCTGGGAACACAAACCTTGACAAGTTGGCTGTTGTCTTGCCCTGCAAATCAACTATACTGGTAAAAATTCACCAGCCAGCAAAGCACAAAATAATACTGTTATTTGGTGTTTATCATTATCATTGGGGTCAGCAAATTCAACCCTCTTCGACTCTATAGTCCATTGTGAACAGGGACAATGTTGATCCCAGTGTGGTCCCAGTTAAACTGGAATCTTTATCATTTCCACCACAACCTTTATATCTAAAAGATACTGCTCTTTGAGTTCATCAAAATGTGATGGATCTATTTTTGCAGTGGTGGTGACTTTTCACTTAACATAATTCATCTGATCAAGCAAAGATTTAGTCCAATGTCTTGTGAGCTTAATTGGTTCTCTGTTATCGTGGGAAAGCTTTTTACTGTAATGCTTTAAAACACCTTCTCCAGCAGCCAAAACCGCTGTAGTGGTAACAGCTCCTTTAGCATGCATGTAACTCTGAACTTGCTTGTCAAGCTTGCCTCCAAGTAGCAGTGGTCTTCCTCATTTCTTGCTAGGTAAACTGGTAAAAACAATCTCTTCTGTACTTCCCTTCTTTTTGGCACTCCTTTAATATATTTAGTCTTCTAGGTACCAAGTATACTATCCTTTATCTTCACACAAAATTCTTCGCTACATCGCCGCATGGTTCCCATGTTGAACGGAAAATTTTGCAACCTGGGCTGCCTGTGTAGATGTAAACCTACTATATTGTCCTCGGCAAGGCTTCTCGCTGTTCTGTGCTTCAGTAACCTTCACCACGCTTTTGTTCACCTCCCTGATTACTGATGATGGCATTTCTTTCAACAAAGACCTATTAGGATCTGGTGGTTTACTGAGATATAGGTGTAAAGAAGTGATGCAAAGCCATGACACACCAAATGTTTCTCACTTTTCCTTGAACACCTCAGACTGCACAAGGTTTCTCGTGAAGTTGAAATCGACTGTGGTATTTAGTTTATATTTGAATAGTTAAATTTTCATAGAAGCTGTGTTCTTTGAAATAATTCAAAAATTAAACTCTTCTGAGTAAACAACCTGTTATACAGTATATCTTGAGGTCCTTAGTAGTCAAATGGTCACCAAAATTGTAGTGATTTTGTTGTTAAATGCTGTCTCTCTCCAGGGGGTTTCAGGAAACCCTACTGAAACTGTCAGTAGCAAGAAAAGCGTGTTGTTGTTGATTTAATCTGTTGGCAAGCACAATATCAGCACAAGTGCATCAATCTACATCATTACAGTGATAATCTGTGGGGGCACAGCCTCCCTTCCCAAGCAACTCCCCAAAACAATTATTGTGGCTAAAGATCGAGATACTTAATAGAGCAGTCTATGAAATACTCTAATAGAACAGTCACCATATGCAACCTTCTACAGTTGCTTAGTGTGAAAACTTACATCTGCAGCAGTATTTCATGGGTACACTTAGCTTGCTAGGAATCTCAGGACCTCACTAGTGACCTTCACTAGTTTGTTTTTACTGTGTTTAGCACTCAGGCTACTGGCATTTAAAAATCTGCAAAATAAAATCTTCTGGGAGCTTGCATCCCCAGACCCTACATCCTGATTCTATTTTCCAGTGGAAATCCCCTTTGAAGAATTCTAGGCATGCCCCTACTCTCTTACATAATTCAGGGAATACTGTATAAGCAAAGAATTTGATGGGGAATTAAATTTGACAGTTTACAAATTTTCACTGGAATCGTCAAATTTAAATCTGTCGCTGGCTTAGGGGATCAATAACACAGAGATATCCAAGGGAAGATCAGTCAACTTATCTGACTTATTCTGAAGAAGATCTAACCAACATCTGGAAGCTATACTACTGAGCATGGTACCACAGCGGTAGCCAGACATTTCTCCGAAACATTCAGATTTTTTTGTGCCAAAGGTATCTGCAGGTCTCTAGTCTGGCAGCACCCAACCCTTCACATAGGCATTATATTATACAAAGGGTTGGGTACCACCAGACTAGGTATTCTCCTATTATTGATGCATCCCAGATAGCTACATTTGTACTCATGGTAGCCTTGGCCTTGAATTGCAGTTATAATACTCAAAGCTATTGCTGGAAATTGTCACAACTATCACTTAGGCTTTCATGATGCCATCACTGAAATTCTCAAATGCGGTGCATGCTGCATGATTACCACGGGCCCTTGTGAACAAGCGGAACCGTTAAATGTAAATAGACATATTGTTCCATGCCAAATAACTTTCCCATCAAATTTTCTGCTTATAGTACTGTATGTTAGGGATCATGTAGATTTGGGATTTCTGGCCAAAAATATCAACCAAAAACCAGCTTCAGAATACCATCCTGGTGCCTTGCCAGTATTGGTTATGTATAACCAAGCCCAAAAGTGTCTTCAGTACAATCCTAAATGCCTCCATTAGATTGTCATGAAATTTTTTTTTTAATTATTCAATGGAATTTTGACTAACTGCCTGCCTGCCTGATGCCTTCAGGCAAGCGTAACTCAATAACGGCTAAGGCTACAGGCTTGATTTTTTCACTGTTCGACATCGCTTCGTCCAGAGACATGCCTTTTGGCATACCGCAGTACGTACATGTACGCATCATGGACTTACCTTTATTTCCTATTTATTTTGTCAATTTAACAATGAAGTAGGGATCTATGCAATAAAAAGTAGTGAAACAAGAGATGAATGGTGGAATTACAGCATAGCTTGGTGGGAAAGTCCCTATTTTGGCAAAGAACATTATAGCTAATGTGCCAAAGTAGGGACTTTCCCACCAAACTATGCTGTAACACCATCATTATATTTCATGAGATTCGCTGCATGTAACACTGGCATTTCTTTCTTTCTGCACAATTTACAGGTTAGATGGATTAATATTATCAAAGCGGCTATATTTACAGGGGCCCATAATGTAGGATTTTTTTGCTATATTTATGGCATTCCTAAGTGTGCATGTGCAAGCATCTCGTGACATATTTTGTTACATTTGCTATTTAAAAAAAAGACTTTAAAAAAATCGTGATACAAAAAGGTATAAGAAATGAAGAAAAAAAGGTGTGATGTGACGAGGCTCGAACCCACACACCCAGGTATGGAATATCCACCATCTACCACCGTACCACCGGTACTTGCTGGCTACTCCTCTTGTTTTTGTACTATTTAAATGTTACAAACTACATAGTCTAATCCATACCAGTGAAGAAGAAACCAAAGCTGAACCCGACCCTAACCCTAACCTTACGTTTGCCTGTTAAACACAATGATGACTTTCACTGTCTGTATGAAGGTAAGTTTTTGGGTGAGTTCGAGGCGAGCTAGGGTGACGCTCGCTTCACTTGCTCCAACACTAGCTTGCCTCGAACTCACCCAAAAACTTACCTTCATACAACTAGTGTGTTTGATACTTGAGTTATACAACAAATGACCGGCTAAATAAATATATGCACCGTGACCAACTGAGTCATGAGATGCTTGCACATGCGCACTTAGGAATGCCATAAATATAGCAAAAAAAATCCTACGTTACGGGCCCGTAAATATAGCCACTTCGTAATATTATTGCGCAAAGGTGGTTTTATGTCGCGTAAGATGCCTCTAGGATGATTTTTAAAGTAAGCAATTTAGGCGGCACGAGTCACTTTCAGAGCAATCCCTACTTAAACAGTACTACCATACTGTTTGATAGCACACCTGCATAGCTAATCTACGCATACATATAGTTCCAATCAAATAGTAACGGTACCTTAACTGCCACCTTAACAGACATGCATGCACATGCACAATATAATATACCTTCACACACGTACACACGTACACACCTTAAACACAATTTGCTTGGTCACCATAAACTGGCTAGTATCACGATCATTGTTGGCAGCAGTGGCTATACACACAACACTAACACACAACAGCACATGTTACATATTGACCTACGATTCTGTATGCTCATTAGTCTCCGAGCAAGATAGTCTGAATTTTTCTGCGATAGTCCTTTCCCTGTCTGCTGGCTGAAGTATCGATTAAGAGAATCAGCAAATGTTGGCCATGCAACACTGTCCGGTACAGAAAATGGTTCCCTGTCCTGTTATAACACGATAAAATTCTGGTGTGCATTATATGGAATTAATACTCACAGGGTCAGCAAATGAGTTGTCCCAGAAAATGGTGGCCTCTGCTGCTGGTTGCTGACTGCCATGTACCACAACAACCACAGGTAGGGAAAGACACTGCAGAAAATGAAAGTAACATGTGTGAACACTTTTAGATATTTAGAGGTAGCAATTAAAGCTACTTTCCTAGTTTTGGGTTTACTACTAAAGAGTTTATCCCCTTGGCAATTTGCTTGTAGGATTATAACTTTTGTTCAAAGCAACTGTAATAGACAGTTCTTACTCTATTAAGTATGCACCATGTAGCATTATTTTGAGGTGCACAACACACATATCAGCCCCAGCTGACTGCTGTCCATACACTTGACCATGTGGAGGTCATCTGGTGACATTAGTCAAAACTTCTTGGCCTCAAAAGCACCCACTGACAAATTGTATACATGAAAAACTAGCTTAGCTGCTGCATATTACTCCACTTTACAGCAGTTTATGTTCTTTTTGCAGGTTTTTGTTCATCAACTGATCTTTAAGTCAGACCAATAAGCTGTTCAAAGCCACATTCCTTTAAGCAGCTGGTAAGCTACGTAGATTTTAAAGCAACAGTGAGCATGAAGCATATTTGTACTACAATTTAACTACATAGGGTCTAGAATGAACGTAATGAATGTGGACTAAGGTCACAAGACAACCTTTACATAATCAAGCACATGGGTGGCTGAAGACGAGATGACATATCATTGTGCTTACATCACTGACCGTTTACATCACCGACCGTATCATAGCATTAACAAGGCAAGGGTTATACTTGGTAAAAAAATTTACAGTTCAATAGAAAGGTACCCTAAGTAACAAAAATCTGTAGAAACTTTTCAAAACTCCTTCCAAGACAGATTCTTAAAACTTTTACTTGTCAAACAATGGAATTAAAAGTCATGGTATTTGAAATGTTCATACCAAAACACATATCAGTACCTTCACTGATACATCCAGTTCACCGTTGACACTGAAGTTAGACTGGAATAGCAAAGCAAACTTTTCTTCTGTCACAGTCTGGTCCGTTCCTTTTCTGTCTGTCGCTCGTTTTACTCTCTTCAGTTGCTGTAGAAATTGAGCTCAACCACATTGCTAAAAGGAGCCACTCCCCTTACCATGAAGTTGAACTTGCAGCAAACATTGTGACTTGTTTGTTGATACTCCATGTTCTAATTATAGAGATGAAAACTTTTACTATATTTTGGGATGCAAAAACTAACCTTTTTGCAGTTCAAAATTTCTCCAACATTGTCATTTGTACTAAAGTATAATAATATATAATGAAATGACACACTGGTCTTGTCCCCAGCCGCCCACACACTTGATCACACGAAGGTTGACCTTCACATGATCGAGCACATGAGCAGCTGGGGACGAGACTAAATGCTACTTACGGTGCCAAGGGATCGTGGAAAATTGCTTTTGCTTGCTTTTCGCTACATTAATAAAGATAAACCATGCAAACACAGAAATAACAAAAGTAATCTCACTTTATAATACTGACTGAAACCTCAGGAGTGCTCATGTGTATATTGAGTTTGTTACCTACCAATAACCTGAAACAAGATTGAGAGATGACAAACCACATCCCCACCCCTACCTACATGTGATAACATACCGAACTTCAGCAGTAAACCTGTTATTTGTTTTCATCACTTGTGGTGGCTGCTTCTCCACAATGAAGCACCTGTTGTCATGGGAACAAGCTTGAATAGTGTGGTGCTCCATTCAAAACTCACTCAGTGATTAATTTGTTGAGTAGTTCATTAACAGTTTTCATCAAATTGTTGTAAGGTCCAGGTTGTTGTGCATCACTGATTAACAGGTGAGATCGAAGCGTCTCATACTGTAAGAGAACAACAGTGTTAGTGTGTAAGTATACAAAGTGTGTGCATAGTAGTAGAAACATTTTATATGAGCATGTGTTTGTAATGTGTGTAGTGTTTGTCTGTTGCCCGTTGGCCCATGCTGCCAACCTCCTTGCAGTGTGACTGCAGTGTGCACAGAGTAGTATGTAGTGATGTTCATGTCTCACATAAAGGATGAGGAATTTTGGGTGCCCCCACCTTCACCTGTAAGCCTCCTGTACAGGTGCTAGTCCTGTCCCAGGATGACTTGCCTGCATAGACAATGCACAAGTACCTTAACATGATAGCAGATTTTTGTACTAAATATGTATACAATGTGTTTGTATGCATGTACACATGCTTGTGTTGTGTGTGGCTGGATGTACTGTATTACAAACAGCCACTGTCAAAAATAGGATACCATATTTTTCTTGTTTCCAAGCAAACTATATCCTGATAATGATAACAAAGCCAAAGTTGTAGTGACAACTTCATGCAAGTTCTTTTGTAATCCAACGGTGTTTTCCCTCCAAAAAGGTTATTACTAAAAATTAAATACAATATCCCCAAATTACTGGTCCATATAGCAATGGCGTTTATGACTACTTATTGCAACATAGTGTGGGTGATAGGGGAATGAACTGTCAAAAGAAAACCAGAAAACTGTCATGCATGGTGTATATCAGCATTCAAGCATGCAGGTTGACAAGTCTTTGTAGAATGTGTGGGCTATGTGTGAGTAGGGATAAATATGTTAAAAGTTCCTTATACAGTATCCTCCAAGCTAAATGACTACTCTTTATGATATCGGTATATCAGATCGGTATCAGTGTTTAAACTCAGTATATCGGACTATCGGATCGATTTAACATTTCTCTATTGGTACACCTCTATGCGTGAGCGTTTGTTACAGCTGGTGAACTACTTCCCCTGATGACACCAGGCCACCACCAGGTCCCCATGGGTACACTGGAGCAATTTCTTGCTCAAGGAAACAACAGCAACTGGGCATCGCAACCTGAAACCTTTTGATTACTGGGATCGGTGCTCTAGCTCCTTGGCTTTGCAGCCCATCCAGCTAGCCTTCAATGAAGACATGGCATTAACTGAGGAAACTGTCCTTACCTTGCTTAGTGGTGTTAAGGTTGTTGTGGAACTTCAGGATCTGCTGCCTCTCTTGGACAGTAATGCAGATTACTAGTCCTGCCCCAGGAGGATTTGCCTGCACAAGACTCGAATGCCTGAGTGGTGCACAGGCACCCCAGTGCTGGGCAGCAATAGTTGTTTTGCACAGCTGCTGGAGGCTTTGCTTTTGTGTGTGTGTACATGTGCGTGCTTGCATGCATCAAGGATCTCAGTATTAATTGATTAGTCATCAATTACTAGATTGATTAATCTATATGTAGTAGACACCATGCATACAGCATCAGCTACACTTAATACTGTACACAGCGTAGTAGTGGTAGTCTACACACCACTCAGCATAATGTTATAGTAGGTAAAATGGGAGTTGAGTGAATGGCAACAGTTGATAGGTAGTTAAGTTACAATTAGTAGTTTAGCTGGCAACACTAGCAATCGTTATCAGTAGTCACTAGTTATCAGTAGTCACTAGTTATCAGTAGTCACTAGCTATCAGTAGTCACTAGTTATCAGTAGTCACTAGTTATCAGTAGTCACTAGTTATCAGTAGTCACTAGTTATCAGTAGTCACTAGCTATCAGTAGTCACTAGTTATCAGTAGTCACTAGTTATCAGTAGTCACTAGCTATCAGTAGTCACTAGTTATCAGTAGTCACTAGTTATCAGTAGTCACTAGTTATCAGTAGTCACTAGTTATCAGTAGTCACTAGTTATCAGCACTTACAGGCTACAATATAGTGTGTTTGAGAGCTTAGGATCTGTCATGGATGTAGTTAATAAATGGTGAGCCAACCCTTAGTGATCTTACTATTGAAAATTGTTCCCTTCAAGTTGCTCAGTTTTTATTGATGACATGTGTGTACTACATGATTGATTGATTACAAAAATAAATTTATTATATTTTCATTGATTAATCATGAATGCATGCACAAGGGCATGTGTAGTGTGTGTGTGTGTGTGTGTGTGTGTGTGTGTGTGTGTGTGTGTGTTGTGTGTGTGTGTGTGTGTGTGTGTGTGTGTGTGTGTGTATGTGTGTGTGTGTGTGTGTGTGTGTACGTGTGCACTTGCAACATGTTTCGCAAACATACAAACATGCGTTCATCTACCTGTCTAATTTGTATCCGATTTCTCCATAACAATTCTGCCAGCTGCTCACACCACTGCTGAAGCTGGTCCAGTTCTTTCTTGTTTGGCATTTCTTCTTGTCCACATAACCGCTGAGTTCTCTTCCAGTTGGCCAGCTCCTGATCCAGAACAAGACCCTGTACTTTTGCTATATCTTGCAGACACTTAAAGTAGTTCTTTCCTAGCTCCTGAAAACAGATTTAAAATGTCTTTAGTAATCAAATATTCATCTCAACTGCACAGCACAGGTTGCACTTAAATGTAAATAACTACACAGGTAGTCTCTTAAAAATTTGTGGGAAAAACCAGATGTCCTCCATTAGTGCTAAATGAATAGCTAACAAGTTAATTAATTAGCTAGTTGATTAGGGTTTTTTTTTACAAAATTCATGAAATGTAATCCCATTTCCTGAGTAACACACACACTATGCAGTGTACCATATAGTAAGGCCACCAAACTATCCGGTATTATTTAGGTACATGATTGACATGGTCGCTATGTTGGGGTGGTCTTATTAATAAGGTATGTTCACTAAATTCAGGACCTATTTGAGGTGGCTGCTTCACCATCTGTTTTAAAGGTAACCTAAGGAATTTGAAAAATTCACTAATAACCTATATCACTATGGTGATAGTGTTGGAATGCACCATTTAGAGTATATATGACACATGATCCATTAAGTGTCTGTCCTACCCTGTAGTGGTATCACAGGCAGACAAGTTGATTGGATGCCATGTCATATGGTTTTGTCAACTGTGTGTGTATGTGTATGTATGTGTGTGCGCGTGACACATTGCTCCAGTCTACCCAACTTATAATTGGGGACCTGACCATGTCTGATTTGACATTGCACTACACTCATGCACATGAGTATTAGCAATTAGCAGCCCACCCAGCTGTAACATCAATGGGTACCTGTATTAACTGGGGAAGTAGATGCCAAGTCATGTCTCACATATTGGGTGAAGGTTCGGGTGGGACTGTAGCACCCACCTCACCTGTGAGATACAGTACAGCCTCCTGCGGGTTACTAACTAGTCCAGGATTTGCCTGCACCAACTCATAGCACCTGAGTAGTGCCCAGATGTTCCATGCTTGTTCACTGTGTAGGCGTGACCATGCCAGCACAGTAGTGCCAAAGGCTTTGCTTTGCTTTGTGTGTGTGTGTGTGTGTGTGTGTGTGTGTGTGTGTGTGTGTGTGTGTGTGTGTGTGTGTGTGTGTGTGTGTGTGTGTGTGTGTGTGTGTGTGTGTGTGTGTGTGTGTGCATGTGTGTGTGTGTGCACACATGTGTGACAACAGATGTCCACATACTCTAGTAAAATACACAAACACCACCAAGAATGTTATTTATATGGTTCACCCACTTACTTGTCTAAAGTGGTGCATCTCTTCAACTTCTCTCGCTAAGTGGGCCTCCATTTTCTCTCTCCTTTTCCTTTCCTTAACTCTTCTACTTGTTCTACACTGTGCTGGCCCTGGCCTTGTGTTAAGTTCCCTATAAGACATGAAACAGTAAATTAGGTCACACCACAATTTAAGCATGATCTGATGGCTAGAGTACCAATTACAGAGGGGAATTACAGATAGCCACACATGACTTGGTGAATCCCACTCAAACTGAGGGCCTGAAGCAAGTCTTCCTGGTAAACTTATATCACTGTTACATGTAAATTGGGATGGATGCTTATATCCTTTGCATGTTAGAATCCTTCCATGTAATAGTATTAGGAACCACTTCATGACACTCATTTGCATACAACACTTGTATCATTAGTAAGATGTCTCCAAGTACACTTATCTACTTCATTTACAAACAATACAAATAGCTTCCAACTATCACTTAGACAAGAAAAAATAAATAATCGACTACAGAGACTTACCTTGGAGTTTTATTACTTCTTGGTACTGAATGACGAATTGTTCCTGTCTGGTGTGAAGTGAGTGGCATTCTTCTTGTGTGTTCTGTGTCTGCCTCATTATCATCTCCAGGCCTCGTTGGATGGCACTGCTGTTGCCAAGTACTTGTACACCCATTGGGCTTGCAGCTAGTGTCTGTACATGTAACCATGAGCCCCAGTAATGACAGCATAATACACACTGGTCTGGCGCTGCCGATCCTATTTAGGCGCTTATACAAGCACCCCGAAAATAGGGTCTGGTCTGCCTACCGGGGATTTCAGTTCCGTTTAAAAACAGGCGTTTTGCGTGATGATGTAATCACGTTGTTTTGAACCGGTTGATGTCATCACGCAAACAGTACAATTTTCAAACGGAACTGAAATTCCCGGTAGCATTCAGGACTTGTGTTTAGTACAACTGCCGCCATTGATCCTCCCGTGCAAAGTACACAATATGGTAGTGATTTTTGTAACTTCACGTGTTCAATCTAAGTTGCTATAGTGCATTAAATTCTGGCATTTTCTAGCAATGCATAGCATTTGCCACATGGTTATATTCAGCTGAACACTGGTGGAATGATTACTAGATGATGATGTTTTGTCCTCCAAGTTTCCATCCACTATATTTGTAATTGTATTTCGTTTTTTGTAATTAGTTTGTGTACGTTTGTGTTTGTGAAATTTTCAGGAGTTAAAACTGTGTGGCTTACTGCCTTTAACTGATACTCTAGCTACTGGCTAGACAAAGACACAATAAGAATTAAAACGTGGCTAAATCTATTTTACCATGGCATGTGCATGCACACACACGCGCGTGTGCATACATACATGCACACACTCATGCATGCATGCATGTACACACACACACACACACACACACACACACACACACACACACACACACACACACACACACTTACTCTTCTCAGACAGACTCTTCAGGTCTTCACCAATACAATACTGACACCGCCAGGTTCAGACTGAAACATAAAATGAAGGAAACAGTTGACACTGCAACAACATTTCATGAGCTTCCCGCTTGTCCAGGAAGCCCAATATCAAACTGTGTAGGTGTGGTTGATTTGCTAAGCACTACAGCCAATGGTAGCTTACTTGGCATTCCACTCCCTGCAAAGATATGTCTTGATGAGTTCACTAGTCTTGTAAAACCATTCCCAGAATGTGAAGCCTCGGCTTTGCAAGTGCTCCTGGAATAATAATTAAGGCACATAAAAATTACTTTAATTAACCCTTAAAGCCACATTAAACTTTTGAGGAATATGTGTTTACCTAATATGATAACTTGGCCTGTCTATATAACTCCATTAGCCTAAAACCAGATGTTTATCTAAGGGAAGCACTGTAACAAACAGAGGATAAATTACTTGTTATGAAATGATGACTAGTTTTATTGCAATACCACATTCCACACTTCATCCACCATCTTAATTAAGGTTAGAGTCATGTGAGCTGTATATGGCCTTACTTGCCATTGATGAATGGCAAGTCAGCCAACGAGTGAATGGGACCAACTGGCAATGAGTTATGGATCATTTTGTAAAGGGTTTGCATACTTACAAACTGACAGTACCATGGTATGTTTTGGTCCTTGTACTTTCATTGTAGGGTAAATCCCTACGTAACATTTAAGTCTTATTAAAGTAAACTGACATTGATTGCATAATTCAAAAATTACAGTGCTTTGTTTACAACCTTGTGTAGCGACTGATATATCGACCTATGTGGCATTAAGGTAGCCTTCTTTGTTGTCATGCCACTGTAACATGTGTGCTAGCTACATTAGTAACACTACTTAGTGACCACCTTATTATAACAAGTAGATCTCAAACATAACCAAGGTGTACTTCATGTGGCTACTACCGTATACTCAGAAATCTTCGATGTATATCTATTTCACTGTTATGTACTTTGTCAGGATTTTCACGTTTTAAACTTCATGGATGTCTCTTAGCCAGGACTTCTTTGCATTTAAATCTCACGCCATTGGATCTGGAAAGAAAAAACCATCATGAAATATGTGCAATAACAAAAGATTATAATCATGTGAGTCAACATGTGGCCACAAACAGAACTACATATGGAAACATTGTGGGAATGGCAAGGAAGACAAAAAATAAGGAAAACAAAAGGTAGACAACACAAAACAGACAAAAGAAGCAAAAACAAAATGAAATTATAAACTACAATATTAAGTACTTCATCACTGATCCACTTTACAATCCCTTGCCAGAAGCTGAAATACTGGCAGAGGCAGCATCATTGATAAATGACTTCAATATGCTCAGCTCAGGGTGAACAAAATATACTAAATTTAGCAGATTTTTGACCCAGCACTGTTATCTTAACCGTTTCATAGTAATTGGCGACATTAAGGTGGTCAAATTTAGCCAGCAACTGCACCATACTTTACACAAGCTATGCATGGATGTCACTTCAATTACCACATGATTACAAATTTACAATGACCTGCACAGGTAAATAACACGTTGATGATACACTGAAGACTGTGTAACTGAAATAATGAAAATGCTCTCCGTCATGATTTGTTTAGTGCTGCAACCCAGAAAACTTAACAAATGCACAAACACAGCACACAAGTAAACAACTTGATACAATTATTAAAAAGGTACCAATTTATTTTTTTACATTTTTCACTTGCAGTAATCCATAGAAAAAGTGGCAGATAAATATGCCACTCATGCAAACTGCCCATAAACTTAGGTTCTTGGGCGGTTCAGGACTCGATGCTTTACTTGACATTGCCCTGGGACAGTGTTGTCGAATTTCACAAGATGTTGTGAATGGTGTGCATAAATTAAAACTGTCTCAGACCACTCCTCCTCCTCCCCCCCCCCCATCCCTCCACACACACACACACACACATACACACACGCACGCACGCACACACACAAAAGAAAAATGCGGTCTAGCTACACAACACTATAATCTCACATGGCGTCACATACATACATTTATATTTTGCTAACTTCATAGGTTTAAAGGAGTAAATTATGCTGGTCATATGATTTCACATCTCTCAAGGTTTTGTGAACAAGAATTGAAAGGATATTTCTCACAATTTGGTACTGACTTGGGATGTGTCCCATTTCCAAAGTGGTTTCCAGATTTAGTAGTAAGTTATAGGTGAAGGATTTTATGGATATACTATGAACTATCTTTAAGGTTGGTTCCCATATTATGAATTTATGGCTAGTCAGGTATTGATAAATATAGTTATCCAAATACAGTGCATGGAACCCCATTAACAGGCACTCCGTGTAATGGATACCTCCTAATTACGGACCCTATAATATGGTCCCTAATGCACTCTCAATGCCCACAGTACAATAGACACCTCTTTAGGCCAGGAAAAGTAGATTGCTAGTTTCTCATCAGCCACTTCCCAATTTTACTGGTGGGTGGTCATTAATAATGAAGGAAGTACCCAAAATTATACTTTATGCTTACACTTTACCACCTTTCTGAAGCAGGAAGAAATGTTTTCCATAGTTGAAAATGATCGGTTAGTTTGTCCAAACATTTTATTATTAAAGCACGTGATCAATTATAGCAGTAATAAATTTAGATGCAGCTAGGGTGGAAGATATGAGAAACTTTGCCTGGCCTTATAAACAGCTAACAGACAACCTATATGAATACCCCTAGAGTGGCGGATCTAGGATTTTTAAAAGGGGTTTTCTGAAATTTGGTATAGCTAAATAAGGCATCTGATAACAATTCTCCAGAAAATTTTGAGATTTTAGAAGCTCTGAGATCGGATTTTAGGCTATTTTTTGTTAGCAATTACAATAAATTCAATACTTTAAACTGTAAATAATTACTAAATACTATAGCTAACTATAGGGCAAATATGGTGACTACAAGCTGTGGCTTTGATTGCTCTATTAGAGTAGTTACTTGACTGCTCTATTAGAGTATCTCAATCGTTTTTAATGCAGTGGGAGATGAAAAATGAAGTGTTGCTGATGGTTTAATAGCTATAAATGGTGTTAAATGGTGCAACTGCATGCATGCTACTGGTATGTAGTTGTTTGCTATGACAAATTGTCAATACAACAATGTTTATGTAATGAGAATGCTACTAAGCTAAATTAAAAAGGGGGTTTCTGTCGAAACCCCAGAAACCCATCTGGATCCGCCACTGCCCTGCCATACTTAGATCTGGATTTTAACTGTTTAAGACAGCTGTATGGCTGATACAGGGAGTACAACTGCACAACTACAAATAATAGACACAATACATTGTAAAATTGTATGACAGCAGTTGTGTATGATTGTTCATACATATAGTAAGCTTACATGATTTACCTCTCTACGTAACGGTTCCGTGTTGCAGTTCCTTAAAGTCAACCCTCCTTACTACTTAAGATAATCAAGTAGACAGCACACGGTGAACCTCGCGGTGAACACAAGATCCGCACCAATTTAATTAGAATACTCATGTGCCTAAGAGTATAGAGCAGGGTAGAGGCGAGTATAGAGGACTGTTCGGGAACATTTACGAAGAGTTTCAAGCTGAGATTATAAATGAAATAGGTATGTGAAGAATCAGCTGTGTATACTATAGTAGCTGGCTAACTAACTAGCCAGTTGCTGTGTAAGCCATACATGTGTCTTGGTATTGGTTGTGACTGGTTAGCTACTCTTAAACCTCAACCTCCCTCCAAAGGACACCTCCGTATAAAGGACATGTACAAGGAGGCATGGTCCCCAAGTGTCTGTTATTTAGAGAACCAAATTCTCCAACTGAAATGAATTTAGCTTCATTAGTCTTTAAATTTCAAGTTACTGAGTCTACATTGTTATCAATACCAGCTACGTGGTAGTGGAGAAAGAAGTGGAACATAAAAGGAGGACAAAGGTAAGTGCACCATAGCTGCTGCTAATAGAACATTCATAATGGAACACAATTTTAAAGTCACCATATGAAGAAGTTTGCGGACATTTGCTATACTTTTGTCGATGGCAAAAATGCCAGCTGGAACAGGCATGTCCAATACATTTTGATTGAAAAACCATTAAAATTTTAAATTAATTATTGTGTATATACCGCTTACCTCAAGTCTGTTTAGCAACTTTCCAAATTTGATACGTGTAGAGCAACTCTCTGCGTGTACAATGATACCAAAAGAAGTCCAATTCACGGAAATTTAGGTGTGTCGAAATGGCCTAAACCGACTGGGTGTAGCAAATTTCCCTATACATTTTGTATTGGGTGTTTCAGGGGCATGCAACAAAAGGCGTAATAACCTGCGACACGTGATAAATACCTCAGATTCCGAACCAGATTTGGAAAAAGCAGTGAATAGCGATTAAGATGAGCTATAGCAGAAGGAAATCAGAGGAATTTTAAGCATGTCATTTTAAGGTTGAAAATCACTTACTTTTTCTATGGAGAATTGAATGGAGGATATTTGGAAGGGAATGCTGCGAGATATTTCTATGTCTTGACAGCCAGTAACCTTCACTACATTAGTGTTACAATGAAACAAAAGCACTGTGAACTAGTTCTGCATACCTCCTTCAGTGTGACAACCAGCAACTACACAACGTCTTGGCATAGCGTCTTCGCTTCTAATATCGTCAGGCGTTAAAGTGAACTTGAATTTAAACTAGATTTTGATAGTTATAGCTATACCGTTTTATGCAATACGCGTACCGGAACTCTTCTTGTGACGATTTATGATGTCACAAAATTACCAAACTTTATGGGTTAATATCTTGCAATATCAGCATAATTGAATTATTAAAATGGTGTTTTTGTGCATTGCTTGATACAAACAATACATCCATACAATAAAATCATACATGAATTTTCCATTTCAGTTGACCTTTAAGCCGAATTATGTCCGTTTCATGTAAAAACTTCTTCATATGTATTTTATTGTTTAATATCATTGTAAAATTATAGAATATTCTATTAGCAACAGCTACAGTGCACTTGCCTTTGTCCTCCTTTTATGTTCCACTTCTTTCTCCACTACCATGTAGTTGTTGATTTGTGTTAGAGTAGTTTTGACTGCTCTATTAGAATACATCTCACTGCTCTATGTTGATCTTTATAAAAAATTACCCTTTTAAGGAATCAATGAAAGTTTCCTATTACACTGTAGTTATACTGCCCTACTCTGTTCCCATTTGTTCTGTGTGTTTGTACTACCAAACTATGATAGTCTGTTGTTCCTGCTGCAAGCCTACAAGTTAAATATTCAGAAGGGGTTTCCTGAATTCCCTAAACATGCCCCTTGAAGTTGGCAAGAAGTTGTGAAGTTGTAAACATGTCGTGCTGTATGTATAACTTGTAGACAGAGGCGTAGCTAGCCAGACGGTGGTAGGGGGGCAGACATCCCCCACAAAACACTCGACATCGTTCATAACTGCACAAAAGGCTAATGACCCAATGATGGGCTAACCAACATACGGTGTTGTATTATTACAGCTTATGTAATTAGCTACATAACTACTTCATTACTGATTGCTACCAGTTATCACTTATCAATGGAAGTATTTTCGTCGATCATCATCGCACATGCCACAATCATCACACATGCCACAATCATCGCACGTGCCACAACTGTACTCCAACAAATTTGCCCGCAATCCAGTAGAACTATATTGTGAATATTTTAGTACAAATACAATGTTTCACAGTTACTTACGTCAGCCACAGTCTGCGCTGCAGTCCTAGCAGACTGGCATAGTATGACGAGCTCACTCACTTCAGCCGGCGAAATTCAAACGCCACGAAATCCCAATTCTACACCTTTCCTGTTAGCAGAATTTGTAAGCTTGTAACAGATCATCTGGCTGACTGACAAAGTGAAAAATTAAACTGGCATGCCACTACACTGTACGAAGATCCATACAGTGTGATTAACTCGGGAAAATAAAGTTGGTCCATTTAACACTTTATCACCTCATAGGTTTGTAGCATCATTGCATGTCACTTGTCACTTCTGAGTTGTGACTCTTGCGAAGTCACTTTGAGCAGGTCATCTGTCTTTTTAGGTTCGAAAAATGCACTATCATGTGAGTAGTGTTGGCTAAATATAGAATTGTGTTCATTCGGTGTCTATACGGGGGAACCCCTGGGGATTCGGACATACCTTATTTTTAGCGCATCGTTTTATCAAGAGTAAATAATGTTTTCATTATTTACTCTTGGTTTTATTTATGAATTGCTTGTAACGCGCAAGAAATCATCGTATTATTATCACGATTCACAAACGAGTTGAATGTTGTGTGCACTCGCGTAGTAGCACACAAACAGTATGTATGCTTGTTATGTATATTTTGTCTTAATCATTAAGACGTTTATTCTCCCTGGGATGCGTGTCAGTTACTGGAAAGCTTGTGACGGAAATTTAAAAAAACATCACTTAGTGATGGGGGGGGGGGGGGCAAATGCCCCACCCTGCCCCCCCTTGGCTACGCCACTGCTTGTAGACTGGAAACTCTAAAGGATATGTATTTGTTGAAGTTGCTGCTGAAATGATGGACAATTACCTGATGTTTGACAGTGTAAGGAATAGCACCACACACCAAATATTCTAATAAAGCATACAACTAGACCTCTGTGAGGGGGCGGTAGTGTAAGCATCTTTGTGCTTACTTTTATGTGCACAGCTTCTAGGGGCCATGCCCACTAAACTAACAGATTGTTTCTGGTGCATTCTCAGGTACCTGGGAATGACATACTGTTCCAGAAATTTTTGTATACTAATCTCTCTTAGGTTACTTCTTGTATATTCAGAGGTACTTGAGAATAAGATGCCGCTCCAGGAAAATTTTGCATTTTAGATTCTTGTAGATTGTTTTGATGTGTTCTCAGGTACCTGAGAATGTGATATGCTACTCCAGAAATTTTTGCATTTTAGACTTGTAAATGGCATTCTCATGTACCTGAGAAGGACATGCTGTTCCAGAAATTTTTTGGATTTTAGATTCTCATAGATTACTTCTAATGCATCCTGAGTCACTTTCATTTAAACTATTGCTTAAAATTTAACAAGGGGGAGGGCAAGTGCCCCTGTCCCCCTAAGATAGACACTGTAACAAGAGGCACCCAGACACTTAGAAAGTGACAAAACAGTGTAACGTACATTATTATGTTAAGTCCCTTAGTACTGTTGTATCATACAGTGCAGTCAGGGCCGCCCACAGGGAGGGGGGATTGGGGCATTTTACCTTGGGCCCCATCCTGAAAGGGCCCCCAGGAGGCTCCATCAAAGGCCCCTTGAATACCTGTTTAAAAGATTGATGTACTCTAATAGAGCAGTCAGGATCTAGATACTCTAATAGAGCAGTCACAGTATTCTTGAGAGGAGCAGTGTACCAAGTTATAATTAAGGAGATATGATTGGTGATAGGAAGCTATTGTCATTGTCAGCATGTAATGACCTTGTTTTTTTTTTTGTTGTTGTTTTTTTTTGGTCTTTGACTTACATTTAGGCTGAAGTTATGATTCAGAGTGGAACCCTTCCTTGCCCGTGAGCCCCTCTTTAACTCTTTGCCTGGGCCCCCTAATTTCTCTGGGCGGCCCTGAGTGCAGTATTACAGTATAGTAGGAATCTCGTGAGGGTTTGGGCTATCCAGACCAAAAATATTACCCAAAAGCCAGTCTCAGCTTTTCTTCATGCCAGCTTGGCAGTATTGATCATAATCAAGCCCGATCCAACCCCTTCCAACAAGTTGATAATTTTTTTTTTGCATTTTTATTGAACTCTGACTACCTGACTGATAGCATAACTGGACTATGCTTAAGGCTATGGACTTGATTTTTTTTATTGTCAGACGTTGCTTCAGCCTGAGACATGCCAACTCATCACAGCTTTAGTATGAGCATTATCTGTAATTTCTGCAGTCAGAGGATTAATTGCAGCTCTTCTTGTAACTGTTCTTTGTTTGTAATGCTGTACAACAAGTGGAACATAGCTGAAAATGATGCGTATGGCAATATGGTGTTTCAGTAGTTAGTATTGAGGTGATATTTCAGTTTCTTAATTATGTGTCTTGTGCCATTCTTTCCTTTTTGATACAATATACAACTGGGAGACATTTTCATAAATTCCTCCAAAGTTTATCACTTGGTTTCATGTGCGTGTGTGTGCATGCATCCGTTTGTGTATGTGTGTTGGTACTTTTGAAAATTGCTTCATCATCTGTTACATACTGGTGGACAGTGTATTGTCATTTTAAATAAAGGCTTACCAAAATAATAAAACTTTAGTTGTTTATACCACCTGTCTTTTACTGAAGCTGCTTTGTATGATTTGGTTGATTTCTACATTATATGCTAAGCAACATGCACCATTATGCCTAAAGCTGAATCCAGTTATGCAAAAAAACTGATAAGTGAATTTAACATTGGTTAATCACTGGTAAAGTTTCAGAGCACTATTTTCCTTCACTGTTATGTACTACCTTATTAGGTCATGTGTTCATGTTGTATTTGCTGTAGGCAAGTTTGTACCATCACACAAGGTACACCCACTAACATTCAAGGGATGGAGGAAACATCCTAGGAGGATAAACCGACTGAACTGGTCTTGTCTGCTACACAACCAGGTATGATGTGATCATGTTATTTATGCTGCAATGCTGCAAATTGGCCATACTTTCTTTATGTTATATACTTGGTCTATTTGTCCATACGTTTTTAAAACAGGTCCACCCGATAGTCAGTATGGTGAGGCTAAACTGCTTTCTTTCTTCGGCCTACTTTATTCCACGGACTGGACTGGACTCGCGGACTGAACTGGAAACAGCTTTTAAACAATAATCCAGGAATTATCCATCCCTTGCAACACTGGAGACACCACTATCGAGCTACAACTGTGCTGCTGCTGGCTCTTCCTTACAAGTCATGACACTAGCGCATGCACTAATTAATTAGAATACACTTACGATACATGTGTACTAGCAGTGATACAGCGTGATAGAGGCTATTCTTGTAGCGTAGATGTTTTCCTTTGTTGCTTTAGCACTAGTGTTACAGCTGTAGAGATGAGCCAGTAATTATTCTTAGCAGGTAGCTAGGTGGCACCACCAGGCAAGGTGATGGGGCTATGCAAATAATCTGGCTCATCATTACAACCCTAACACTAGTGTTAAGTACTGAAGCAACAAAGGAAAACGTGTACGCTACAACAATACCCTCTGTCACGCTTTATCACTGCGAGTACACGTGTATCATAATAATTGATTAGTGCATGCGCTAGTGTCATCTGACAAGGGGGTGTCACGTCGGCTCATGCTATAGATAGATCTGCGACCGCGGTCAAAAGCTTGACCGAGGAAAATTTCACTTTGACCTTTGACTTGCAGCATTTATTGTCTTTGACCTGTGACTTGAGCGTTTCTTGTCAAACTTTTGACCTCCACTTATTTCTCTTTTTTCTCATGTGCACCTGCGCTTGTAACCTAGTATAATATTTTCTTAGTGCGTGCTACCAGCAGCTAGGAGAGAAAAATCAATAAAATTTACAGTGAAATACCTGCTGGAGCTTTAAAACATCTTCTTGGAGATTCTTACTTCTTGTGAGTTACGTATAATTCCGTAAACTTGATATTAGCTACGTATAGTTTTCGATTGTGGGTTTCGAACCTTCCGTATCGTCTTGACCCTTGACCCACTGTAGGAGCTATTTTGTGGCCTTGACCATTGACTTAGAGTTTGACCGCAGTCGCAGATCGACCTACAGCAAGAGCCTGAGTGACACCCCCTTGATCTGCCTTGTAAGGAAGAGCAGTACCAGCAGTTATAGCTCGATAGTGGTGTCTCCAGTGTTGCAAGAGATGGATAATGCCTAGTCTCGTGTGCCCGACTCTTTTAAGAGTCGGGAGCACGAGATTAGATAATGCCTGGATTATTGTTTAAAGCTGTTTCCAGCTCAGTCCACGAGTCCAGTCCGTGTATGCGCTAGTGTCATGACTTGTAAGAAAGAACCAGCAGCAGCACAGTTGTAGCTCGATAGTGGTGTCTCCAGTGTTGCAAGAGATGGATAATTCCTGGATTATTGTTTAAAAGCTGTTTCCAGCTCAGTCCACGAGTCCAGTCCAGTCCATGGAATAAAGTAGGCCTCTTTCTTCATAATTGTGTCAGAAAAGGTAAAAGGTGAATAGACATCTGGCTTCATGAGTGTTCCAGCAAGAAGTGGAATTGTATCATAATTCCAGAAACCACACCCAGAGCTTATGATAAGAATTCTCTGTTGTCCTACCACAATGTCCTGGCAAACCAAAATTGGCCGGACAATTGTTCAAATTGACTGGACATGTGGAAGATGAATGCCCAATATGTCTACTGTAGCATAGCAAATTAACATTATAGTGGCAAGATGTCACATGCCTTACTGCAGCTGTTATGTAGTTGCTGTACACCAGAGGGTTGGCATTGGTACATTTATGGCCACTCCCTTGGGTTGTAAGAATGTATACTATCTCCTGGCAACCAAGTGACTGTTATTGTTGATAGCATGCCAGCTCAGCCCTTAGGCTCCTTCCTTGTGCTTTGATGGGACACTGTGTCTGGACAAATTGCAATATGGTCAGACATCTATGCAATTTGACCGGATTTTGTCCGGTGTCCGGACGTTATCATAAGCTCTGCACACCATTTATCAAATGGTCAGAAAGTAGATTTCTAAATGCTCCATAGCTGTGACATAGATCACGTATATAGTGATGTCAAATATCATGTTACTGTCAAATCATTTGGCCAGCCTGCAAACTGTGATACTGTCAGCAATGGAAAATTTGTGACTGCATACTGACTGTTGTATTAGAGAGTATTCATCTATGGCCACTACTTGTTAGTTTTCTATTTTTCATCAGAATTTCTACAAACCATTAGTGTGAGCAGAACTTTACTCATTTATGTATGGCAACTAGTCATAAGTTGCTCTATTAAAAATGTACTACATGTGTTATAAGAATTATCAGAACAGTTAAGGAGCTCTCCTCTTTCATGGTGTGATGAAAGCAACATGTTTGACTGCAAGAAATATACATTCATCTAATGATAGCAGTAATGACAAGAATATGGGCAGTGAAAAGTGCATGCGAGCGAATGTGAAAAACAGAAAATCAACAAAATTAATATGACTGGATTTATCAAAATCAACCCAGATATGGGCACAAGGGACTGAGATAACACCAATGTGAAGTTGCTAAACTATGTAATTAGTATGTATCAGGCTAAAAATTTGCACATCAAACTCACCTTGAACTTGTCGGGTCTCCTTTTGGTAGACTGTTTTCTGGTGGCCTGTATAGCCACACCAGATGTATGTACAGGCCTGTGAACACCAGGGAAGTGCTATAGAGGGTTCAAACACTCTGAGATCTAACACTATATAAAGCCACAACACCACAAAGTCATAACTACAAGAGTGGAACTTCTCATCATTAATGAACACTTTGAGACCAAATTGTAAAGCTTGTTTGATGTGTTAAACACATAATATGTTATGTATCACTTCTTCACAGGCGATGGTTAGAAACAAGGACAAATACCAGAGGGTGATAGGTGCTTTGATAAAGAAGGAAAGACGAAGAGACACAAACTAAAGGAGTTAGAAATTGATTTTCTTGGATATGTAAGTGATATAGGTCAAGTCTTAAATACACCATCCGTGCACTGCAATTCTTAAATGGTACATTTTGAAAGACCATTCTTAAAGAAATCAGTACTTTTGGCTTAACATATTTTAACAAACCCGATACTTGGGTTGCAACTTGAGATAAGCAGTCAACTATGGTACTCTAGTACAGTAGAGGTGTTCTATCTGTTACAGAGTGCTTCCACTAGAAATGTCAAAGCCTGCAAAAATTTTGTCTCCCTTAAATATATTACATATTAAAAGTGGCATGATGGGTTATAAAAATGTATGAGAGATAAGTTTCATTGTTCTCTATGTAGAAAGGTGTTCCAGCTCATGGATAGAAATGGATTTTGTTCATTGGGGGATGAAACTTAAACAACTACGTAGATTAGTTTATTAATGATGCCAAGAGTTTATAACTATGCAATAGATGATACAAAGTGATATACATAATTAATCATTTTTGTTTAGTGCAAGGCTTTATGGCTACCTATGGTACAATATTGCAGCACTTTTTCATGCTCTAAAATATGCTGTAGCTAAAACTTCCAAGTTTGTTCAAATAAAAAAAAATTGACCTCATGTACTGTATGGTGTATGTATTTTTCTCCCAACCAGTGGGATAGTATAGTAGTATATTATCCTACCATGTTTCATGTGTGTAGGCTGCAGTTCTGCCAAAGAAGTCAACCCGAATAAAGTTCAGTGTATCAGATGAAGATGACTAGACACATAATTTATTATGTAAATTCTATTTTTATAATATCCTATGTAAATGTGGAGGATTAACATGATATAACCGAGGGGGGGGGACTGCTCCGTCTCGCCCCAACACGTTTACAAATAGACGCCAATAATCAGCCACGCCCTCAAAGAAGGGAAAAGTCGTTTATCATGTGATCAGAAAGGATTTAGGATTTCCGTTAGAAAACGACATCGTTTCTTTGCTCGCGACCTGTTTTAGTATCTAAGGTAAACAGTACATGTGCACCGCTACTTTGCATTTATCCTCTTGTATCCTCCGACTATTCAGGTAGTCTAGTTCCCTCCGTACCGCATAGAAATGGCCGCAGAACGAATGAAGAAGGTAGCTGGTCACCTGAATTGTGCAGTGTGTTACGAAGTGTACCAGAAGCCCAAATATCTCCCTTGTTATCACTCCTACTGTGAAGGATGTATAGAAAAAGTACAGAGAGGTTGTAACATCATTTGCCCCGAGTGTAGAGAAACGAGTGTGGTGCCTGCAGGAGGTGTGAAGGAATTACCAAACAATTTCTTCATTAATCGTCTACTAGATGAGGTGGATTTGAAACGTAAAGTGGAGGGAGAAGAGGAAGCAAAGTGTGACAAGTGTGTGGAGGAGGGTCAAGCAGTAGTGTTGTGCGTCGATTGTGTTACATTCCTTTGCAGCTTCTGTTATGAAGTTCACAAGCGTATGAAGGAGTACCAAGATCACAATATATGTGAACTGGTTGAATTGCAGTCAAAGAAGAAACAGGTTGACGTCCGACCCAAAGCAAAATCCATGTTATGTCCCGACCATGATCTGGAGATGAATTTCTTCTGTGAGACATGTGACCAGCTTGTGTGTCACTACTGTATTACCATTGAGCACACTGGACATGTGCACAATTCTGTGAAAGTGATGGCAAAGAAACACAGGAAGGAACTTGAGAAGATGATTGAACCAGTTGAGGAAATGATCAACAAGTTGTCTACATCACGTGAGAAGGTGGTAGCTGCTGGGGAGAAGATTGGAGCACAGGCCAGTGGAGTTGATCAACAGATTGACTTGTATTATGATGAACTACATCAACGACTAGAACAACAAAGAGAAGAACTAAAGAACAAGTCACGAGAATTGTCAACTAAGAAGAGAAAAGCAATTTCAGTTCAGTTGGAAGAAATGGATTTCACTAAAGCACAAATGTTGAGTGTGAAGGGGCTGAATGATGCAGTGAAGAATGGATCAGACCAGGAAGCATTGTTCATGAAGAAACAAGTAGGTGATGATGTGAAGAAACTAACTAACTGTTATAGCAAGTTGAAGACTAAACCAGTCGAGTTAGCCACAATGGTGTTTGCTCCTATGAAAGAATACAAAAAGTCATTTCCACAGTTTGGCCGATTGTTTGAAGATGTTCCCATACCAAACAATTGTGAGGTCACAGATATTCCTACACGACCACTTGTTGGTAGCAAGATTGGCTTTACCATCATCACCAAGAATCATAACAATGATTGTTGTTCCAAGGGAGGTAGTCACATTATTGTACAGGCACAATCAAGCAGGGGAGGAGATGTTGTTCCAGTAGAAGTGAAGGATAACAATGATGGGAGCTACTCTGCATCTTTTGTAACTAAACAAGTTGGAGAAGTGAAGTTGTCAATTACCATTGAAGGGGATCATATTAAAGGAAGCTCCTACACTATTATGGTGTACCCAAATTACAAAACTATGAACAAACCCAAGAAGATAGTGAATGATGATGGGAAGATGGGCATGCCATGGGGTATTGCATTTGGTAAAAATGGAGTGTGGGCAGTAGCAGATTGCACTAATCATTGTGTATGCGTATTTGACAGTCAAGACAAGTTGATTAGAAAATTTGGTCAACATGGAACTGGCAATGGTCAACTGAATTGTCCAGAAGGGATAGCATTTGATGCCAATAACCACTTGTATGTGGCTGATTACTGTAACCACAGGGTGCAGAAGTTTGACATCAATGGTAGGTACTTGTTGCAGTTTGGACGTTATGGATCAAATAATGGTCAACTAAGCCGCCCAATAGGTGTCATAGTCCACAATGATAAAGTGTTTGTTGCTGATAGTGGCAATCGTCGTGTCTCAGTATTTCATCTTGATGGTCAGTTCATCCACACTATTGGATCAGGACAGTTGAAGTATCCCTATGATGTAACAGTCACTACTACAGATCAATTACTTGTTGCTGATTATAATAACAATTGCATCTCCAGGTTTACACTTGATGGTACATTTGTGGACAAGTTTGGTGATGGTCAACTGAAGGAACCAACTGCACTTACCACTGATCAGTTTGGCTTTATTCTTGTAACTGAATATAGTAACAATCGTGTATCAATCTTTGACCAAGATGGAGTGTTTGTACACAGTTTTGGGTCCAGTGGTTCTGCTGGTGGTCAATTCTCTAGACCTTATGGAATAGCTGTTAGTCCCAACAATGATGTGTATGTTACTGACCATGACAACAAAAGAGTTCAGATCTTTTGAAATAGACACACTTAGCTAGTTGTGTTGGATTTTACTCTGATAACATACAGGTAGTGTTAGTTTAGTTTTGTACACACACTCGTGTATGTATTAACATGTGTGATATTCTGCTATAATTATGTATATTGCAAAAAATATTTAATTGATGATATATTGGGACTTTAGAATTTATAATGTTGCTGATTGTGTGTGCACAATGGAAAAGAAATTATTCTGTGATTTTGTATTTCCAAAGAATATTTAAGTGAACATGTAAATTCTAATGTCTTGTGTGATTATAGAAGAGCCACTATGGGTTTCAGGGATTAACTGTGATAGTTACAAATGCAGCTATGACTCTAATCTGACCCCTCCCCTCCATTCTTCAGTTACCATAACCTCCGAGAGCCATAAAAGCTCAGCTTGATGTTAATTAGTGAGCATGTTGCAATTTAGATTATCAGTGTTACATCAAATTATAATTCTCCTTCAATGTCACTATAACTACATGACTCCTTTATCTGAACATACACTGTTTAAAGTATACTTAAATTTTCTGTAAGTCACATGTGTCCACCACTTACTGATCATGTGCACACTAGTTTCCATCTTCACCATATCTTCTACTAAATTAGATCTCAATATGGATAGTTATATATCACAAAACGTTTCAATTAGTAACAAAAAATAACCTATTACTATACAACAAGTACATGTGTTTGTGTGTGTGTAGAAAAGTGCTAGACTATAATTGTACAACAATGAACTGTCATTACAAAATATTGCCAAATTAGAAATTGGCTGTGGTTGGCAAAATTGCATGCTATGTGTGATGTGTGTGTGTTATGATGAAAAGCTCCCCGTGGGTGGAATATCGGCGATAGCAATATCTCCAAACTCGTCGATGAAATTCTGATGGGGTGTTGGCAACTGTCCCATGTGATGATTTGGTGCAGGAGATCCATATGATGATGCAAGGTCAGATGTCTGCAGAAACAAAAGTGGGTGTGGCTAGTGATCATGACAAGTTGTATGGTGCTTACTTCAGGCATGAATGGTGAGTTCATCATACTACCATGATATGATGAACTATCCTGTAAAAGTAAATAAACATTCAACATGATTCATATATTGAGTGTATGTCATACTATTCTTGGACTGACACCTCCACGAGGCATAGGGCTCGGCTGTAGAGGACTCATAATTGAAGATGCTGGACTATTAGGATTGGTGAATGATCTACAAAAATTATGGGCGTGGCTCAGTACTGATTACATATGATCAGGTACGCATGGCTTACTGTGAGCCTGCTAAACTTGGGATAACCACTCGTAGGTCATGTTTAAGGTAGCCTTGAGCTGTGAACTCTTGTTCCTCTTCTGTAGAAACAAAGGTGTTAACAATAAGCAAATGTGCACACTTAAAAGAACCACTAACCTTGTACGGTGTAATAGGCTCCAAACGCTTCATCTTTTTGAATGTTAGGGTAGAGTAGGAACAAGTGGTTGAGATCACGGACTCTGGAGTAGAGGGAGCAGGCTGGCTAACTACAGTATTGTAGCACAGAGCTAACACACCTGTCAGCAAATGATCTCATTCCTTGTAGGTGGCTGCGGTTCCACGGGGCTAGATCATACACCTGTTTCTCTATGTTGCCTAGAGAATAGGAAAGGAGCATGTGTCCATGTCTCCTACATCTTTATGTGTGTGCATGTACATGTGTATCATGTATTGTTTACACACACAGAAATTCACATACACACAGCAGGCGGATGCACACATGCATGTACACACATACGCATACAGACAGATACATGCACACGTACACACACAGAGAGGCACATGTGCGCACACACACAGACTTACTCTTCACCCACACAATACTGACACCACCAGGTTCAGACTCAGTGAAACGTACAATGAAGGTACCAGGTTGACACCGCAACAACATTTCATGAGCTTCTCGCTTGTCCAGGAAACCCAATATCAAACTGTGTGGGTGTGGTTGACTTACAAAGCACTACAGCCAATGGTAGCTTACTTGGCATTCCACTCCCTGCGAAGACATGTCTTGATGAGCTCACTGGTCTTGTAAAACCATTCCCAGAAAGTGAATCCTCGGCTTTGCAAGTGCTCCTGGAATAGAAATTAAGACACATAAACATCAGTTCAAAATTGCAAAGCCTTTTAATTAACATTAAACTATTGAGGAATGCACATTTACACAAAACAGGCTTATATGGTAGCTTGCCCGCCATTATAACTTAAAATCAGATGTTTATCTAAGGGAAGCACTGTAACAACAGTGCCACATTCCATGTTTTATCCACCATCTTAATTAAGGTTGGAGTCATGTGAGCTGTTTATGACATTATTTGCCATTGAATGGCAAGTCAGCCAACAGGTGAATGGGATCAACTGGCAATGAGTTATGGATCATTTTCTAAAGGATTTAAAAATTACCATGATGTGTTTTGGTCCTTGTACTTTCGTTGTAGGGTATCATTTAAACCGTTATTACATCACGAGTAAACTACATAACCATAGGATTACAAACACTTTGAAATTTACAATGCTTTCATTGTTTTGTTTACAACATGCGTATATAATTTCGTTAGTAGTACGTGAAGTGAAGTAAAGATGATGAGCACATGTAGCAGTACAATCAAAATTGAGACAGTCATTAGCAGTGTTGGGAAAGTCACTTTGTCAATTAAATATATTACATATTACTCTTTACTTTTGGGCAATGTAATAAGTTGCAGTTACATATTACTCCAAATGAAAAGTAGTTTATATCACATTAAGTTACTTTTGCTCTGACCATACATCTTTCCTTTACACCTTGCATGTTAGTTACTGAGCTAGCATATAGTAAACACTCCTGTAAATATAGCTACTGGCTTCTTGCACCTCTGTAGAGATGCTCATTATTTTTACCACTTCAGCCATACCTAAACATTGCTGGCAAATCACGTGACCAGTTGTCTGAGGTGTGAACTAATATGGATAATTTTATTATAGGGGATCAGGATACTAGCTACTAAGCTGTTGAGTAACACTAATTGATTAGTAATGGACTTACTAATATAAGGAACAATGGGTTCCTTGAAAGTTATATTATTAGACTATGAATAGTAGTGCGTTATATTACTTGAAATCACAAAATGTAATAACTATTATGTAACGCACGTTATTCCCAACACTGGTCATTAGGGAATATCATGTTATCTATATGATCGATTAGCCATGGCCGTTATTAAAGAAAGTCAAGCTGTTGGCCATGTACAGAGAAAGATCTCATCTATTTGTTTGATATTTCTTTTATAAGATGTCAAGTTACTGGTAGTAGATAGTATTCATCCGAACTACCACAAGGCGGCTTACATATTTCGTGCAAGTTGACATTTGCCTGTTCAGATCAAGAACTCTTGAAGACCAAAGATTTGATTAGAATCCAACAAGGAAAATGTACCAGGGGTAAGCTGTCCTTTGAATTCATCATAAATAGCCAGTGCTGGATGGTTTGGTGCAAGTTTCCTTTTTCTTTGAACATATGGAACAATAATGTTATTTATGTACTCCTTCATCTTGTCTTCATTACTCCAATGGTTGGGGAGTAAATGTGACATCCCAATTGTCTGGGAACACAAACCTTGACAAGTTGGCTGTTGTCTTGCCCTGCAAATCAACTATACTGGTAAAAATTCACCAGCCAGCAAAGCACAAAATAATACTGTTATTTGGTGTTTATCATTATCATTGGGGTCAGCAAATTCAACCCTCTTCGACTCTATAGTCCATTGTGAACAGGGACAATGTTGATCCCAGTGTGGTCCCAGTTAAACACAAGGTCACTGGAATCTATCATTTTCACCACAACCTATATATCTAAAAGATACTGCTCTTTGAGTTCATCAAAATGTGATGGATCTATTTTTGCAGTGGTGGTGACTTTTCACTTTACATAATTCATCTGATCAAGCAAAGATTTAGTCCAATGTCTTGTGAGCTTAATTGGTTCTCTGTTATCGTGGGAAAGCTTTTTACTGTAATGCTTTAAAACACCTTCTCCAGCAGCCAAAACCGCTGTAGTGGTAACAGCTCCTTTAGCATGCATGTAACTCTGAACTTGCTTGTCAAGCTTGCCTCCAAGTAGCAGTGGTCTTCCTCATTTCTTGCTAGGTAAACTGGTAAAAACAATCTCTCCTGTACTTCCCTTCTTTTTGGCACTCCTTTAATATATTTAGACTTCTAGGTACCAAGTGTACTATCCTTTATCTTCACACAAAATTCTTCGCTATATCGATTTATAGCCGTATGGTTCCCATGTTGAACGGAAAATTTTGCGACCTGGGCTGCCTGTGTAGATGTAAACCTACTATATCGTCCTCGGCAAAGCTTCTCGCTGTTCTGTGCTTCAGTAACCTTCACCACGCTTTTGTTCACCTCCCTGACTACTGATGATGGCATTTCTTTCAACAAAGACCCATTAGGATCTGGTGGTTTACTGAGATATAGGTGTAAAGAAGTGATGCAAAGCCATGACACACCAAATGTTTCTCACTTTTCCTTGAACACCTCAGACTGCACAAGGTTTCTCGTGAAGTTGAAATCGACTGTGGTATTTAGTTTATATTTGAATAGTTAAATTTTCATAGAAGCTGTGTTCTTTGAAATAATTCAAAAATTAAACTCTTTTGAGTAAACAACCCGTTATACAGTATATCTTGAGGTCCTTAGTAGTCAATGGTCACCAAAATTGTAGTGATTTTGTTGTTAAATTGTTAAATGCTGTCTCTCTCCAGGGGGGTTTCAGGAAACCCTACTGAAACTGTCAGTAGCAAGAAAAGCGTGTTGTTGTTGATTTAATTTGTTGGCAAGCACAATATCAGCACAAGTGTATCAATCTACATCATTACAGTGATAATCTGTGGGGGTACAGCCTCCCTTCCCAAGCAACTCCCCAAAACAATTATTGTGGCTAAAGATCGAGATACTTTAATAGAGCAGTCTATGAAATACTCTAATAGAACAGTCACCATATGCGACACTTTACATTTGCTTAGTGTGAAAACTTACATCTGCAGCAGTATTTCATGGGTACACTTAGCTTGCTAGGAATCTCAGGATCTCACTAGTGACCTTCACTAGTTTGTTTTTACTGTGTTTAGCACTCAGGCTACTGGCATTTAAAAATCTGCAAAATAAAATCTTCTGGGAGCTTGCATCCCCAGACCCTACATCCTGATTCTATTTTCCAGTGGAAATCCCCTTTGAAGAATTCTAGGCATGCCCCTGCTCTCTCACATAATTCAGGGAATACTGTATAAGCAAAGAATTTGATGGGGAATTAAATTTGGCAGTTTACAAATTTTCACTGGAATCGTCAAATTTAAATCTGTCGCTGGCTTAGGGGATCAATAACACAGAGATATCCAAGGGAAGATCAGTCAACTTATCTGACTTATTCTGAAGAAGATCTAACCAACATCTGGAAGCTATACTACTGAGCATGGTACCACAGCTGTAGCCAGACATTTCTCCGAAACATTCAGATTTTTTTTGTGCCAAAGGTATCTGCAGGTCTCTAGTCTGGCAGCACCCAACCCTTCACACAGGCATTATATCATACAAAGGGTTGGGTACCACCAGACTAGGTATTCTCCTATTATTGATGCATCCCAGATAGCTACATTTGTACTCATGGTAGCCTTGGCCTTGAATTGCAGTTATAATACTCAAAGCTATTGCTGGAAATTGTCACAACTATCACTTAGGCTTTCATGATGCCATCACTGAAATTCTCAAATGCGGTGCATGCTACATGATTACCACGGGCCCTTGTGAACAAGCGGAACCGTTAAATGTAAATAGACATATTGTTCCATGCCAAATAACTTTCCCATCAAATTTTCTGCTTATAGTACTGTATGTTAGGGATCATGTAGATTTGGAATTTCTGGCCAAAAATATCAACCAAAAACCAGCTTCAGAATACCATCCTGGTGCCTTGCCAGTATTGGTTATGTATAACCAAGCCCAAAAGTGTCTTCAGTACAATCCTAAATGCCTCCATTAGATTGTCATGAAATTTTTTTTTTTAATTATTCAATGGAATTTTGACTAACTGCCTGCCTGCCTGCCTGATGCCTTCCGGCAAGCGTAACTCAATAACGGCTAAGGCTACAGGCTTGATTTTTTCACTGTTCGACATCGCTTCGTCCAGAGACATGCCTTTTGGCATACCGCAGTACGTACATGTACGCATCATGGACTTACCTTTATTTCCTATTTATTTTGTCAATTTAACAATGAAGTAGGGATCTATGCAATAAAAAGTAGTGAAACAAGAGATGAATGGTGGAATTACAGCATAGCTTGGTGGGAAAGTCCCTATTTTGGCAAAGAACATTATAGCTAATGTGCCAAAGTAGGGACTTTCCCACCAAACTATGCTGTAACACCATCATTATATTTCATGAGATTCGCTGCATGTAACACTGGCATTTCTTTCTTTCTGCACAATTTACAGGTTAGATGGATTAATATTATCAAAGCGGCTATATTTACAGGGGCCCATAATGTAGGATTTTTTTGCTATATTTATGGCATTCCTAAGTGTGCATGTGCAAGCATCTCGTGACATATTTTGTTACATTTGGTATTTAAAAAAAAGACTTTAAAAAAATTGTGATACAAAAAGGTATAAGAAACGAAGAAAAAAAGGTGTGATGTGACGAGGCTCGAACCCACACACCCAGGTATGGAATATCCACCATCTACCACCGTACCACCGGTACTTGCTGGCTACTCCTCTTGTTTTTGTACTATTTAAATGTTACAAACTACATAGTCTAATCCATACCAGTGAAGAAGAAACCAAAGCTGAACCCGACCCTAACCCTAACCTTACGTTTGCCTGTTAAACACAATGATGACTTTCACTGTCTGTATGAAGGTAAGTTTTTGGGTGAGTTCGAGGCGAGCTAGGGTGACGCTCGCTTCACTTGCTCCAACACTAGCTTGCCTCGAACTCACCCAAAAACTTACCTTCATACAACTAGTGTGTTTGATACTTGAGTTATACAACAAATGACCGGCTAAATAAATATATGCACCGTGACCAACTGAGTCATGAGATGCTTGCACATGCGCACTTAGGAATGCCATAAATATAGCAAAAAAAATCCTACGTTACGGGCCCGTAAATATAGCCACTTCGTAATATTATTGCGCAAAGGTGGTTTTATGTCGCGTAAGATGCCTCTAGGATGATTTTTAAAGTAAGCAATTTAGGCGGCACGAGTCACTTTCAGAGCAATCCCTACTTAAACAGTACTACCATACTGTTTGATAGCACACCTGCATAGCTAATCTATGCATACATATAGTTCCAATCAAATAGTAACGGTACCTTAACTGCCACCTTAACAGACATGCATGCACATGCACAATATAATATACCTTCACACACGTACACACGTACACACCTTAAACACAATTTGCTTGGTCACCATAAACTGGCTAGTATCACGATCATTGTTGGCAGCAGTGGCTATACACACAACACTAACACACAACAGCACATGTTACATATTGACCTACGATTCTGTATGCTCATTAGTCTCCGAGCAAGATAGTCTGAATTTTTCTGCGATAGTCCTTTCCCTGTCTGCTGGCTGAAGTATCGATTAAGAGAATCAGCAAATGTTGGCCATGCAACACTGTCCGGTACAGAAAATGGTTCCCTGTCCTGTTATAACACGATAAAATTCTGGTGTGCATTATATGGAATTAATACTCACAGGGTCAGCAAATGAGTTGTCCCAGAAAATGGTGGCCTCTGCTGCTGGTTGCTGACTGCCATGTACCACAACAACCACAGGTAGGGAAAGACACTGCAGAAAATGAAAGTAACATGTGTGAACACTTTTAGATATTTAGAGGTAGCAATTAAAGCTACTTTCCTAGTTTTGGGTTTACTACTAAAGAGTTTATCCCCTTGGCAATTTGCTTGTAGGATTATAACTTTTGTTCAAAGCAACTGTAATAGACAGTTCTTACTCTATTAAGTATGCACCATGTAGCATTATTTTGAGGTGCACAACACACATATCAGCCCCAGCTGACTGCTGTCCATACACTTGACCATGTGGAGGTCATCTGGTGACATTAGTCAAAACTTCTTGGCCTCAAAAGCACCCACTGACAAATTGTATACATGAAAAACTAGCTTAGCTGCTGCATATTACTCCACTTTACAGCAGTTTATGTTCTTTTTGCAGGTTTTTGTTCATCAACTGATCTTTAAGTCAGACCAATAAGCTGTTCAAAGCCACATTCCTTTAAGCAGCTGGTAAGCTACGTAGATTTTAAAGCAACAGTGAGCATGAAGCATATTTGTACTACAATTTAACTACATAGGGTCTAGAATGAACGTAATGAATGTGGACTAAGGTCACAAGACAACCTTTACATAATCAAGCACATGGGTGGCTGAAGACGAGATGACATATCATTGTGCTTACATCACTGACCGTTTACATCACCGACCGTATCATAGCATTAACAAGGCAAGGGTTATACTTGGTAAAAAAATTTACAGTTCAATAGAAAGGTACCCTAAGTAACAAAAATCTGTAGAAACTTTTCAAAACTCCTTCCAAGACAGATTCTTAAAACTTTTACTTGTCAAACAATGGAATTAAAAGTCATGGTATTTGAAATGTTCATACCAAAACACATATCAGTACCTTCACTGATACATCCAGTTCACCGTTGACACTGAAGTTAGACTGGAATAGCAAAGCAAACTTTTCTTCTGTCACAGTCTGGTCCGTTCCTTTTCTGTCTGTCGCTCGTTTTACTCTCTTCAGTTGCTGTAGAAATTGAGCTCAACCACATTGCTAAAAGGAGCCACTCCCCTTACCATGAAGTTGAACTTGCAGCAAACATTGTGACTTGTTTGTTGATACTCCATGTTCTAATTATAGAGATGAAAACTTTTACTATATTTTGGGATGCAAAAACTAACCTTTTTGCAGTTCAAAATTTCTCCAACATTGTCATTTGTACTAAAGTATAATAATATATAATGAAATGACACACTGGTCTTGTCCCCAGCCGCCCACACACTTGATCACACGAAGGTTGACCTTCACATGATCGAGCACATGAGCAGCTGGGGACGAGACTAAATGCTACTTACGGTGCCAAGGGATCGTGGAAAATTGCTTTTGCTTGCTTTTCGCTACATTAATAAAGATAAACCATGCAAACACAGAAATAACAAAAGTAATCTCACTTTATAATACTGACTGAAACCTCAGGAGTGCTCATGTGTATATTGAGTTTGTTACCTACCAATAACCTGAAACAAGATTGAGAGATGACAAACCACATCCCCACCCCTACCTACATGTGATAACATACCGAACTTCAGCAGTAAACCTGTTATTTGTTTTCATCACTTGTGGTGGCTGCTTCTCCACAATGAAGCACCTGTTGTCATGAGAACAAGCTTGAATAGTGTGGTGCTCCATTCAAAACTCACTCAGTGATTAATTTGTTGAGTAGTTCATTAACAGTTTTCATCAAATTGTTGTAAGGTCCAGGTTGTTGTGCATCACTGATTAACAGGTGAGATCGAAGCGTCTCATACTGTAAGAGAACAACAGTGTTAGTGTGTAAGTATACAAAGTGTGTGCATAGTAGTAGAAACATTTTATATGAACATGTGTTTGTAATGTGTGTAGTGTTTGTCTGTTGCCCGTTGGCCCATGCTGCCAACCTCCTTGCAGTGTGACTGCAGTGTGCACAGAGTAGTATGTAGTGATGTTCATGTCTCACATAAAGGATGAGGAATTTTGGGTGCCCCCACCTTCACCTGTAAGCCTCCTGTACAGGTGCTAGTCCTGTCCCAGGATGACTTGCCTGCATAGACAATGCACAAGTACCTTTGTATACAATGTGTTTGTATGCATGTACACATGCTTGTGTTGTGTATGGCTGGATGTACTGTATTACAAACAACCACTGTCAAAAATAGGATACCATATTTTTCTTGTTTCCAAGCAAACTATATCCTGTTAATGATAACAAAGCCAAAGTTGTAGTGACAACTTCATGCAAGTTCTTTTGTAATCCAACGGTGTTTTCCCTCCAAAAAGGTTATTACTAAAAATTAAATACAATATCCCCAAATTACTGGTCCATATAGCAATGGCGTTTATGACTACTTATTGCAACATAGTGTGGGTGATAGGGGAATGAACTGTCAAAAGAAAACCAGAAAACTGTCATGCATGGTGTATATCAGCATTCAAGCATGCAGGTTGACAAGTCTTTGTAGAATATGTGGGCTATGTGTGAGTAGGGATAAATATGTTAAAAGTTCCCTATACAGTATCCTCCAAGCTAAATGACTACACTTTATTATATCGGTATATCAGATCGGTATCAGTGTTTAAACTCAGTATATCGGACTATCGGATCGATTTAACATTTCTCTATTGGTACACCTCTATGTGTGAGCGTTTGTTACAGCTGGTTAACTACTTCCCCTGATGACACCAGGCCACCACCAGGTCCCCATGGGTACACTAGAGCAATTTCTTGCTCAAGGAAACAACAACAGCAACTGGGCATCGCAACTTGAAAACCTTTTGATTACTGGGATCGGTGCTCTAGCTCCTTGGCTTTGCAGCCCATCCAGCTAGCCTTCAATGAAGACATGGCATTAACTGAGGAAACTGTCCTTACCTTGCTTAGTGGTGTTAAGGTTGTTGTGGAACCTCAGGATCTGCTGCCTCTCTTGGACAGTAATGCAGATTACTAGTCCTGCCCCAGGAGGATTTGCCTGCACAAGACTCGAATGCCTGAGTGGTGCACAGGCACCCCAGTGCTGGGCAGCAATAGTTGTGTTTTGCACAGCTGCTGGAGGCTTTGCTTTTGTGTGTGTGTACATGTGCGCGCTTGCATGCATGCATCAAGGATCTCAGTATTAATCGATTAGTCATCAATTACTAGATTGATTAATCTATATGTAGTACACATCATGCATACAGCATCAGCTACACTTAATACTGTACACAGCGTAGTAGTGGTAGTCTACACACCACTCAGCATACCGTATGCAAGGAAATTTTGACGTCAAAAAAATTTGACGAATTCAGACTTCAGCAGATTTGACGAATAAAATGTTGACGAAAATGAAGAAATTGTAGGCAAAACCTGTACTTTTAGGGCGCTTATAAACATTTGACAAATTTAAATTTGACGAATTAAACCGATTCATCAAATTCGCCAATTTTTTTTGACGTCAAAATTTCCTTGCGTACGGTAATGTTATAGTGGGTAAAATGGGAGTTGAGTAAATGGCAACAGTTGATAGTTAAGTTACAATTAGTAGTTTAGCTGGCAACACTAGCAATCGTTATCAGTAGTCACTAGTTATCAGTAGTCACTAGTTATCAGTAGTCACTAGCTATCAGTAGTCACTAGTTATCAGTAGTCACTAGTTATCAGTAGTCACTAGTTATCAGTAGTCACTAGCTATCAGTAGTCACTAGTTATCAGTAGTCACTAGTTATCAGTAGTCACTAGTTATCAGTAGTCACTAGTTATCAGTAGTCACTAGTTATCAGTAGTCACTAGTTATCAGTAGTCACTAGCTATCAGTAGTCACTAGTTATCAGTAGTCACTAGTTATCAGTAGTCACTAGCTATCAGTAGTCACTAGTTATCAGTAGTCACTAGTTATCAGTAGTCACTAGCTATCAGTAGTCACTAGTTATCAGCACTTACAGGCTGCAATATGGTGTGTTTGAGAGCTTAGGATCTGTCATGGATGTAGTTAATAAATGGTGAGCCAACCCTTAGTGATCTTACTATTGAAAATTGTTCCCTTCAAGTTGCTCAGTTTTTATTGATGACATGTGTGTACTACATGATTGATCGATTACAAATAATAAATTTATTATATTTTCATTGATTAATCGCTTTAATCGAATAATCATGAGTGCATGCACAGGGGCATGTGTAGTGTGTGTTGTGTGTGTTTGTGTTTGTGTGTGTGTGTGTGTGTGTGTGTGTGTGTGTGTGTGTGTGTGTGTGTGTGTGTGTGTGTGTGTGTGTGTGTGTGTGTGTGTGTGTGTGTGTGTGTGTGTGCGTGTGCACTTGTAACATGTACTGCAAACATACAAACATGCATTCATCTACCTGTCTAATTTGTATCCGATTTCTCCATGACAATTCTGCCAGCTGCTCACACCACTGCTGAAGCTGGTCCAGTTCTTTCTTGTTTGGCATTTCTTCTTGTCCACATAACCGCTGAGTTCTCTTCCAGTTGGCCAGTTCCTGATCCAGAACAAGACCCTGTACTTTTGCTATATCCTGCAGACACTTAAAGTAGTTCTTTCCTAGCTCCTGAAAGCAGAATAAAAATGTCTTTAGTAATCAAATATTCGACAGCACAGGTTGCACTTAACAAAAAAATGTAAATAACTAAACAACTATAGTATGTTCACGTTGAGCTGAACCCTCAAAAACATTTAATAACTCATGGATGCAATTACACACGATCTTGAAATTTGGCTCATTTGTAGTACTGCTTGACCCGCTAAAAATGTTTCAAAATCTTTTTGTTCAAATGTTTGACATAATATTTACGACCAATCAAAATTTTCACAATACATTTCCTATGGGGAAGCCATATAAGTACAGTGTCCAATAAAGCCCTTTCCCGAACTTGTAATGGAGCCAAACCGTACGTGTCTGTTGTTGACACCTTTGCTGTTACCAATAATCATCTGGTTGGCTGAAATGTTAACTATGTTGAGAAAAAATCCACTTTTAATTTTTAGCCGTTTTTCAGGATTCAGCTCAACGTGAACATACTATAGTCTCTTAAAATTTGTGGGAAAAACCAGATGTCTTCCATTAGTGCTAAATGAATAGTTAACAAGTTAATTAACTAGCTAGCCAACTAGGTTTTTAAAAACAAAATTGATGAAATATTATCCCGTTTCCTGAGTAACACACACGCCATGCAGTGTACCATACTAAGGCCATCAAACTATCTGGGTACACCTCAACTATGTTTGGGACCTATTGACACGGTTGCTATGTTGGGGTGGTCTTTTTAATGAGATCACAAAGGTACGCTCACTAAGTTCAGGAGCTATTTGAGGTGGCTGCTTCACCATTTGTTTTAAAGGTAACCTAAGGAATTTGAAAAATTTACTAATAATCTATATCACTATGGTGATAGTGTTGGAATGCACCATTTAGAGTATATATGACACATGATCCATTAAGTGTCTGCCCTACCCTTGCAGTGGTACCACAGGTAGACAAGTTGATTGGATGCCATGTCATATGGCTTTGCCAACAGTGTGTGTGCGTGTGTGTGTGTGTGTGTGTGTGTGTGTGTGTGTGTGTGTGTGTTAGTTATTTAACGTGTCAGTGTGTATACAATACAATACAAAAACAAACACACACACACACACACCAAACAAACATACACGCACATGTGTGACAACAGATGTTCACATACTCAAGTAACAAACACCACCAAGAATGTTATTTATATGGTTTATCCACTTACTTGTCTAAACTGGTGCATCTCTTCAACTTCTCTCGCTAAGTGGGCCTCCATTTTCTCTTTCCTTTTCCTTAACTCTTCTACTTGTTCTGCACTGTGCTGGCCCTGACCTTGTGTCAAGCTCCCTATAAGATATGAAACAGTAAATTAGGTCACAAAATGTTCACCACAATTTAAAGCGTGATCAGATGGCCAATTACAGAGGGGAATTACAGATAGTCACACGTGACTTGGTGAATCCCACTCAAACTGAGGGCCTGAGGCAAGTAAACTTATATCACTGTTGCATGTAAATTCGGATGGATGCTTATATCCTTTGCATGTTAGAATCCTTCCATGTGCTTGTAACCTGCTTCGGCCACTTCCTCTTAGTGGTGCCAAGATGAGCATGGCACAACTCAAATTCACATGCCATGATAGCACTAAGGCAATTTGCAGATTTGAGGTTAAAGTATATTTTAAATACTAGAAGATTCCAGATACAGTTATATTCTGAGGAATATTATGATTTCTGAAATCATCAATAAATTTATTAGCTGACCAATACCTTAATCAGATTAGGATACTAACTAATGACAAGGAAGTTGCTGAATAGACACAACCAATTCTTAATAGTATTAGGAACCACTTCATGACACTCATTTGCATACAACACTTGTATCATTAGTAAAATGTCTCCAAGTACGCTTATCTACTTCATTAACAAATTATTTACAAACAATACAAATAGCTTCCAACTATCACTTAGACAAGAAAAAATGAATAATCAACTACAGAGACTTACCTTGGAGTTTTATTACTTCTTGGTACTGAATGACGAATTGTTCCTGTCTAGTGTGAAGCGAGTGGCATTCTTCTTGTGTGTTCTGTGTCTGCCTCATTATCATCTCCAGGCCTCGTTGGATGGCACTGCTGTTGCCAAGTACTTGTACACCCATTGGGCTTGCAGCTAGTGTCTGTACATGTAACCATGAGCCCCAGTAATGACAGCATAATACACACAACGTGTAATTTACAAAACCTTACGTTTATATTGTCATGCTGTTTAACCAACTCGCTTTCTTTGAGCAAACAGTTCTGAATAATGCGTACCAGTTCTAGTGGACGATTTTGATACAAGTTCTGTGTAGAAAACAAAAACAGGTTTGGTACCGTCCACTGCATCTGTAGCCATGACAACATACCATGATGTGAGTACGAAGGCCTTCCAACTGAGTTCTAATAATGAATGCTTCATTTCCACTGATTGTAAGCTAAGGAGAAACCTTTATTTCAAGTATGTAATATAAGACATGTACTAAATACATACTAGAGACATGGGGACACACAGGTGTACACGCAAACATGCACACACAGAGTGCAGGACGAATCTTGACAAAAAAAACCCACCAATACTGCAAAAATAATTTCAGAAACAAAACAAAAAAAAATCACCCAATTATATTTATAGTACATCGTATATTCTGCTTCACTGCACCATAAAAGAATGCTTTGAACTCAACAAGTCAGAAAATTCTGGGAATTGCATGACGTACACAATTTGGTGACACAAATTGGTACACAACACAGTAACTCACATCCTGGAGTGCTCGTAACATCATATCTAATTGTTTTGCAGCCTGTGGTTGATGGTACATGTTATCAGGATTTACCTCGCTCCTATCAAGAAATGACATCACTACATAATGAATTCTAGTGAAAATATAATTATTAATAAGTACATTTGATGTTCTAAGCTGTTAAATCATTTAACAGTATTTGCAGTGACTCTCGAGATACAAAAAGAGGGTTTCTTTCTCCACAACGCGCATGCGTACATAATTTGACTCCGAAAACATGGCATAATCATTTCATTCACTCACCATGGCTGGGCTTCGATCCACGGTGCTAGATAGTGACGAACTTCTATTGGGAAGTGAGCACCATACAATCCTTTTAGTTCTTCTAATAAAGTGCCAGACAATTGCTGCGCCTTCTCCCACAGCGCCATTGACCAAACGCGTTTAAAAACAGTTCACAAATCGACTGAAGACAAGGGTTGCTTTACTAATTCGAATACACTGTTATCTCACTACGTTCTCCGCTTCGATATCCTTATATACATTGCCGGATAATGGGGGTTCCACGTTTTACGCACTAAATAATTAGAAACCAGAACTTTCGCCACGTGCTACGTCATTGGTCACGGATGACGCACGTGGTAGCGTATTAGGAGTGGTACAATGTAAGTCTCTCTTCCATTAACATCATTAATGCATAAAATGAGGGATGAATCCCTGTATTCACAGACTTTAGCCTTCTCACAGGTCCCTAGTGGGATAGTATTCACAGAATCCACTTGACAAAATGTAATACCAACGCTGAACTAGCTACTCACACGTGGACGGCATAAGTATTAATTTTACAAGGTGAATGTACATAAAATAATAGGAAGGTAACAAAATTAAATTGTGTACACTGAAGTTTTTAATCTAACTAAGTAAAAGTAACTGCCAGTTTCTGCTTGAGGTTTTCTGTCAGGTTATGTGTTGCAGCGAGCAAACTTGTAAGCCTGTAACAGTAGTATATTGATACTGCAAGTCGTACATACAGTAACATACTGTTCTCTGTTGTAAGACACAGTGCCTTGTTGTAGTTGCTCTGTAAAGGATGACATCAGCTGGGACAACTCCGCTACATCTGGTGGAAGCTAAACAACAAGTGAAATGTGATCTCTTGATAATGTACACATACCTGAATGTCTATGTCACCAAGCATGGACCCGATATCAAGATCTAACTGTTGCAAAGAATCATTTAACGGTGACAGGACAGACCCAGGACTGGGTGCTTGAAATGGACTACCAAAGGGGACGGAATTTATAGAACTTGTAGGACTGTAAGGTGGCCAAACTCTGTGGACAAACCATTATGTTTTAACATGATATTGTGACGAAGTATTTACCTTGGGCTAGGCTGCTGTGAAGAAATCAGTGACTCTGGATAACCATTGCTCTTGTGGTGGATGCGTTCTCTTAGTTCAGACTTGTAGTAGGGCCCATCTTTACTAGCGTGATCATCGTCTTCATTTCATATAAGAAAATATGACATACATCACACACACACACACACACACACACACACACACACACACACACACACACACACACACACACACACACACACACACACACACACACACACACACACACACACACACACACACACACACACACACACACACACACACACACACACACACACACACACACACACACACACACACACACACACACACACACACACACACACACACACACACACACACACACACACACACACACACACACACACACACACACACACACACACACACACACACACACACACACACACACACACACACACACACACACACACACACACACACACACACACACACACACACACACACACACACACACACACACACACACACACACACTATAGACTAGTACACAAGCTGCCATACCCTCAAGAGAGTAGAAGTCTTGAAATGCCTCATTTTTCTCACGGTTAGGATACAGAAATTTAAGCTCCAATAAGTCATTGAGTCTGATAGGATCACATAACAAAGAGGAAACCATAACAGTGTATATACCTGTCAGACATCTTTCTCTCAGTCAGCAACTTGCTCTTCACCCAGGGCATGAGGTCCCGGATGTTAGTGGAAGTATCATCTTCCGCTAAAGCAAACACAAAAGTTACATTAATTGGTGTGTGTGTGTGCGCGTGTGCGTGCACGCACGCACATGTGTTGCTTAGGTCAATAGCAACAGCAGCACACAATGCACTCACTCTTCACAAAAGCTACGCTCAAGCCGGGCTGGTGTTGAGAGAACCGTATCAGGAAGGTTCCAGGATAACACTTAAGTAACATGTCATGTGCTTCCTGCCTGTCTACAAAGCCGTACACCAAACTACAAGGTAACCATGGTGATATTATTACTTGAAATATGACGGCTACCCACTTTGCTCTCCATTCATCTCCAATACAGGTTCGGACTAGATCACAAGTGGCATAAAACCATTCCCAGAATGTGGCACTCCGTTCTCCTTTCTTGCTTGGATGTATGTGATCCTAAAATGGAAATGTTAAAAACAATGATATCCCTATTCCCCATTCCAACCTTCACAATCATTGAGTAAGTGATCGCAAAGTTGGACAAGTCCATTTCTGAATTCGGAACTGCAGCTACAGTTAATAATACAAAATTTCTGATATAAACTCTACACAGCTTACAAAACTGACCGTTTTGTAGTTTCCTTGCCAAGTACTCAAGGTTTTGTTCATTCAAACCACGCCCTGTTTGTTGCTCAAAATAATTGCTAAGTGCTTGACTGAATACAGTCCATGGTACTTGGTCAGGGACGTTAAACAATTGCCGTTTCTAAGAAAAGAAGTAAAATACACACACCAGCCTCATAGCTGTTCCTTACAGATTCAGCAAAATAGTTATCCCAAAATATTGTAGCTTCAGCAGAAGACTGTTGTATTCCATGTACCACGACAACCACAGGAATTGAAATAGCCTGAATTACAGGGCAATGACAAACACACACAGAGACAGAAATGGAGACATTACCTTGACAACCAGCTCTACTTCTCGTCCCACATGGAGCACAGATTGGAAGACTAGCGCAAATTTCTCTTCAGTAACATTTTGATCACTAGCAGCTGATCTTCTGACCTTGTTCTTGATTTGCTACATCACAATCAAACCATGTGATCTAGTACCACACCCCTTTCTGCAGTGCACTCACCATTGAGTTAAACTTGCAGACCACAGTCTGGTCAGCTGCGAGGTACTCCATATTCTGTATGGGGAACAAATAAGATACATTGTATACTATAGGTACTTCAAATTACTAGCTATTAAGATGAGCATTGCATTAGTTGAAGCTACAGAGGACATCTGTCATGCGTCATCATTCATCTTGTGGTTTCAAAGAAATGTTGAACTGAATCAACACTGACTGACACCTTATATTGATGCCAAATATGAACCCAGGGCCCTTAAAAACCTTTTCAGTACAAATTGTTACTTTCCTAGCTATTTAACAAGCTTTAAAACTTGGCACCATGCTTGGATGTGTAGGGTACATGTCATGGGGTTGTTCTATGTCTAAAAACATTTGTAACTAAGGACTTAAACAGGCTATTATATAGGGAAACTTAGGAAATGCTTGTATAAGTAGGCTGGTGCCTTTCTGGTTCCTTCAGAATCAACTGTCATGTTATGTACAAATATTCTTCATTCATGGTTAAATTGGCCTGTTTACAATTGTTGCTAAGCAATCCTTTTAGTTTGTTCCTTTACTACATTATTAGTTATAATAAATATTATTGCTTTCATATGCATACAAATTTATAGTTCCAAGGTTACTATGGTTACTACATAGCTCATATAAAAGACCTATCATAATCTTCAGCCATTGTGTACACAATACATAGTAAATTTAAAAGCTTGTATCAAAATTGCCTTGTTCTTTCTTTGAAATGTTTTCTCATGGCCAGAGGATTTGCTTTCATTTCCAGGATGTCATAAGATTTGAAAGACTTAGGGTGTACAGTGTGGTCTGAAATCTAACACTTGAAAGGCCCTCCTCATAACATGAACACAGGCAGAGTTGGGGAAGTTACCTTTTCAAAGTAATATATTACATATTACATAATACTTTCTATACAATTAAATATATTACAGTTACATATTACTTAAAATAAAATGTAACTTAATAATATTACATATTAAGTTACTTGTGAAATGTAACTTAATATTATTAGCTGTAAATATTAAAGTTACTGAATGCAAGTAACTTCACATACTTTAATATTATGAATTAAATTAATACTTCAGCATATATGCATGCAAACCACATGTTTTCACACAGATGGTGGGCATTAATAGCAATGGTCTATGTGGTCACGTGGTACGCATCAGTACAATGGACCGGGCAGCATCCTTTAATATAGGTGAAAGGTTAATGGATTGAGGTAATGGATCACTGAGTAGTTTAATAGATAGTAAATGCATTACTGGCTCATTGTTGCTCATAGTATTATGCACTTGTCAATTTCATGCCCCACCCCCACACCCCCGGGCGTCTGTGGGGATTTGACATTGCTTCTTGTCCCCACCCCTGGGGCAATTGACAGTTGTCCAATTCACTGACCGATTTTCAGTAGTTGCATTTCTAAACAATAAAATCGCACTTGCTATAATTTTACTAGCTACAGGTTTATTACTAGTTGCATGCATGAAATATATGCGCTTGAGGTGTTGTCAAATCCCCTACTATAGGGGTGGGGATTTGACAGCCGATTTTGCCCCAGTAGTGAGGAATTTGACACCACGATTTGTCAAATCCCCTGTATTCCCCCACCCCCCCGGGGGTGGGGGGTAGGGCATGAAATTGACAAGTGCATTACTCGTTACATCGCGCTGATCGCTACTTGTTACCTTGCTCGTTAATATTATTACTTTGGTCGTTACTAGTAACGAGTTAATAGTTTCTAAAAGTAACTTAAGTTATATTACATGCATTTCACAATGTAACGCGTTATATTACTTCATCTCTGAACACAGGATATAGCAACAAACTTTTTTACGGTTGAGTATTTCTCCAACATTGTCCTTGACACTGCAGAGGATAAATATAACACACAATAAAGAACCACTATCAAAAGTTTCATACTGTTAGCTACGCAAGGCACAAATCTTAATACAAATTTTCATAGCTCTGCATATTAGCTACATACTAAAAAGTCATGTCATTGTATATTTTAGTAAAATTATTTAGCAATAAATGCCAATTACTTCGGTACCAGGAAATCCAGGAAACCTTAAGAATGACATTGATAGAGGCTAGATTTGTCTGAATAGCATTTTAACAGAATCTTCCTAATGTACAACACACATCCTATTCACAAGTCTTAGCATACAATGTTGTTTTGCTGTAGGAACTTAGGGTGGCAGGAAACTAATTACTCACACAACGTGGCCATTGCCATCTACAAAAAAAAGAATATCCCTAATTCTGTATATTGCTACAAAAAGTTAGTCCGGTATATATAATACCAAGAGTAAATAATAAAAGAAAGAGTGTCTAACTCGAGTATGGACCATCAAAAATGACAGCCACAAGTCCTTCACGTTATAGTAAATTCACGCTTATGATACAAGTGCTGATAACACTCTAGGAGGTGGTAACTTTGAGTAGCCTTGGTGTATGCAAGCCAAAGCATTACACCTGTAGACGTTCTATCTTTTATTATTTACTCTTGATAATATCCTTGTCACCACATACACAGAGACAATTATAGGTTGTTACGGAGTATTGGTATGGGGAAACACGTTGGCAAAACTGGTTCACCACTATATATAATTCACTGGAATAAAACAAGGAAAACAATTTTCACAACCATGAAAAGAATGAAAAATAATGGATCTAGTTTTTCCCCAGATGTGCACCAGCCATGCATGTAAAAATTGTTTTTGTGTCTCAGAGAGCAAATTTTGTTCTCATTGTGTGGTCATGGCACACTTCTCATCCTGCCATTACAAACCTGTCCCAACCCTGTCCCAAGGATGGAACAAAAAAAATCTTGAAATTTCTATCCCGAAAATGACAGGGGGTTGATAATGTATGCTGTAGCGTTAACACCAATAACACACAGGCCTTGTGTTTGGTGTGCTAATTACTCAGCTGGCAGAACAAGAAAGGTCATGACCTCAAACCTTTTACCTCTCATCATCGACATCAGTCAGGGACAACAAACCCACTATAAGCAAACGATTCTCCTGAAACAAATATCAAATTTAGCATTTGAATAGTTTGAATAGTACAAGCAATTAATCCGATCTTTCACTCTAATACTAGTAGTAGCCAGGTCACTGTACATATGTAATACAGTGGAACCTGTCTATAATGGTCACCTTGGGACCAAATATATCTGGCCTTTATATACAGGTGGCTGTTATAGAGAAAACCTGTATAAGGTGGTCAGCAGCATTTGAGTGGCTATGGCCGTTATAAATGAGTGATTGTTATTAAGAGGCTCGCGCCAACCGCAATGCAGTAATATTTTTAGTACAGAAAGGACAAAGTGAGCTTGTTATGAATGTTGGTTATAGCTATTGAATACGTTTAAGCAATGAAGCCTGATAGATTATATAGTATTCATTGAAAGGCGATAATTGTGCATTAATTGAAGCGGTGCCGTGGTGCCAGACAGTTGGCTTAACAAGCCACCATAAAAGGTACTCTGAGCGACCGCTATATGAAGGAGAAAGTTATGTATACAGTGATTCATAGGCGAATTCTTGGTTGGCCGGTATACGCGTTAGACAGGTGACCGCTTAATGCAGACAACAATGCATACGTTTGTATGGGAAAATATTTGGGACCTCCTGTCCATGGCCGTTATGCAGAGGTGACCGCTTAATCCAGGTGACCATAACACAGGTTCCACTGTAGTGTATTTTGTACAAGTGACATGAAACTGCCTAGTGGAGCTACCTCCAAAAGGGTTTTAAAAAACTAAACAGGTATCCTATATCACAAGCCTTCTTTTCATTATAGAATTCTCAGTCCTCATGTACAGTATGACTGACACAATACATAATACAACAACACAACTCACATTGACGTTGAGTTAAACAACACAAGCTTGGCTTGTTTGTCACTATAACAACAAGGTATAACACAAGTCACCACACTATATCAAGCGGCTTACTTTACTATACTGACTTCAACTTCAGGAGTGTTCATGTAAATGTTCAATTTAGTGCCCACCAGTAGTCTAGGAAACAAAACAACAAAAAACCACATACACACACACTATATGTACAAGCAGTACTGCAATAGTGACTATGTTGCGAATACTGTATACTTGTATGATAAACAACAGAATGCAGTGCCTAGTATTTTATAGCAGTTATGCTTTTTGCTATACAGTAGTACAAATGTCACCTGATTTCAGCTGAGAAACCCTTCTTAATCTTCAGCACTTGAGGTGGCTGTTTCTCAATAATAAAACTCCTGGAAGATAGTACAAGGCATTAATGCAGCAGTAAATGTGGCCAGTGATGAGGCTTACTCTTGAATTAACTTGTTTAACAGGCTTCCCACCGATGCCTGGAGATGCTGATAAATGGCTGGATCTTGGGGGTCACTGATTGGAACATCTTTCTTCATTTTATCAAACTGAACGGGTAACAAACACACAGTCCTTAGTACTGTACATATCAATCACCATTACATGTTGCCTAGTTAGTGCATTTTATAGGCTTTATAGCTAACCTTGCTATCATTATTTGAGTTTAACCACAGGTTAAAGGGTGTTAAGTCGAGGCTTGCGAGGGCTTGTGTAAGGACACTTTGTGTCGTCACTGCTCATATTGGAAAAATTATATTTGTACTACTACGACTTCATGAAGTATGAAGTACAAAGAATTCGGTAGTTCCACAGAACAGTTACAAATTTACTCACAATTACATCTTCAAAACCAAAAAAGGAATACCTCCCCCTGCCACTCATCACACATTGATGAGTAAAGTATAACAGTGGCCACAGCAACAGCACTGGGGAATATGCAGCATCGATGAGCTCCTGGAATATAACTTCTAAAAGCCCCCTCATTTTATGCATTAGTGAGTTGGAAATATTTAAAAACAGTGCCCTAGTACTGTATTAATCCTCCCCCATTACTAATTGTGTATTCTCAATTGTAAACCCACACAACAATTTACTTGCACATACCATAATTTAAGCACAGTGGTTAAAATAAAGACTAATGTGTCCTCTAATTTAAGCACAGTGCTTAAAACAAAACGGCAGTTAAATAACCACATTGCCCTCTGTCTCTGTCTCTCTCTATATATACAGTACCGCTCAAATGCAACATCGTCCCATGAGAATGCAAGTAATTTAAAAAAAAGAAGCTTGCTATCAAAGGGTGTGGCATCCCACAAGTATTCATCCTATTTTGTTTTGGATGAATACTCATGAGCAAAACAGGTGCCATGCCCTTGTATTAACGAGTTTTTTATTGCTCAAACTCTTGTGAGACGATGTTGCATTTCAGCAGTATGTACCATACCTGAACAATCTGCATTCTATTTCTCCACAGTAGATCAGCCAGTTGCTCACACCATTGTTGGAGCTGATCAATTACTTCCTTCTTGTTTGGTGACTCTTCTTGTCCACACAGTTGATGCATCCTCTTCCAGTTGGCCAGTTCCTGATCCAACACAACACCCTGAATATTAGTGATCTCCTGGAGACATTTGAGGTAGTTCTGACCAAGCTCCTGGGGATGAAATAGTACATGTTTATACGCATGGTATAAATGGTAAAACTTCACAAACACATACACAAACACATAAATATAACTCTTGATAATACAAATAAGCACAGAATTCAAAAAAGGGCAAACATAAGATTTAAAAGTGCATGTAAAAGTGCAGTATAGTGAATATCGATCAGCAAGCATGCAAATTTGTACATAAACCATATCGGCAGACTTGAGGTTCATTTGATGAATGGTTGTGTGTATACTGTATAGTGTACGTCATGTGAAACTATAGGCAAAGTGGGCAATATTTCAATATATTGGAAATATCACGATATTGAAATACACAATATATCATATCGAGGTAAATTATAAAGCCACAATAATATTGTCTAGGCAATATAATTGCCAATATTGCCTACATCCCCTAATTACATCTGGCTAGTGTGTTTCTTGCACTTGCTATATATACCTACGAGGTAAGGCAATCGAATTATGGGCAAATTCCAGCTGTTGGCTGGCACCATTTCACATTCTATGATATAGTTTGATGCAATAATGTGTTATATAATGCTACTAGTCTCACTGCTTGACAAATTTAATTATACTCAATATTTAATCATATCGTGAATATATATAAGCTTGTCAATATATCGAATAGCATTATTATCAGTATCGCCAGGACTAAACACAGCTAAAATAAAATCCTCACCCATCAAACCATGTATACAGTAGTGTAACTAGGGTTGGGCGATACTGAAAAAGTGCACCACGATATATCATGTATATATTTATCATGATGTTCAATATTATCATGGTGCTACATGCAAATTTGTAATATTAATAAGTGCAAGTTTTTCTATGGCTTGTATTGTTGTATCCATCCCAAAAAAACAACCCTTATGCTATAAAAATTACATACAACCATATATTGAATACAATTTGCTGCATTTGTAAGACAGCTACATTAATGATATTTCATTTCGTAAGCAATATATCACGATATGTACCACTCTGCGTGGGCAGTTCAAAGGTACCGCCAGTGCCATAATTTGTATATTGCACTGCTGCAGACTGCAGCGAGTGCATTATAACTTATAATGCACTGGTTGTGGTTTTGTAGACCACCACAAGTGCATTATAAGTTATAATGCACCGACCGCAGTGCAATATACAGATATTGCACTGGCTGCAGTTTTGTGCAGCATAGCACAAGTGCCAGTGGTGAAGACCACTACGACACCTCACCTAATAGGTGGAAAGACACTTCACAGATCACTCGAATTCTTTTATAGCCTGACATGTAAAGGTCGATTGTGGGCCATAACGTCACCAATACATATAATGTTTACAAGCAGCCAATGGCAATCGAAAAAGCTAACGCGGGTGGCCACAACTCTAGTCTACATATATATAAACGTACTTATACACCTTACTAGTCTGGTGCCATCTTAGCCCGGATTAAATTGTAGTCCACTTCGACAATGACTCAATAAAACAAATATATTCTAAATAATACTAACCTTTACGTTCGATTGTGGTAACCAGTTTTGTCATGCCACCACATTCAAGTTTAGCCAGTATGAATAGTAAGAATTAGACTAGTATCGTTTAGTAGTTAGGTTTTGTTTACTTAAACCGTCTATTTAGCTGCTTTTTTTCGCTTGAGAAAATCACTATGGCGATTAGTCTGGTGCTTAGTCTATATGGCACGTTGGCATGCTGGCATGCTGAGCACTACATGATGAGAGTTGAACAGCGAATGCAGGTTAGTGATATAACCCATAGCGTACTAGCTTTCAATATCTGAGGTGGCTGCAGTACTGCAGGGGGAACGTCATCGCAACGTCCGGCTTGGTTACCCACAATCGATGTTAGAAACCTGGCCTTTATAAGTGTTACAGCTATCTTGTGAGACTCTCCTCACCTATTAGGTGAGTGGTACATAACAGTTATACAACGTGCACTCGTGCTCTGCCTGTATAAATGCCTCAGGCTTGTGCGTTTATATCAGGCAGAGCACTCGTGGCCGTTGTATAACTATATAATATCGTGGAACTTGATATATCAGACTGTGTAAAAATAGCCTCGATGCAGTTATCGTCTCATGCTTTTATCACGATAGCAACAATACATCGTCATATTCCCAACCCTAAGTATAATAGTATAAAATTTAGCAGAAAACAGCTAAAATTACATTTTCTTCCAAAATACATGTATATCCAGAGAACTACAAGTGAACTTATTCAGCCAATACTAATGCCAAGGAAAAATAACTGTCTATGCTAACTACAAGTTCTGTAACGGCATATGTTACACAGTGTTGGGGAGGGAAGTCATTTTATGAAGGCAGCCCTTTAGAATAGAATCCATCAACATAGGTACAAAACCATGACAACAGTTTCTAGCAATTAACATAATGTGTTCACCTGTCTTAGTCGAAGGATCTCTTCAACTTCACGCTTCAATGATTCATCCAGTTCTGCCTTTCGTGATCTCTGCTTGTTTAGTTCTTTAAGTTGATCCACTGCAAACTGATCACCTGCAGCAGCTTGCTTGAGCATTGCTATAGCAACAGAACAACACGCTCTATACCAGCCATACAATATCAAGTAACAGTTATTACAGGAATAATATGGACACCTCAAATGGTATTGTGTGTAGTCAATTGGGAACAACTTGATCCTTATACATACATGTACATATGTATGTATGTATTGGGTAACAAACACATGTTATGTAAAGTACACACCTTCTAGTTTAATAAATTCTTGATATTGTAGAATAAATCTTTCTTGACGACTGTGCAGCATTTGAAAATCGGCCTCTAGTTTTTCTGTATAACAGGTAATCCATTCCAGACCCCGATTGATAACCAAAATTGGGTTCGGTGTATCTTGAACCTAGGCACAGATGTGGTGCTGTTAAGTTCTTAATAATGGTCAATGTACTCACTATAGAGTTTTCCTGTTGGTCAACAAGTTCCTTTTCCCTTAGCAAACAAGTTTGGATAACACGGACAAACTCTAATGGCTGGGTTTGATATCGTTGCTGTGTAAATAGTACATGAAATCTCATACATGTACACACATACTCTAGTAAACAATGATACACAAACACACACATCAACGAAGGTGGATGCACTTACTTTCATGGCTGCAGCATGGCGCTCTGCTTTGATACGAATGATGAATGGTTGTCTTGGATTACTGCTCAACTGTAAGTTAATACAGAGTTATGTGTGTTTGTATGTGTGCGCGTGGTGCAGTGTGTATGTGTGTGTTGTTGTGTGGTGCATTGTGTGTGTGCTGTTGTTGTAGTGTGGTGCAGTGTGTGTGTACGTGTAGTGGGTGTACACTGTATACATGTATACACACACAGCACCACTTTATGCATGTGTGCACACTTAATAGTAGAGGTGTACTGATAATCGGTTGGCTATCAGTTATCAGCTATAAATATCAGTCTTGTTTTTTGTATATCAGTATCAGATCAGTAACATGTGTAAACAGCATAAGATACAGATATACAAAAACATATATTTAAGGGCAGTTGTGGTCTAGTGATATCCTAGCAACACCTGTCTATGTAATTTCAACTGTTGATTAAAGTCCCATATAGCTAAATTTAAAGTACAAATTGCTAGAGAAACACCATATTGGATTGGATTTGTTTATTGGCTTAATAATATTATTGTATGTCAGTTATCGGAATATCAGCTAATAGTCACATCGGTAGATCCCTACTTAATAGTAAACACACACTCAATTTAATGCTCACCTTCTGAAGATGTGATAACATATCAGTAAAAAAGGTTGATGCATACAACTGATGATTCTTGTCACTAGGGACAATGTCACCCCTGAAAAAAAGAAATGCAATAAATGTTAGAATATTTCCAATTTAATTGTCCTGTTATGTGCTACTGCTCACAAATTACAATACAACCAGAGGCGTAGGAAGCACGCACCCGTACAAATTTAGCCGCGCGTGGCGCGTCATTAATTTAAAAGATCACGTGGTTAAATTATGACATAAAACCCAATTAATTGTTTGACAGATTCGTTATTGTACTTCGCGATCAACGGAGATTATGTCTGGCGATAATGAGAGTGTTGCCATTGTTATTAGTGACTCGGATGAAGACCAGGAGGCGATGGATTCACAGGAAACACAGCAATCTGGAATTGAAGAAAGCGTCACGTCAAGACACGTGTAGTTCTGGTTGTGGCCAAAGCGGTAATGAAGGAGATAACAACTCAGAAAACTTCATGAGCACTAGCAGCATTACCAACGCCGACGATCATGATAGTGAGCCACAAGGTAACAGTGTTGTTGGTGGTGTTATAAGAACTAGCGATACTGACTTGTCACTGCAATGTACGTATTTGGGATGCAGTGATTTTAGTATTCCACATCACCCCCTCGAATTACCACAGTCAAGAGTAGCAGTATCCTATTCTAGCAAACAAGGTAATTCAAGTAAAACTAAGCAATACTGCAGAAGCATACAGCCATCTTGGTATAAAAAGTATTCCTGGATTACTGTATGCACAATTAAGCATAAAATCTTTTGTAGGGTTTGTTCCTTTGCCAAACAGCAAAAGCTTTTATCACCTTCAGTTTTGCGAAGCTCGCCATTTACAGCTGAAGGCTTCAGTAGCTGGAATAAAGCTTTGGAAAGGTTTGACATGCATGAAAAAAGCCAAATGCATCGCGAAGCTATAGAAAGGCTTACATGTAAGGATTCAATCGCTGACATTGGTATTATGATGAATACTCGATCTTCCATTGAGCAAGAATTTCACAGAAACATGCTCTTCAAATTAATGCGAGCTGTAAGGTTCTTGGGAACGCAAGGCCTACCGTTGAGAGGACACAATGAAAGTGCTGCCAGGGAAATTTGTATCAACTTCTGCTGTTGTAAGCAGAAGAATGCCCTGGCATGAAATCCTGGCTTGAGAAGCGAGAGTACATATCACCAACAATCGTTGATGAAATTTTAAAATCAATGGGCCAAATGATCCTTAGAGGTATCTTGGATGACATCAAAAATGTTCAGTGGTATGCTATTATTGCTGATGAGGCTACTGATATATCAGGCACAGAACAACTGTCGGTATCCATTCGGTGGGTAAGCAAAAACTACGAAGTACATGAGGATATACTTGGTGTGAAAGAGCTGCCTGACACCAAAGCTGCAACCATACATCACGAGATGAATGATATTTTGGAAAGGTGCACATTACCGATCACTCAGTGCAGAGGTCAAGCATACGATGGGGCCAGTAACATGAGTGGCATTAGAAATGGTGTGCAGGCACTTTTTAAGAAAGATGAGCCTAGGGCATTGTATGTCCATTGTTTAGCACATAGCTTGAATCTCTGTGTGCAGGATGTCTCCAAAATGTGCAAGCTTCTTAGAGACACCCTTAGTTTTTTCCACGATTTAGTTCAGCTCATCAAGTTTTTCACCAAAACGGTTGACATTTTTTGAAAGTTTAAAAAGCGATGTAGCATTGAACACTGGTCAAAATTTTCCATCATTAAGAACTCTCTGTCCTACTTGTTGGACAGTGAGGAATACTGCCATATCAAGCATTTTGAAGAACTACAAAATATTGATGGCTGCATTAGATAAAATCCAAGAGGGGCATGATGAATATGCTGCTAAAGCAAGTGGGCTTCTAAGCCGAATGGAAGACTTCAACACTTTCTTTGGATTAAAGCTGTCATACCTTATATTTGCTCCAGCTGAGCAGTGTTCTACGAACATACAGGCAGTTGATATTACAGTGCAAGAAGCAATGAAAGGAGCCAATGTACTCGTGTCTCACCTTGATTCATTGCGAAAAGAAACCATGTTTGGTCGTTTCTATCTCAATACTATTGAAGAATCAAAATCAATGACTGGGGAACCAAGAAACCGCAAACTGCCTCGACGGTTAGATGATGGACCATCTGAAGCCCACCGGCACTCAAGTCCTAAGGACATGTACCGTCAAACATATTATGAAGCTATTGATGTTGTTGCAGAAGAAGTGAAGAGGAGATTTGACCAGCCAGATATTTGCATGATTAGGGATATAGAAAATCTTTTGCTTAAAAGTGCAAATGAGGGCACTATAGATTTATTATCCAAAAAAATTATTAAGTTTTTGGGTGTCGATGTAAATATCAAGAGGTTGAAAGTTCAGTTGGCTATGCTACCAGATGTAATTAAAACAGCATTTGATGGTTCCGTCAAAAAGGTTACCAACATTAGAACTATCACAGAAGCTATGACAAAATCATCCCTTTATCAAAATATGCTTTCTGAGTTAGATAGGTTGCTTCTGTTATATTTAACATTCCCTGTTACTACTGCAACTGCAGAGAGATCTTTTTCAAGTTTGCATAGGGTTAAATCTTATCTCCGAAACACTCTGAGTGCTTGCAAACTAAACAACCTGCTGTTAATGCATGTGCATCAAAACAGAACCGATGATTTGGATTTGACAAAAATTGCAAAAGCATTCATTGAATTGAACTCTAGAAGACTTAATTACTTTGGCAAACTAAAATTGTAAAGTAATGGCATTGCAGTTATGAGTAGAGTGTTATGAGTAGAGTGCTTTGAATAGTAATAATATTTGATGTATATAGTGTTGTATAATCAACTGCAATTTCTATAGCAATTTACATGTGTAATTTATATTGTATTATCTTGTACATACTGTATGTACTATATGTATGTTTGTATATATATTATATACATATCAGAATCATTTACAAAAGTGAAATTTTGAATGATTTAGAGGTATGCAAATATAAAAACCTCGTCAGCATCTGGGGGGCTAGACCCCCTGCCAGTGTGTCCGCCTTCCGCCTCAGCACCCCTGCTTCAAATATCTTCCTACGCCTCTGACAACACTATTAAACACACACAACACTGTTCCTTTATATTTAAACCTTTAGCTCAAATGTTCATAAACCAAAGGACAGCCCAGAATTGTAGAAAATGAGGATAACCGCAATGTGAGGACATATGACCAAATCATATCAAGAATTGGTGAGAATTTTTTTTTGTTGAAAAATCACAAGTGCAATTTGTTGTCATGCCGACCACCTAAAACTTACAAAAGCCAAAAACTACTAACAGAATTTTCATACAGACTTTGCAAACTATTGTGGTAAAATGGTTAGAATATAACACAAAAACCAAACAGATATAAAATGCATGTGATTAAACATTCTAATAGAGCAGTCACAACTTTCCACCTAAACAGTTGTCAGAATTTTTTCTCTAAATATTATTGATACTGATTGACATTAATTTATAATTCTCCCCTCATCACTACATGGTGGATTGATCTAATAATTTACGTGCTGACACAATTTCGACTTCACTACAGCTTGTTTGTACGTTATATAATGCAGTGCTTACCCTGAAGTCTTCATGTCGGTAACTGGGGGTAAACAGAACCCCCATGGATTATTGCATGAGAATTTCATAATCATGGAAAACGTCTCATCTTGAAAGAAGACTAGTTTGTTAATATTTATAATGGTTCAAGTTGCTGATCATGACAATCATTAAGAAGCAACAACAGAAGACAATCTGTAACACGGGAACAGTTACAAGCTACTTTTCAACAACACCATTAGTGCCCATGTGTTACTTTATGCATGCATGTTGGATTGACAGTGGAAAACACAAAGAAACTGGACCTGGTGTGAATTGCTTCGAGAGTAAGCATCTTAGAACAGTATTATTAGTAGTATTGTATACTCCCTGGTAGAGAAACGACCGTATTTCCAGCTGATTCTATAGTTTTCACGATTACATACAATAACCTCGTGGTTAATGCTATGTAAACAAAAACGTCTCAATCGGATTTCTTAGTTCACAGAAAGCATTTTGATATATGGTTACTAAGTGAATATTTGTACAGGCTGGCTAAAAATAGGCCCAATTTCGATCCATGGTGTGCTCCATCGGAAAACCTGACAAATAGAGGCTAACATCACTGTAACCATTTCTTTGCAGCCAAAACAACTTTAAAAAGTCAATTCAATATTGACATTCCCTTGTGGTTGTACTTGTATTGGCTTGGTGATTGGTAGCCCACTGCCGGCTATTAGTCTACAATAGAAATGGCATACATTAAATGCCTTTGAGATTTGTCGGATATGTACCACTCTGCGTGGGCAGTTCAAAGGCGCTGCCAGTGCCATAATTTGTATATGGCACTGCTGCAGACCGCAGCGAGTGCATTACAAGTTATGATGCACTGAGCGCAGTGCAATATGCAGATATTACACTGGCTGCAGTTTTATGCAGCATTGCACAAGTTCCGGCAGCAGAGGCCACTACAACATCTAAACATCACTAGATTAAAGGTCAACCAAGCAGCCAGTGGCAATTGAAAAAGCCGCCACAACTCTAGTCTACATATGTATAAACGTACTTATATACTTTAATAGTTTGCTGCCATTTGAGCATAGATTAAACTGTACTCCATCTCTGAAAATCAGTCAATAAAACTAAATATATTTTTAACAGCAAATGCAGGTTAGTGCTATATCCCATAGCATACTAGCTTTGAATATCTCAGGCGATTGCAGTACTGTAGAGGGAACATCACGCAAAGTTTGGCTCGGTCACCCACAATCACTGTTAGAGCTTTATAAGAGGTGCAGCTGTCCTGTGGGACTCTTTCCAGTGAGTGGTACATAACAGTTATACAACGTGCACTCTGTATAAACGCACTGACCTTTGGGCCTAATGGCCCTCAGGCTCATGTGTTTATATCAGGCAGAACACTCGTGCCCGTTGTATAATTACTAAATGTACACCCACACACACCCTCAAGCTTGGGTGCACTATCAGACAGCCCATAATACACATTTACCCACTGGTGTGATATAAATAACTTAGAAGAGACGGTTTTAAAAGTATGGCTTATACTAATGCTACTAGCTTTAACCTACAGCCTTGTCTCATAATACAACAACACAATTATTGTGATAAATAATACGATACAAGTGTATACCAAAGTGATTGAAACGTATACAAAATTTTTATGTAGCATACATATTTTTACCCAGTTTATTTCAATATGTTTTGACAACAAAATAGAATTTTGCAAAAACAGCTGGTTTTCACTCAGTGGGTCACATTAAACTCAATGTGTGAAATATTGTATTATTGTGAACATAAAACAAAGTTACAATCAATAAAACGTATGCACTACCAGATTCTCCTGTTCATTGGGAGAAAGATCTTTTGTTTCATGTTCATACAGCATAGGTATGTGAGTTATGGGCGCTTATTTACAATGTGGTAGAAATGAAGTTTACCATCATCATTTAATAGCCTTCTTCCACACAGAGATATACAGGGAAAACGCTGTACCTTCATCGATGTGCCAGTTCATGGTGAACAGACTGAGCCAAACCCCATCTTCGTAGCTTGTTTCAGTCATGAGTTATGATCGATTAAATAAGTGCTTGTAATTTAACTGCTGTATTGTTGCTGTACAAATTGAGTTTATTCCTGTTACAACTGTCTAGCGCTATCACAAAGGGCTAAAACTTTGGCTGTTCACTCCTTTGTTACTATAGATAACAAAGCAACAAAGTGGAATTAAAGGAATGTGTGAAAACAGCCAGTTTTTGCTCATCAGGTCACAAATTTTAGTGGAATATGTACGACACAATCCAGGATGTTGTGAACACACTACCAGTGTTGTCAAATAAACTAGCTGTGTCACCAGCCAAGTTGGTAACACAAACCAACCCACAATGTTGCAAATATTGGATAGTAAAACCAAGAGTTTATAATGGTGTAGGCTACACCTTTGTAAACTCTTGGTAAAACTAAAGCAACTCTAGCACAGACACTATTGCAAATCATTTATTTCCTTAACTCAGAGGTTTATAAAATACTTGTAGAATTGATTAGGATGAAGTCAGGTGTCCATTAAACAGAAGTGGTTACCCACCATTATGGATGCCTTTGAAAATTAGGATCCACATGTGTGTTACTTAGTACTACCTATTATGACTTGCAAATTAGGATCCAATATTTCCTGAACCCAAAGAAAACAGGAAATTAGATAATGTGTAATCTCCTGGTGTAAATTATGGTGGCAGAAATTTCAAAAAGTGAAAAAAAAAACTAAAAATAAGCGGGAACAAGTTTGCATCAGATTAATCTAATGGTACTGTCTCACAAATTTTCAAGGTATGTAATTTTTACAGATTGATGAATTTCTTGAGTTTTCACAGCTTTTATTTCTGTGTATCAGGCTATCTGTTATTTAGCATAAAGCTAGTTAGTTTTGATACACGTTAATTTTTGAGGATGACAAAATCTTCAGACAGCTAAGCAGCCCCAATAAAAAAAAATACATTCCTTAAAAATATGTATAGGTATGTATATGGCCCAGCTCTCAGAAGTAAAAACCACTAACAGGACACCTCTTTATAAAGAGTGGTAAATCAACACTTGACTAACCAAGGATACCATATAGCTACTATCCCATGGTAGAAATGGTTTCTACTATATATTTAGTGTCAGGCTTTTTACTGACTAATGTTACAGTCGATCTCAGGTTGCTTGCAAATGCAATTGAACAATTCACACATGTGATTGCTAGAACATGTTAGCTGTTTTCTTTCAACCAAGCTCCTTTCGATAACACAACTACATTATTCACCTTCTTAGATCGTTAGACAATGCTAGGGGCATACTGAGGTAGTTATTCAACACATTTAAACACTGCACATAAGCATTGACATGATCACATTCGAAAATCATGTGTTCGAATTATCCAATTGCATTCACAAGCAACCTGAAATCGACTCCTATTAACTATACTTACAGTGTTGTAATGTACCCCACATCTTCTGTGGTAAAAAAGGATTTAAAATACACATCCAATTTGTGTGAAAACAAGCTACAGGTACGACACAAGACATGTACATGAGTAAGTAACTACAATGAAGATTATACTATTCATAAGGTCAAGAGTTAATAATAGTCCACTATTATTAACTCTTGATAAGGTGGTAAAGCATCATTATTTCATGATCAGAGATGTCAACCTTAGACAATACAAGTCAACAGGTATATTCAGTTAGTGTATATGCGTGCTGTACACTTCATGACCAAGTAGTTTCAAACAAACAAAAGAGAAACCAAAATAGTACAATGTGATGATAGCAGACACACACGTACACACACTGTAAGGTAGATGTGATGTTGACATGGAAAAGAATTTTAAAATCTTTAAGCTGCCCCCACCCTGGAATAAAACATGAATAAATGACACAGATAAAAAGATATTGATGTGGTATGATGGTTGGCTAACTGAAGAATTATGTCATTTTATTGACATGACAAGTGATATTTATCCAAAACAGATTGATGCAGTCAATCATCACAAAATTGTGACTGCATTTTGGAAAACTGATCCAAATCGTATCAGTGAGATAAACAGTTTGAAATAACTTGGCAAGGGTAGCCACCAGAGATACTTTTAGTGCAAAGGAGTTCCACTTGAGAAATAGTATGAATAAACACTCAAGAAGTCATCCTACACAGTGGACTCCACAGAGCTATGCAGGGATCACATGAGACTAGAAAGATTCAGACAAATGTAAGTAACAATAAGTCACTATGAAGAAGGCTAGAGACAAGTATCACAGCAATGTTGCTACCCTCCTCCTCCTTCAATAATTTACAATCTCAAATGCAATAATATAATTGTAGTGCCTATTACACTTCCAACCTCCTCTAATATCACAATCACACAGATTAATACTAAGGGATACTTTGGGACCTTAACTACACAAGTGTCATTAGGTGGGTGTCCTTAAGTGTCCACATTAACAAGTTCCACTATACTGCATTTGACATTATACCAATATTCCTGAGAAGATCAAGCAGCTAAGTGTGCTTGCATCATGACCGAAGAGGCCATGTGTTGAAAAGGTGAATGAAAGAGTTCTGTTGTACCTGGCATGGTCATGTTGAATTTGCACAGCTAACAGTCTATAAGTCAAACTTTCTGAGATATTCAATGACCCACTAGATCCAATTCCATTAATTTTTTAATGAAACCCAGCAAGTACAACATGACTGTTGACAGTCACTTGAATACAATGAGTTCAGCAGAAAACAAGCCCCCAACAGAATGCAACTGGCGTACTCATGTGAGCATGATGGTATAAAAGTTATTGAAGAGCTGATGAGAGACTTACATCAGACCAAGAGCAGACCCGACAGTAGTTAGTCAAACCTCCAGTGAGACATGACTAAAGCCCAAGAAGACTCAGCAAGACAGACGATAGAGGAAGAAAGGCAGATAGAACTGGTGCGATGGTTTAGTAACAACCAAAATGTTGTCAGAATTGTGCTGCCTGGTAGTAAGACTCCATTGTTACAGAAGCTAGCACTTTTCCTGCTTCATTTATGTGTTGTTAATCATGTGACCATAGAGCCTGAATGGATTCCCAGGAAGAAAATTTACTTAGTAAATTAATGGACTATGTGGATGAGCTTGATCCAATGATATTCAACCAGGTTGACTGTGTGTGTTTGCATGAGGGCCAATTTGAACAATTTTATAATCCAAGAACTGAGACAGTTGACACATTTACTGTCAATTGGAGGTGGTGAAATCAACTGGTTGCATGCTAGGAAGACTCAAGCAGAAAGAACTAAATATTTCCACATGCGCCTTCAAGCTTCATTCTGAAGGCTAAATCACATTAAGATGTTGTGTAGGGTGTGTTGGGTGAGGAGGGAGTACATAATATCAACACATCTCAGGGAACGTATTGTATTTCAATCCCTCAGTAACAGCATGTTATAGAATACACCATGGTTTAGTATAATCACCTTGGGAATGTCAAAATATTATAGTCCAACAAATTTAATAACTTTATACCAGTCAACAATTAACAGAATTAATAATTTAAGAATTCTGATCAGCAAAAGAAATATCAACTAAAAATTGTCAACGAGCTAATTTTGGCACACTCTCGGTGACATGATAGAAATTATGAAGGTACCGAAAAATTCTTCAATGTTGCCAATTTTGTGCTTTCTTAGTTGTACACAAAAAATTTTTCACATGTGGAGATTCCATGGAAACGTACATGTTGAGATAACAAGTTGATGTTGTGCTACTTCTAAAAACCAGGCGCCATGCAGCTAGCTAACTCATCTGGAATAACTATAGACAGTATATACTACTATGAATTAACCAACTATGTATTATAGGGTAGTTTGGGTTGTGCAATAATATAATTAGCTATTTCTCGTATTTCGTAATTCATGAAATATTCGTAATTCGTTCAATTACGTTGCTATGCACTGCAAAACTATCTTTTAAACTGTTTTATAGTGTGACTAATGTGTTTTTTCCCACAAATTCTCTCGACAAAGCCTCAAAGCTGCTCTTCATTTTCGTTCGCGTACGTAAGGGATACGCCCTCTTTTAACTCGAAGCGATAGGCTATTCCTGGCAGTGTACGAGGCCTGCACCATTGTTTTTCAGTTGCTAAATGCCTGAAAACCTCAAGGGGAAGGTAGTCTGAGGAAAGTCACCACACCCGTATTTCAGTCCGCCGAAAAGAAACCACCTCAGAGCAAAGTTCACCTGTGCAGAAGTTTAATACAGACTTCATTTCACTTTTACTTCCTACGTAAAAGCTGCTTTTACCGTTATTAAATGATTTTGCTCACATGGGTGCGTACGGACAAACATAGGTAGATAGGTAGATAGATAGGTACACACACACACTTTTACGAAAACAATTTCAGTAAACCAGGCGGACGCCTGGTTTAAAAATTTATGCCCATAAGACATTTTATTTTGAGTTCCGGTTCATTTTACAAATACCTTATTTTCTTTGTGTACAACATTTCTGCCAGCTAATGTGATAAGCTAATATTTCAGGCCATAATAAAATTGATAAATTACTTGCCAAATTCTCTCCAGATGAAGTCCCCTTACATGATGTTTACTACACACAGTACTACTCAAGACATATTTTGCTGTTGGAGAACAAGTAGTGTAGTTTAGTGTTACCACACAGCTACAACAGTAACCTTATTATAATGTGTATTTATAATCTCTTATGTATGTGTGGAATGTATAACAATGTAGTGTACGCATGTAAAACGTGTGTGAACATGCACGCATAGTGTATGTGTATACATAGTGTGTGTGTGTATGTGTGTCTGTGTACAGAACAGTCACCACTACTAGATCACTGGATAACATACACATGTGAATGGTGCACTCTAACTCGTGTGCTCTTTTTGGCGTCACTGTATGCATACATCATACACATAGGCCGGTAAACTTTCTAAACGTGTGTACGTGCACGCGCACGCACGCAGTGAGTAATACAAGCGTGTCGCACACATTACACATAGTAATTGTAATACACAACTAGCACACATAGTTAACGTTATTAACAGTTTATTTAGACATAGACAATAAAAGTTGTCAAGGAAACTAGGGTGAAAAATAACAAGGAAATCAATCAGAGCTTCTTTCAAAATAATGCACACCAAATTGGTACCCTATATGTGCCTCACAAACAAGAGTAGTACTATGAACTCTTGCTCACAAATTTCCCAAAATGTTAATCTCATTAAGGCAAACAAAGTCTGCAATATTGAGACGGTGGTGCGTAGCAAGTGTGGTTTACTTAGGATGTTATAATACAACTATTCGCTCCCGTGGGAGTTCAGACCATTTGGAGAGCGGTATTACATATTCCGAGAACTAGAAATAAAAATTCCATTGGGAGGCTTTACGCTATCACCACAAAACCAACTCTCTGGTGTGTAACACACAATAAAGTGTTGTGTGTGTGTAAACACGACATTCACATTACACTCACCATGGCTGTGATTCGATCCACGAAGCGAGACAGTCACGGAGTTCTAACGGAAAGTGTTCCCCATAGAGAGACTGTAGCTCCTTGAGCAGCGGCCCTGTCAACTGTTGCGATCTCACCCATAACGCCATTTAATCACTTAACGAAATTCTTCTGCTGAAGTTTAAAGCACATGCAATAAACCAGAAATTCTATCTAAACGCGCCAAATAATTTAAATTCCTAGCGCTTCACATTCATTTTCAAGATTTCATCCCATAACCTGATAATTGTTAGTTCAAAAAATGTATAAAAGAAAATGTTACATATAGCAGTCTATATCTATTCGAGTTGGTACAATTTTTCACGAACTTCCAAAAGCAATGTCTGTGCCTGCTCTACTTCTTGTGATCTACTAAGAAACGTGACAATGATTCCTTATAAACCAAACTACTCACTTTTCTGCTGTGTTGGCAGTAACTTGTAGACGATCATCAACTAAAGATAACAATTTCTTTCCTTCAGTAATAATGGTAGCTGTTCCTGTAACAGAAGAAATAAGGCAGATCGTATTACTTAATGTGTAGTAACTATATGATACGTACCTTAAATAGTTGCAATATAAAATGAGACAATAATAGCAACGGGGGCTCACTAGATATTTAATTGCATTTTAATAAAGATACTTAAATATATATTATTCATTTTATATTGTCCAAATTGTTTTGGGTAGGACTTCTATAATCCCAATATTATTGGGCGGGGCTATACTAACCACTCACTGTATTTTGCTAACGATGACGGTAACAGGTGGAGTACAGATATCAAAAGTAAGATCACATGATCTCCTGACACACCCTCTTCAAGTATCTTAGTAATGTTATGTAACAACAGCCTAAACAGAGACAAGTGACTGCACGAAACTGTTAAAACAAATTACTTTGTGTAAACTACTGAGCCACACAGAAGCCTCAGTAATGATGCTGGTTGTTGTGGCAACTTATCAATGACGACTGCTAGCTGGCAACCAGGAGTGACCTAGGAATGAAAGAAGCCATACAAACACACATATATTCTGGTTGGACTTTAATTGTTTAGAAGTGGCCTAAACTCATATAGCCAGAAAGCAATTATGTGATCAAGTATTGAATCCATAATTATTGTCATTTAGCTAGAAATACTGACTCAGCAAAATCCACTGAGTTTGCACCATTGTACTTTCTGGGTTTAATTGTTTGGGACCCAATTTTGGAAAATCAGTCTTAATGTCACATTTGAAATACATAGAGATCCACACTTACACGTGTCACCACTAAAGCACTTGTGCACCAAGTAAAATATTTTACAGAATTTCTTGTAATTCAGGGTACTGACCTGCTGATCTAATCGCTGTAAAGCTGAGTAGATGTTTGTAATGCCTTAATTTAGTCATAAATATTCTAGTTGTAAAATGTGACACTGAGACTGATTTTCCAAAATCTGGGCACATTGTAGGAAATATATTCATGATTGGTTGTATACACATGCGTGATTGTACTAAGAATATGGATACACCGTCGTCAGTATGTTCCTACATGGCACTGTGAGCAGCTAACTAGAGCAGCTAACTAGAACCACTACATAGACTATCATAACTCTAGTTCTGATTCCCTGGTGCCGGTTAGAGGCACCCTATAAATGGAGTGCTTGTAACAGTTGATCAGTTTTCTGTTGCATTTTTTCCTCCTAGACAATGGCTGAGCAGACTTGTACATTCCAACAAGGAGATTGTCAAGGTTGGATTCAGGTAGACAGGGGTACAGAATTTAAAGCATGGTGCCTCCAGTGGGATTCATATAGCAATCCATCCGGGTTAGCGAAGGAAGAACCCAGCACACAAGTGAAGGTACTGCCATACATATGTGCGTAGATGGTCACGTGAATGAGACTGTAGAACTGAGAAACTGAAGACCCTGGCAGCAAGTGGGAGAGTCATTTGACAATTTTTGAATAGCTTGCATGAACTGCTTATCTGATACAGAAACGCGATAAGCAGTAATAGAATTAGAACTGTTGGCTGTGACAGGGGTCATATGGAAGTGCACCGTGTTTTTGACAGGGCTGCCACAGTTCAAAGTATGGATACCACTTGTACACAGGTGTTCGCAGGTCCGCACATCTAGCTGAATCACATGATCAGCATAGTAACTTTAATACAACTTCACTGTGTATTCAACTGTTATGCACAAACTAACTCCATATGTTACATATGTACAATTGCAGTTAGTTATATTAGTTATGAATACAGATGCATGTGTGTGTGTGTCAATGTACAAAGGAGTATAGAATGTCTGCTGCATCCATTAGTGCTACAGTTGGTGGACTAAATGGATCAAAGACATGGCCACTGAAGTGTATTTAGCTGTTACAGCAATACATGTATGGTTAAGTGTAACATCACAATACTCATCAAATGTTGAACATTGGTCACATGGTCGACTGTTATAACTACTGTATAACAGGAAATTTTGACAAAAGAAAAGGTTGATAAATCAAGTGACTTTTTAATTAGTCAATTTCTTGATTGTCATCAACATTTAATTCATCAAGCTGATGAAGTGTGGATTCATCAACGTTTCCTTTCGTCAAATCTCCTGTTGTGTATATGATAATATCATACCCACCTTGATGTGGTTGGTCATAGACTGCAGCAAGGAGTGCACCATTGCTAGTATAGTCTGGTGGTCATGACTTGTTCTGGTGGAGAAGTAGCTAGCAAACTTGACACTGTCAGCCATGATGAGGACCAGACATGGCTTCATTGTAGTAAACATCTGAAATCAATTATTTTTAAATAAATACTCTAATAGAGCATACAAGCTGGAGTTTGTCCAGTATATTTCCAATTAGCTTGTGAGATATTTCATTCTATTTACATGACTAAATCTCCAAAAAAGGACTCAAATCATCCATTCAAAGGGGGCATGACCTTTCCTCTAAGAGATTGCAAGGACCTAAATATTTATTCCATAGTGTTTGTTACAGAAAATCTGCTAATTTCCATCAAGAAGTTGCTTCAATGACAGAGTGCAAGTAATAACCAACAAATGAAGAAATATTAAACTGATTTACAAACAGATTTAGTGTCCACTCACTTGATTGTACTGTGTGGCGTCATCTACTGTCATCAGAGCAGCTAGCATCTTCTCCAGAGGTGGTAAGAGGGGCTGGTGAGCTGCTACTTTGATTTGTAGCCCCTCCTCCTGAATGCTGCATGACTCTGTCAGCTGGTAAAACAGTTTGCACAACTGCAGCCACACCTTCTGAGCCATGCCTACTCATTTTACCATAAATAATTGTTTACAAGATACACCAAATCTTACTCTGATCAGCCACACCCACTAATACACGACCAATCAGATTATGTAGGTTGCTATCACCTAATCCAACCAGTAACATTTCACTCAGCAACCATAGTAATGTCTAGAAACAGATAATCAAAACATAATGGGTACTATAAATTGTAAAAAGTGAAGTGTCCACTAGCTTATCAATATGAAACCGTTTTGACCCCTACATCATTGTGTATGATATGTGTGGTGTTCTTGTATACTGCTGGTTCTATAATTATAGAATAAAAAATTGAGGTACTGCTCTAGTGTTTTATCTATAACTGAAAAGCTGTCTAATTGACTGTCTGTCTGCATTTTTTTGTCACCCACTTTTCGAGTCTGTACATGTATTGAAGTAATCTGCTAAATGAAACACTCACTAACCCCTGGGAGTAGTTTAAGAAGTCTTGCTGTGCTTTTGTTCATTGTCTACAGCACAATGAATGCAAAGATGTAGAGGATGAAAAGTTGAGCTAAGCTGGAAAAAAAAAAACCTGTCATTTTGGCATAAAACTGTTAATCCCAAGATCGCTGATATGATCCTCATGTGTGACAACTTTTTTTGTCCCAATTACCTTAAATATGATATTATTAATGGAGCCCGTTACTTGATATCAAAGTAATTTTTGTGCCATCAAAAGCACTCAACATCTAATATTATTGAAGCTTCTAACACCTGTCATTCGGGTAGGCATAGTGTAGTGCTAACTTTCATTGTGAACTACAAAAGTGTTGAACTGGTAGAATGTGTGACTTGCAAGTAATAGGTTGTATGTAGTACTGGTGGCATGCTTTATGCACACACAACTTTTAGAATAACTTATGATGCCATGATGCTACAAACAAATTGTGCTTAATATATGTAAAGACTTATGAAATAATAGGTAGAGCAAGTATATGAACAAGCTAATTAAACACATGTGCACCACCTATGTGTCTTCATGCAAGGAAACCATACTGAGGCATTAATTTTCTACACTGACACTTTTATTAGAGGAGCATATTTAGATGCCATAAATTGTTTGCTCTGCTGTACGAGGGAGTAGATAGTGATTGCTCCATTACAGAAAACAGAGCACAGCAATCATCACTGCACTTATGTACGTTAGTTTTGCTGCAGAAACAAGGCACCCTTGATAGGCCAAACCGCCAAAGCTCACTCAATATCAGCAAGTTCAAGACACTCTAATAAAGTAGTCACCCTAATACAACAGCCAAATATGATATTCTAATAGAATAGTCATGTTGGTACCATAATTCCTGTATAAAAGCCCAGGCTATTATTTCTTTCCCAGCAATTTTGACCCAGCCTGTAAATGAATGGTCCTTTATTAGAAACCAGGTGTAGGTCCGAGTGATGTCCAGAATTTAATTGAACCGAGTTGTGATAAAGCAACCATTATTGGAACAGTAAGCGTAGAGAACCTTTGTACAGTGTGTTGACTACATGAACTAAGTGTAGCAAGGCCTAAATCAGTTGTATATGTGACATAATGCACACACTAATTAGACAGAAACCTACAACACACCCTGTTTACTGTGTATACATAATTTACACATGTATTAACACATTATTTTATTAAATAAGTAAACATAGTTGTTTTGTAATATGTGACCGGATCTGCAAAAACCCAACACAATCGCACATTTTTCCAATTCCTGTTCATTAAATATTTATACAGTGGAACCCCTCTAAGACGGACACCATCGGGGAAATGACATACCATACAGAGGGAACTTTGGAGGGGGGGGGGGGGGGGGGAATTTGGCGAATCAAGCAAAATATCACTGTTGGCAAAACAAAATTTGGCGAATTGTTAGCAAAGCGCATGCCCTATTTAATTAATAAGATTACTAATCGCTGTGCCTGAAGCGAGAACTGGAGTGCCACGCTTCTCAGTTCGGCGCCTGGAGTCAGCTACCAACCTAAAAGGTAATACTATATAGACATTAGATCTACACCCTCTGGAATAGTGAATATCGTACTTAATATGGTAGGACTCACTCGGACTCGCTACTTGTCACGCCCATTTCAAGGTGAGGTTTGAGGATACCACATGTAGAGTAACTAGCTACCTAGTGAGGTAGTCAAGGCAGGCTTGGCTCTAGCGTGATACCTGGCCCAGTAGCCCTTGGTCAAGTAGAAAATTGATTAGTTTGAGGCTTGGTTTGCTATTTTCTTCTCCACCAAAATATTTGGATGGGGAAAATTTGGCAAATTCATGGTCATTCGCCAAATTTTAATGGCGTCAAAGTTTCCCTCCATACAGTATGTCCTTTATATGGAGGTGTCCCTATTTAAGGAGTTTTCTAAAATTTTTAAATAATCAGTTTTATGCACAAACGAGACCAGACCAAGCTAGTGGTGGAACAAGATGGGTTATGGTACCATGTGAACCAGAATAGCAACAGAAATGATGTTATTGAGCATGGGTTACCTATGGTGTGTGGCCTCTACTACACTAGCCAGACAATCAGGCACCACAAAAATTTTATACATGCTCCACAAAGACTTGTCCAGATTACTCCATATTTGATTAGTTATCAAGATGGTTGGCTACACAGATTATGTAGTTTATCTTGTAGTGGAGTTTATCCTTAAAGTGTACCAACCACTATTTTAAGAACTGGGAGAACATTAACAACAGTACTTGTATACGTATTTATATGGCTTCTTGTAACTTTAGCACTTTGCCTCACACTTTTGTTTGTAACTAGCAATGAACCATCGTTATTTGTGTCCACAACTAGCAAGGTGTTGTACTGCAGTGCTTGTCATGTCTGGAAATCGTGCAGTGTCCGGTTTACGGAATAGAGAGGTGTCCGCTATTGAGGGAGTATTAATACACACAGGTATTTGAAGTTGCATTTGGGACTTTATTAATTGTCCGTTATAAAGAGGCTGTCCGCCATTCAGGGGTATCCGTTAAGAGGGGCTCCACAGTAATCTACTTAGCCAAATGCATGCTCTGGCAAGGTTTCAGCCAATAACTTTTGGGAGTTAAAGCCCTACAAAATAGCAACAACAGAAAGATCAATTTGTACAGCAAGTATAGGGAAAACAAATCACAGGAGCTTACTAAAACGGTTGTAACTAACAAGCAGAATGACATACGGAGTTACATCATCCTGTTCACCATTGAGTAGGGAAATCGATTACTGGGTTGTACCGTAAACAACAAAAGTTTGGAGCGAACAAGGTTTGGCGAATCGAGGAAATTCACCAAACTTTATTTGCCAATCAGCTACTCAGTATATAGCTCCATATTAGCTACATGGTAAATTCACCAACCTTTTGTCCACCAACCTGCATCCCTTGCTGATTCCCCAAACTTAAGTCTTGCCAAACTTTCATTATTTACGGTACCTCTTTTCTTCATTACATAAAAAGGCAAAATTAGTGATAGAGTTGCGTAGTCATTGCTGTTGTTAGATGTATATTGCTAATAAAGACTGTTAGCCATCTGTATATTCCATGAAGCTACATGATACATACCTGCAGGCATGTTGGCTTGCACAGATTATTCATGTGATTACTTGTAGCACCTTCATCTTTCAGATGGCTCTAAACTTAAAATTTGAAGCAACAGCAGCAGAAAGGGAAAGAAATAAAGCACAGTAGACTCTACCCACGGCATCTATTCGAAACCAGGAAATCATCTGGCAACTCCCTGGCTTATAAACGAGACAGGCATTTATATGAGGAAATGTGGTATGTTACACATAACTTTGCTATACAGAAAAGCAAACTAGCATATTTAAACTTAAAAACGAATTGGGTATTCAAGTGATAAAAATAATGCAATGATGGTATTACAACATAGCTATGTGGGAGAATCCCTACATTAGCACTGAACAAATTTTGATAGCACATCATGGGATTTTCTCACATAGTCATGTTGTAACACCATCATTCTTACTTCTAGAGCTAGGCGATATACCGGTACGTATCGTAGAAGGTATTTTAATTATACCGTTACCGTACTGGACAAATTTAGAAAATACCACCCTTAGAGCTCGGCGGTATTGAAATTTGGATACACGGTATTAGTAACAGGAAAATATCGCAGTATATCGGTATATAGTTAGTTTGTTTTTGTAATTATGTCGTCATTTCTTGGGCCTAGTACGAAGCGGTATCATCCCAAAAACCAAAAAAATATATAGTTCAGTACAAGTAAGCATGTGTTGTAATATGACAACCTCAAGTTTTTGTTTAGGGCGTGTCTGCTAAACTATCAACAAATTGGATAATTAAACACCAAAGGCTGGGTTAAAAGCAATCCTATACTGGTATTCATCAATATACCGGTATTTCGATATATCAGTTATCAAACACTGTCACGGTATGATAATCGGTTATGATAATTTATCATGATAAACGGTATTACCGATATATTGCAGAGCACTAACCGCCATACCATCTTGAGTTAGATGCCAGTTAATTTACTAAACAGATGCTAAAGTATGTGGGGGTGAGCCTGAACTATGTTTTATTTGATGTTTGATTGCATATAGCTTAAGTTGAGTAAATTTAGCAATATGTTAGTGATCTCATGATTACATTGGTGAAAATAGCTAATGGATATACAAAAATTAGTGATTTGTTAATACATCAAATATCAAATATGCCTAAAATAGCAGTTATCAACCGAAGGTAAACCGTCTGTTTTGCGTGCATGCTTAATATGTAGCTATTTGAAATTAAGAACGTGCTAATCAAAAGGTTGCAGGTTCGATGCTCAGGCTGGGTTCTGTACTGTTGTTTCCTTGAACAAGAAACTTTGCTTCCATTGCTCACAGCCACCCATCTGTTAAGCTGGGAACATATTGAATGAATGTATCTATGTAATCAGGGCATGGCTGAAAGCAGCCTGCTTGGCTGATGCCGTCATCCCTATAGAAACAAACAAAAACATTAAATTTAATTTAGTTACCTGAAGCTTTTTTTATCTGTAGGGCAAGATAAGACTGGAGAGAGAGAAGACTTGGAAATCGAGTGCTTAATTGCATGCTTACTGAATTTAAGTTAACTGCAGGATGTTAAGGTCACTGAAGCAATGCCAGACAAGTAGTTATATCAACACATGATAGTAGAGGATTCACAACATTCAAAGTGCACTTTTTATTCAGTGTTGGAATTATTGAATACAAATGAAAGAAAAAAAACATTAAGCATGTAGTGGTCAATAATCAAAGTGTTGCAGTATGGTTTCTCGTTGTTCTGGAGTCATTGCTGCTTGCCTAGCTCTGTCATATTCTCTGCGTCTAGCCAATCTATATACATATAGTGGCGATATTATATCAAACTTCATTATAGGCCATACCAAATTAATTAAAAGTTTTACGGATTGTTATTGACCTGGCAGGTCAGAAAAATAACAAAAAATGTACCTGCGACCATAGATAATATGCTATAATTGACTGTTTTATTAGAGTAAATGTGACTGCTCTATTAGACTATATCGATCTTACGGATGGCAGTACTAAAAACACAAAGGACTTCCGTTTTCCTCACTTGAAGTTCTCCATCGCTACCAGCTACTACGCCAATTACTGATTACACATTATTAATAAGTTTAGAGTCTTTTATCAGTATTTTTAGCCAATCAGGTGATTTTTTATTTTGTTTTCAAGTTTGGCAAAGCACTGACTCACCGCATCCGTGAAACATAAGGCATGGCCTTAGTGAGAAACCTTGCATCTTTTCATCTCGTGATTCTTGGGCTCTTCTTTATCAATTACGTTCTCTTCTCCTTACTCTCTCATCTCTTTCCGTGTGCGTTTGAGTGCTACTGTGCACGTGGGACCACTACCAACTGTGGGAACTTTCTGATTTGTATAGGAAATTTTTGTACACACAACGTACGTACCATTTCAACTACCAAGATTGGGGCTTTCCAGTTTCTTTTGGGAATTTTCGTGCACTCGATGTACGTACCATGGCTACTTGACAATACTGGGGCTCGCTCAGGCTTGCCCCAATAACATCATCCTGCCTTTACCAATGTGAAGATACTTTACCAAAGGCTTTGACAAATCTCATACCGCCCAGCTCTACTTGCTTCACTACATTTTATAGTTTGGATCCCCACTTTATTTGCTAAAAATACACTAGGTAAATTCTTATTTCTAGTACTAAATAACTTTGTCCTCAAAAACAAATCAACTGTAACACATTAATTACCTTCATTACTTCCATAGGGAGACTGGAGGTGTGGTCAACTGATCTCTTACGAGCTTGTCTTGTTGACATGGCAACCACACTACATAGATAATACCATACCATGCATACAAACTTCAAATACTTACTCTGACAATTGATTGGTTGTCGGTAACAGTATCCTGGAGTACCATTGCCACACCCCCTCCATTGATTGGTTAAATTTGTCACCATCCTTTGTCTACACATCATTGGTACAATAAATAACATTCAGTACTAAAATATCGTAGAAGTGTAGGTAGCGCAATATTCAGCAAACATCAGTGATATTTATAAGACATTACAGTGACCATGTAAATTAAGTAGGTCTCAAATGTAGTTGAAACACATATACCATACTGAGAAGCCCAATGAAAAAAAACACTAGCTTGCACGATTCCGTAAGTGATGTAATTCCAAACAACATGTCAGTAACATTTAGTTCACTTTCAAAATTACTAACTCTACTCCTACCCAAAATCCCCACCACATAGTACTAGGTGCACACCTCTAAACATTGATGCATCAGCATCTTTATGTAGACGGAGAACATCTGTGCTAGTGCTCCATCTGTGGTGTTGTCTGGTGTTGTGGTACCACCACATCTCTGCTCTATCAAGTCCTATGAATAGATCACAATTTGGTTATATTATTAAACAGTGGAACAATCTCATTTCTTTTTGTACTCTATATAGTCCCAAACATGGCTGGCTTTTTCCTCTTATCTACAGACACAATTGTGAATTAAAGACAAGTTAAAACTGCATGGTATTATTTGACTTTTGGTATATAATTGTAATACTGTAATAGATTGCAGATTTTTAGAGGAATTCTAATAGAACACACATAGAAAGTTCTAGAACAATCTAGAACTTCCATTGGCAGATCTATGAAATTATGAAGTTTTACTGTTTTACTATCAAATATAATTTTCATTTATAAAGTAGAAATTAAGTGAGGTGATCAGCTGCAATTGCTGTGGCTCAGTGTTTCAGGTTTGGGTGTTCAATGTGGAGGTCACTGATTCGAACTCTGCAAAGTTTTTTTTTGACATTTTTTAAAACCTGTGGTGACTGTTCTATTAGAGTATCTCAATGCCACAATTTACAGTTATTTAGCTTTTGCTTTGTAACTCTGTAGCTATTACCTCTTTATTTTTCTAACCATCAAAAGGAACTTCTACGATGGCCAACCTATGTACACAACAACTTTCAAGTTATTCCTATTAACAGTTTACCTTGTGGCGGTTCTCCAATGACACAAAATTGAAAAGTAACCTATAATTTCTTGAGAGAATTCTAATAGAGCAGTCGCCTTCCTTAAATTACAACTTGGATGTTAATTTACTTTTCATCTCAGACACTAAGAATATACAGTTTGAAAATAGATATAATTTCATGTGGAGCTGAAAATTATACACACAGGAAATGAAGACATTGGTTTGACCACAAATGGTATGCTAGGCACAGGCAGTGATATAGACATGATGGTGTGGTATGTCACTGGTTTACAAGTGTGCTACATGTGTGTGTAATGTTGTGTGTAGTATGTGCTGTAGTGAAGCCTGTCAGTGATGGTGTTGTACAAACAACTACATTGTGTGTTATCACAGATCTTAATAGTACATTACACTCCACCTGGCTAATGCGTTTATCTGCTTTACCTATGAATTCCCTACACCCTTGTACTAACAACTGACTTCACAATTTAGTAGTGATACAATATTGATACAACAGGTACTATGTGAGTCATATTGTACCCACAATTTTTAGGTCTTGCTGTTATGGGTGGGTGTTAAAGTGCAACTCATAGAATCAACTAGCCCCCCTCCCCCAGCTCTTTAAACACGCACGTGCATGCACACACACACACACACACACACACACACACACACACACACACACACACACACCATGGTCCCCTGCAGTCGATCTTGTAGAGAACAAAAAGTAGAGGAAGACTTGATAGAGTCATAGCACACTGGATGAGTCTGCAACAAAAATCACAACCTTGTCACTCTAAGTGACACTCACCATAAGCCATTCCAGTTGATCAAGTGCTATCTGGGGGTGTGGCACATCACCAATGGCAGCCTCTTTTGTAGTCTTAGAGCCCTAGAATTTGTTATCAACAACAGGAGCTTTATCTTAATTCCACACCTTTGCTTTTCTCTTGCCACGCCTCTTTGGTGCCTGTGCAGGTTCAGACGTTCCACCCATTTTCATACTGCAATCTAGCCAATCAGATATTTGTTTTAACACTGGCTCAGTTTGTTTCCAGGCAAGCAATGCTTGCAGCACTGCTATGGCTTGTTCTCTTGGCAACTTAGGAACGTCCATTGGTAGTTTGACATGTCGCTTGGGAAGGTGTGAGGCCAGTAGGAATATGGCTGCCCGGCAACCATCATCAGACAATGACTGATAAAACAAGGAGTGTGAAGTGGTAAATGCTGACACCAGCTGATTCTTGATGGACTTGTGTGATGGCTAAAAGACCAGCACAAGAGGGTACAAATCCAATTTGTTTGGAACCATAATTATGAATTAAGTAAATACTTAAGGTGGCGGTCAAGCAGCTATCCTGTATTGTTATTAACTTTTTTGAAATGCTGTTATCTTTCTCTCCACAGAGTTCAGGGAATTCTACCAGAGCAAACAAAAATGAGGCATAGACCTATGTTCTTGCAATGTAAAAAAAGATCATTTTGTCTTCGGTGCTATGTTATAAGACAGTTTCATGAAGCAAGTTTATATAAACAAACACAAAGCGATAATTGCCCCCCTTTTAACCAGTAATTCTTAACAGTGTTCACATTCATGTTCCTACATATTATCGTCAATACTAGCTCTACAGAATGCACAAAACTCACATTAAACTTGGAAAATGTAGCTCTGCTTAAAACACTGAACCGCAATGCATTCCTTACACAACTAGCATTCAAAATTTTGGAACAAGCAGTTGTGGAAAAAAAATCTGCTTAGCAGGTGTAGTGGTATAACGGGTGCTCAATTGTACAAGTTATAGAATCAATGCAGATTTCACAGTGACATGTTCAAGGTAGTGTACTGTGAGGGTTTCTATTCTACAAGAGCTTGTACTGAGGGGTTAATACAATGCATTCTCTACACACTTTAACAAGGATTATCACTACTGTTGTCCCACATTGCTAATCTAACCAACCATGCATATTTGTGGGTAACTAACAGTGGTTTCATATGTTATAAGGTTTCTAATAGCCAGGGCACTGGTTATCTGTTTGATCGCCACCTTACAATATGGACATTGTATTGAGACCACCTAAGTTGTAATTAGGAATATACAGGTGTTTTCATTTTCAAGTATCCCTATTAAACAGGTGCCACTATATATACACAATATACACAGATGGTACACTACCTTATCAAACTGTTGTCTGTTTCCATACCACAGTATCACTATGATCTCCAGTAGTCCACAGATCACAGATGTGTCATTAATGGTGACCATTTCTGAACCTCCATTCTCTGATGCATCCATGTCTTCATTCCCATTCAGCTGATGGCTGCTGGTAGCCGTAGCAGCATCACCCTGCTCAATAACTTGCACTAGAAATTGATTAATGGCCAATATGAGCCGAGCTGTAGCAGGTAGGGAAACAGTCATCCTATGCAATCTTAATAATAGTCCTTATTTACCTGCATTAGCAGATGACAAGTGTGTTTGTGCAAGTTGGTAAAAACGACGTGCTGCTCCTGGGCATGTTTGTAGCAAGTAAACACACCTATCAACCTGCAGAATGGAATTATGGAGATTAGAAAAGAGAATCAGAATTGTGACAATGCTAATTAAAATTGACATGGAACTACTATAGAGAACATATATGCAAAATACACAAATGTTACATGTTTAAGATGTTTTATATACCTGCTGGGTTAGATCAACATTAGGACCCTGGAAGGAATCGATCACAAGGGCTGCGATACGTTTAGCAACATTAGCAGTATCACACTCCATCCTAGCTATCAATACTTCCATTGGACACACCTTCCAAAACTATAACCGACAATCAATCAAACCAAACACACAACCAGCTATGAGGTATACCTTGATACTCTTCATGCCTTTAACCACCAATAATAGTTCACAGAACGCAATACGTACTTTCTCTGAAGTGTCATGGATACAGTGATTTAGTAGTGGTAATAATTCCTTCATCACTGGTACACTTAACAAGTTGTCCATTATGACACACATGCCCTAGAGGAGGGAGGGTGACACATACACAACATGGGGTGTGACTGACAAAGAAGGTCTTAATAACACAAGGGGTGAAACTAACATACTAGGGGCACATAGAGGGAGGAAGGGGGTGCAAATGACACCCAATTCTACAGGCAAGAGTGCTGGTGTGCCTACTAAACTAAAAGGGTGTGGCTCACCTGTAGAACAGCAATCCTGACAGCATCACTGCTCACATCATAGCATAAATCGCTCACAAGTTTAGTGAGCAGTTGTTTAATCACGGTAACTGGTACCAGCTCCCAGTAGTAACACAACACCCTGCATACACCCTTGATGGCTACCACACGTACTGTAACACTGGGGTCTTCCAACAACTCCTGTAACAAAGTAAAGACTACATGCTAGCAGCCACGGGGTCAAATATATACAGGCAGGAGCTTTGATGGATTTAGTCAGTGTATTAGTAGAGCGGCTTAGCTGAAATATTGTGCACTTCGTGCAGAAAGTATGAAATTTTGCACATAGTACCTACCTACCATGAAGTGTATTTTGATATATGGAACCATCGCAGATTTGACCTTTGGTGTCCTCTACAGTTCATTTTATGCTCAAAAATAGTGACCTATCACCCATACAACACTCAATTTGTTCAAACTAGGTACTGAATTGAAGATCTTTATCCAATAAACAATTACACACATGGCATCTAAAGGGGCATGCCATGCACCCAGGATATTTTAGACTCCCTCAGGTACATTCTCAGCTACAACCTCTAGTCTAAAGTACCTGAGAATGACCTACAGTACCTGAGAATGACAAGAAGTAATCTCATGCTTGTATTCTCAGGTACAGTTTCGGGCTGTTGCACCATGCAAAATACACATGTCATGTATTTCATTCAATATTACAGTTGTTGTTAACGTATTCACTGAAACTTCAATTTATAGATTAAGGAGTTCGTTTGTCAAAGGGGGGATGTACAAAAGCACCCCTCCCCCCAAATGAACTATTACAGAGCCCCCATTGTAGTTAAAACTATTGATAGAGCAACATACATATAATTATGAACTTTATTTAACTACCACAAGAAAGTAGGGTACGTCCGTCCCCCCATGCTCCACCCCTGGATATCTCTCCACTGTATATGTAACCTGCAGTGTTCATTATTAGCTAAAAATATATATACAAAAATTGAGTGGGAAACGATGAAGAATGTAATTGCATGGGCGGTTGGATTTATATGAATTTGCCTCTGGTAAAAATTACCATAACTTTGAAATGGAATATGCTATGAGCTTGCAACAATCAACTTGTTTCTTGGATAAAGAACTTCAATTTGGCACCTAATTGAGTGTTGTAAGGGTGATATATCAGAGTACAATATAACGGTCGGCCCTCGGCCATTTTCCGACCAAGTGATGCTGTTGACCGATCAATGTAGCCGTTGGTCGGCCATTTGTGCCGATCAAATTTTTTTACAACTGTAATTCTTTATTATTAGTCTTTATAACATGTATTATTATAGTTATTATTATTGTCGTATCGTTAACTTTCCTTACCGAAGCTATTTAATCACTATGTGAAGTCTCGATCCCGTCGAAGCATCAACTCGATGCGCATGCGTAAGCTAGAGCACTGCACCTCGTATTTACCAACTTATCGATTGTGGGTTACTATCGATGTTGTGAAGAAGCGATCACTACACTGACTACACGAGTGGCGCCTTCCAAGAGAAGAAAAGAAAGTAATGTTTGCGAAGTGGAGGTACGATTTTAAGTATAAGATGGCCATTTCGTGGTTATAATCAGTGGCTGGAGAAAGTGGAATGAAAGTCAAGTGGTAAAAGTGTTCTGCACACGGAAAGTTCGAGAGTAAGTTTTGATCTATTGCTATTCACAAGAGAAACTTTAGCAATAGCTAGTTGATAATTCAATCTGTACTGGCTCAACACCACTTGTAACAAAGCATTTAGCCTAGCTAAGTCTACAAACTGGCTGTACAATACATTGATTCATAGTTTTTTTTTGTAAAATATGTATGCAGCAACACAAATTTTGTACATGTATTACTAATAAACAATTAATTCTTTGTAAAATGCATGTGCATAAAGTTCAGTGATAAGTAGCTGAAAGTGGTCTCAGATTCAATCTGAGTGATCCTTTTTCAAAAATTTCCTTGGGGGGGGGCATGCCCCCAGACCCCCCTAGAAGGCTTGTGCTTCACACCGCAGGGTGTGCTTCGCACACTAGGATAGTACACTTCTATCTTATGGCCATGCAATTTCAGAAATGGCCAATCAAATTTACTTTTGATTGGCCATTCTGTCCGAACAATAATTTTCCCTTATATTGTACACTGTATATAGACAAATGTCACTATTTTTGAGCATAAAATGAACTGTAGAGGTCAAATCTGCGATGGCTCCACATCTCAAAATACACTTCATGGTAGGTAAATACTATGTGCAAAGTTTCATACTTTCTACACAAAGTGCACAATTTGCTCATTTTTGCTAGCTAAGCCGCTCTACTATATATGATAACACATCATGGTCCCACACACAATTTCTGTTCCATTGATTTTACACAGGCCCAGCACTAATGGTGGTACCTGGTTGGGTTATATCATCAGAGAAAAGGAGCCCTACACTGGTCTATCACATACAGTAGCTACAATACTTACCTTCATAATGGTGAACTGCTTATGTAAGGCTTCCTCCTGTTCCTGCTTATTATTGTAATGGTCTTGTAAAGGAAATACCTCTAACAGCAGGATGGCTGCATTTGTCCTCACATCACTGTTAGCTACCTGTGAGTGTAGTTATCCCATGTAAAGGGGGTGATTATCAGTTCATAATAACTAAGGTATTTGGCTTTCAAGACAAACAGTGTAGCACATCACACAACATACTTTCAATGATCTCCAGAGGAAAGGTCCATACAACTTCACTAACATAGTGATCACATTTCGCTGGGTGATGTGTTTGTGTACACAAGCCAGTACACTGTGCAGACAATGGAATAATGACCGCACTCCAGTCCTTGGAGCATGTACTGCACTATACATGAGATCCTGTAGGCACTGGTTTTCTATCACCTATAGAGTAGTTACGCGTTTGTGGTATTTTGCACACTGAATGCATGCAGCATATAGTGTGTGTGTGTGTGTGTGTGTGTGTGTGTGTGTGTGTGTGTGTGTGTGTGTGTGTGTGTGTGTGTGTGTGTGTGTGTGTGTGTGTGTGTGTGTGTGTGTGTGTGATGCATGTGCATTAGTGAGTCTGAACTTACTTCTACATAAGGTGGTTCAGCATTCTTCCAGGCATTGAAGTAAATTTCACCATACCAGTTCAAGTCTTGGGTAGAACACTCAGGAAGAAGTTGCTTTATGGCCTCATGGATGGACACAGTATACGAGGTAGACAAGTAAAACAATGAACTCAAAAATTTCCGTCCCTAAAACAAGTTGATACAGAATAATCATAAACTGAAGGAGATAACACTTGAGGGTACACACGTACACACGCACCTGTTCAGATTTCAGAATGACAGTAGTGATAAAGCACTGCAACATAAATGCTTTCAACTGTTCACTACTTGGATCATCAAAGTCCAATACTTGAAATGCATCCTTCATGGCACACAACCTCTTCACAACAGCAGCCTGGTAACAACCCCAAAGTAATCACTTATATAGATCATTTTACAAACTAAGCAAACACTTCACAACACCTATGAAGTACATATCATGTTAACCCCTTGTAACACAACATGAAATTTTCACATTTGAGATCACTTCTCAAGTTTTAAATAAACTAAACAGCAGGTGAGCTCAATACAACTATGATAAGCTAGTAACATGATATAAATGGACTACTTACAGTTCCCACATTGGATACAGCACAGCTGACAAGGTAAGGAATGGTATTAGCTACCAGGAGGTCTTTATCAGCTAATCCTTTGCTCCACCTGTACACAGGGCATACAAGAGTGTGTGATAAAGTTTTATTTTTAAAACATACTCACCATTTCTCACAAACCAATGAAATACTATTTTGTATGTGAACATCAGGAATGGTTAACAGTGAATCTGCAACATGTTGTGTGCTTCTTAGTACAGTTAACCAGGACTAATTCTTACCGTGAAGATCTGATATGATGTGACGTAGTTCTTTGGTTACATGAGGAGCCTCTAGGGACACGTAACAGTTTAGCAACTCCAAGATCCCGTCTAATATGTTGAGTAATTTCTCCGCCTCCTGTATGTGCACGTGATGTGTCTAATGAAAGTTGTCGATCATGTACTCACTTCTTGGTTTATAGTAACGGTGCCGAGTATTTCGAGAATCTTTCTAACTGTATTCAATCCTGCCTCCCATACTTTAATCAAGTCCTTTTTAGCAAACACTTGCAAACGCTCGGCCAAATCAAACGCGTCATTTCTTGCTTTCTGTAGCAGGACTAGTTACGAGGTTTTCAACCTTTACATCAACTTACGTGACGATTTATGAGTGACAGAAACTCCTCAGTATCGTCTAAGGCGTTTGCTAATAGTAACGTTAATTCGCTGGCTTTTTTCATTGGGCTTTTTCCACACTTTTCAATTTCCCGCCCAAACTATTGGACGCATGCGCGTTTAACCAAGCACCCGTGACATTATTTTGACCCACCCCCTACTTTTCTCAGGTTCACTAATTTCACTGACTTGTTGGTATTGTTTCCAGAGACCATCATTGTCTTTACAAACTGCCAACAACATAACATTATTTGGGTGGCCATAATAGTTACAGCTACTCAGTAGTGCCACACCAGGGCTGATCACCAGTGATCACAGTTAAAGCCCTCCTGGTAATTTGAACATTGTCAACCTGTCAGGTTAGAGTACTGTTAGCCCTGGTAAAAGCCCTGATAGCCCTGGTGATCATGAAACGCCTATGCAGCTGCTTGAGCACAGCAATGTCATGTGTGTTGACTCAAGAGCAGCATCACTCATGTGATAAGCCCAGTCACTATACTTGGTCATGTATTCATTCAATAATGAAAACATGACAACACCACACAGGGGTAGGCTACAGCTACATCCAAACATAACACTACACGGGTTCCCACACTCTGTTACAACATGTTGATACACACACCTCATGATGTAGTGATGTATATCCTTGCCATGTGTGTTCTGGCGTGCCTACGGTTTATCTAAATTTGGTAAACTATCTCATGCATCATCAACCACACGGCTTCTGCGTGGTCGTTTACGCATGCGCATCATGTATTGTGTAGTGACAAGAACAATAACAACACGTGATTCACAATCCTACACAAAGCACCGTGTCAAATTGACGTTTGTGTACAAGCTGGTACTAACCTGCTTTCTTTACTGATCAAATCTCTTCGAGAAGAATTGTGTATAGTGTAATTCACCAGTGAAGGATCTTCATTTGACCTGGGCATCGTTTAACCGGTTTGTTAACCTGAGGCATCGAATTTGTCACCTGTTATGTCGACCCTTCACTCCTTATTGGAAGCCGCAAACTTGTTAGCGTATGAGGATGCGTTATTAGAACAAGGTGCTGACGACGTTGGCCAACTAAGGGAACTAAACGACACTGTTCTTGATCAAATTTGTGATATCGTCGGACTGAGCAAGAAGCCATTACACCTGTTAAGATTTAAGAAGGCGTTAAACAAAGATGCGAGTACACTACCCCCTCCTACGACTGTTAACTCCTCGTTCGACTCACAACTTCGCTTTCAACAGCCTAGTGTCACCACGATTAAGGCTACACAGGAATCTCTGCCTAGTCAAATGAGAGAGAACTCGACTGTGTTTCTTCCTGCGTGCATCAAGCCTGGCGCTGCTACATCAAACTTTGACGAGCTGGTTGACGATCAGACACCAATACAGGTTACACTGGGGCCAGCGCCACTTACTCCAGAAATCTGGGACGCCAAGAGAATGGAAATAATACGAAGTGCTGCTAGCATTTATGGTCGTTCTTCAAGAGCTAACAAGCGAAAATCTGAAGGACTCACTGTTTACGAGTTGAACGTTAACGAAGCTGCTACCCAACTGTGCCTGCGTGACCCAACTCTACTGATAAGACGTGATGAGTTACTCACCTTGTCACGAAGGGCAGTGAAACAGGGTGGATTTAATTATGCACACGGGTTTTCCCGTTCCAAAGATACTATGCCATTACAAGTTGTTGTGCCACCTAACACAGGGAGAGCTCGTGAAGACCCAGTGACTGCACGTGTCCGACGATTGGCTCGCATGTCTGAGTTAGAAGAAATGATTAGCAAGAACAAAGCAGAACAAGCTGTCAAGATACGTGCTCTGGAGGAAGCACAAGTTGCCAAAGACTACCCAGCCGTCCACCAGTATCAGACACTAATTGAGAGTTTGGGGAATGCTTGTATGAGATACCAAAGTGAAATGAATACGTTAATGAAAAGACAGAAACGATCTGACCGTTATTTCAATGATAAAGCAAAGAAGAAGGCCATGATGGAGATGGGACCTAATATACATAATATGAACACCTTACAGCATGATAAAGATGATGATGACCATGAAGCTAGTGAAGATAGTGCTGTGGATGAAGAAACGACAACCTCTGTTGTATATGTTACTCCTGTGGATGCCATGCAACAACCAGTATCTACCTCTCCCAGTGGCAGTCCGTCTTCACCTCCAACCACTGTCGTCACGTACCAACCAACTTCCATATTCCAAGTTGCTGTACCATCTCAGCCTGCATTCCAAAATTCCAGTACTACGGACTATAGCCGAGTGTCAAACAGTGAAATATTAGAAAGAGTTAATATGGCAGCCAGCGAGGCAGCATTCTCACTTGTCAATATGAACAATCCAATCCTCTATACAGGCTATGACACTAATGCCACGTGATGTGAATAATATTTGTTTAAAATTAAGTGTATTGTAATAATTATATTGATGTAATACCCAACAAATGAAAATGTAGCTAAACTGATTCGGTTTCCTTTGAGTATGAAGCAGTGCACACAAACTATCAACAGGTCTGTTAGATGGGCTCAGTTACACTAGCTGCAGCAGAGGAGTGACCGTAACTAAGCACATAGACACAAACACCATACCACACACATGCTAAGTGCATGGATGATTTCAATTCAGCAGAAGAAACCTTATAGCTACCATGTAGACAAACAGAATCCATGATGTGCTGTTACAAGTCTCACTGTTGGCACGAACATCCATGGTAGCTTTGTCACATGTCATCCACTTGTGCATTAAGATGTTGAGATTATTTTGTAAATGTATCTGGTTTTGATTGCACATATTATACTGTGAGCATACATGTCCTTTTACAGTATATTGTGTACATGTTCTTTGTAATATTTTCAAGTGTGTGCATGACCACACAGGTGTGACAGTGTGTGCCACATGACCACACCGGTGTAACAGTGTACATGTGTGCATGATCACACATGCAGGTGTGTGTAATAATCTTCACAGTTGTGTAATAATCTTCACAGTTGTGTAATATCTTCAATGCATGCATGGTCATGTCAGATCATATCTTCAATGGTGATGTCAGATCATGAATGACATTATTTTGTATGCATAATGTATATGCATGTGCATGACATGACAATGCACATTAAGCATGTAGCTAAATATGCAAGCTAGCTACATAATTATGTACCAGTTCCCACTGTTCTGTAACCTTATTAATCATCAACTTAATTATAACCAGTTAGGCACTGGAGGGCGAATACAGAAGGCAGAGCCTGTACGAGGTGTTTACCACTAGCTTAGGAGCCCAAGCAAAAATCTTTAAGTAAGTATCCTAAAGTGAAACAGCAGGACAAATACCTATAGGGCTAAAAAAAAGGCATCCCATCGTGACTTAATCAAGTATGCAGGCCACCCGGATTCTGTCCACCTTAATGAAATAATGAAAGGATGTATGATTTGACACACCAAAATGTCACAATATACACACGAACTTGTCAAGTTGGTGTGTATATTGGTGTGTCAGACACACTTCATGTTGTGTCAGACACACTTCATTTTTAGCGATCACTATAGGTTCCAAAATCTCTGCCATGCATGTTTCTTCGTAATGCTTGGTGATAGCTAAGGGGTAAAATTCCCAATCAAGGACTTACAGTGCATGACATGGGCATGCAGACATGCATCAAGGACTGGGATGCATATATAGAGACTGCATGATCTGAGATTTGAAAAATGCAGGCACTCACCATGTAAATATTCTCCTACACCAATCATTATAATAGTATATGCAAGATGTGTAGTTATAACATGCTGCAGGGACAGGAGGAGTTTTGAAGGGTTCAGAAAACCCGTGACTCCATTGAAATTTAGACTTTTAAAGTATACAGCATGCAGGATAGGAACTTTGGCAGCACAAAGCCAGTTGAGTGAGTAATAACATTATGTTCATGCATGCTTGGAAGCATATTTACAGAGAGGACATTGAAAATACAAATTTCATTGAAGATTGTGAGAGCAATCAAGTATACTCTAATAGAGCGTTCATATATATATTATTATATTTAATATTGTAGCTATCAACAGATTTGGTAAATGATAAGGAACTGCATGCATTAAATTGATGGAAATGATGTATTGAGATCGAGTGATGAATTCATTCCAATTCATGCATGGAGTAAAAATTTCTAGGCCATGCATTGAAGTAATATATATATATAGTTGTTGGTGATGTAAAACGAGCGTTTATGAGCTAGTCTGCATGTATATAACTAAGTTTTAGTCGGCATGTTGATAGATAGACCTCCTGTGCTTTTTTTATCAATCACTTGGATGTACAAGATGGACTTCGTTCATTGAAAATAAAAAGCATGTATGCAATGCCCTTTTTGTCAGTATACACTGTTAAGATGAATTAAGAGTAACCACAACTCTTAAGGAGTTCCCAGAGGATTTAACACCCCTGGAGAGTAACCATTACTCTAAAGGAGTAACACATGCTCTGAAGGTGCATGGTGTCACTTACCCTTCAGAGTAATGGTTATTCTCTTCAGAGTGTTGGTTACTCTCCATGGGGTGTTAAATCCTCCCTACACTGGGAACTCTTTAGAGTGGTGGTTACTCTTCATTTTTAACAGTGTAGATTAATTTGTCTAATCATGTATATAGCCCCTATAGCTATAGCTGTTTCCCTGGGGTATAACTGATAATTCACTGTCACATTAATCATTTCTTAAATTAGATGAAATATGTTAAGTTTAAGTCTCTCAACAGCTGGGGGCCCCGGCCATCTGCAACTCAGTCACAGAAATCAGTGCAGAGGCGATTGTATAGCTGCGCCACATAAAGTGGCTAAAGCTATAAACATGTTACACCATGCATACATGTGGCAATCTGTAAATCACTCATGAGCATGCATGCACTAGCTGGCTTATAATTATCATTGGCATAATTTGAAGTTATTGTTCATTATGCATAACTTCGGAGCTTATAGAACTATAATTTTCTTATGTATATCGTTATAGCATAAATACATTCACAAGTGTAGAAGAAAACAGGAACTTAATTATTTTGGTGATTGATCATAAAAACTGATAGCCTATAATGATTGTTGTTTTATTAGGGCATGCAAGCCTGAGCAAACCCCACCACATGTGCATGACATTCACAGAAATATATAAATCAGGGGTGGATCTAGGGTTTCTTTTAGGTTTCCAGAAACTGGTCAAACTAGTATATCAAAATTAATCTTGCATTGATTTGCAAAAGTATCAAATACTCAAATCAAAATATTCTAATAGAGAATTCAATTATACCCTAGTAAAACAATCATATTTTGTATTTTTTTAGTTTACCTATACTATGCAACACAGTAAAATTGTATTCAAGACCTGAACACTTTTCATTGGGACATGCCCCATGGCCAGACCCCCAGAATGGCATCCATGCACGTGGAAAATACCTGCTTACAAAATATCACACTGAAAAAGATAACACTAAATTACCGGCAGCAGGTATCTGGGAGCAGAGCCACTGAATATTTTAATGGTCCAACACTCAACAGATGGCTATAATTATTTTAAGGATGAATAAATCTTGATCATATTATTTGTATAACCCCCTATACATGTAGTTATTGTGTTACACATAGTACAGACATGTTCTAGTATCAAGTAACACAAATGGAATGACATGTAAACAATCAAACAACTAAAAAACACTGACTAAGCTCAGTTTTGCATCACCCACATTTATCATGCTACAATGCCTGCTCTAAAAATATTCCTTCCTCCATTAAAAACCACAAACTTTACACCATTTCCAACAGTAAAGGTCTTTAACCAATCTGTTAATACCATGTATGCTCTATTAAAGTGTACTTGACTGCGGTTAGAGTATCTCAATCTTTAAAGAAACTTTTAGGAGAGCTCACGTCCCCTCTTTCCCAGAGAGATGAATGTAAGTTTTATGTTACTATTGATTGTTGTGCTGTACTGCATGTTGTTATTCATTCATGTGCTGCCAAACTTAAGTGCTAGCTAGCTAATTCCTACTGAGACCTTAGGAATCTAAATTTCCAACAACATACATGGGGCTAACAGCTATTCCGTAACGATGAGAGAATTGACCACCAGCAGAGCTACTGGACCCAAAGCTGTTACAAACACTCCATCTTGGTCAAAGATTGATACATGATTGTTATAAGAGAACAAGTCATAACACAGCACAAGGTGCTAAAGGTCTGTAGGACACCTGGTCCTACAGCCTGTTTAAATAAAGATGTTTGAAAAGGTGCAGAAAGGAGAAAAAAACTTCACCACAAGTGAGTTACAAAACTTTTTAACCCAGCAGCAAAATATAGCATAGGCCAAATTATTATTACCTTGTAGTGTCAATGTCACAAAACTTCTGCAAATAGCCTTCTGGAGTTTGAGACTCTGTCAATGAATTTAGACAGCAGCACCACAAAATTTTATTTACGAGTGCTTATAATCAGTGTTATAAAGTTTAAGGCACTTATTTGAAATACTCCCCCGTATAATCAAGTGTTCATGATGTCACAAATAATACTAGTGACTATACAGCAAACAGTTGCAAGTGGTATTGTCAGTTAAAAGACAGCTAGGTCATAAAAGTAGCTGCTGCTAGACAGACTGGAATCCAGCATCCACTGTAGGATAATGATTAAAGAATGCCTGCAGGAAGGAAACATTATTTGTGATGATGTTATTGGTGGGTGGGGCTACTGACCTTGTAAAGCTGCACAGCCTGCCACACCCCACTAGTACAACTCATCTCCCTGATGGAATGCATACTCAACTGAGGAGTACCAATATCTGTAACAATAAGTAGGTACATTTAACATACTACTTAAGTGCTACAATGGAACCTATTAGCCAGACACTTGAAAATGAGGACACCTGCATAATGTGATCCCAATAAATCCATTAGCATGTAAACTGACCTGGAAATTTGGGACAGCCCCATAATACACAGTATCCTACTATTAAAGTCTGTGTAAGTACAGTTCAGGGATTAAGAGTTTTGACATTGACTTAATCCTCTACACTGTAAGCATAAACACGCACACACGCTCGCTTGCACACATGCATGTACTTACACGTCAGTGTTGAAACTGGGTCAGGTCATCTGGGTCAAATTTTGTATTTTGTCTGGGTCTGACCCAGAGTGGATCACCGTTAATTATTATGGTGACGTGGAAGTGTCTTAGTCTAGCCCCAGTTTATTTTGGAGGATTCACTGTATCCCATTAGGGACGGCTAAATCCTGTGGAGTGAGAAACTTGACATTGATCATGACTTGATTCTCCAGCAACATACAGTGTAGAGGAACTCCTCTGTAATGGACTATGTATCCAGGAAGTCTGGATATATAATTTAATGCAGGGTATAATACAAAACAGTTTGCTGTATAATACACAAATGCTTTGTCTAGTTGCATTGAAGTAATATGTTGTTGGTGATGTAAAACAAGCATGCATGAGCTCATGACTACTAATCTACATATAACTATAAGTTTTAGTCGGCATGTTGATAGATAGACCTCCTGTGCTTATTATATCAATCACTTGGATGTACAAGATGAACTTCATTTAATTGAAAATCAAAAACAATTATGCCCATTTTTGTCAGTAGATTAATGTGTCTAATTATGTGTAGCCCCTATATGGTATATAGCTGTTTCCCTGGGGTATAACTGATAAATTCACCATCACATTAATCATGTCATACATTATATGAAATCTGTTGAGTATAAGTCTCTCAGTGGCTGGGGGCCATGCCCCCATCTGGCAACTCAGTCTCACTTAATAGGATTTGTATATAGCTGTGTTGTTCCTTCACAGAAATCAGTGCAGAGGTGATTGTATAGCTGTGCCATATATAGCTATAAGCATGTTAAAATCAGTATAACCTAATTATTTTGAGGAGGAAATTTTCGCTGACTTCGTGGTTTTGGGTGTTATCAGCGAAAATTTTACCCTTGAAATGTTTAGACCTCCATAAAGTCTTGAGTGTTTGCAAATCCACGAAAACTTTATTTTTAGCAACATTGCTCAACCTTGAAATATTTGCCCCTCAAAATATTCAGGCTATACAGTACACCATGTATGTGGCAATCTAAATCCCTCTTGACCACTGGCTTATAATTATCATACTGTAATTTGAAGTTATTGCTAGTGCTTATGCATTTCTTCAGAACTTTTATATTTAATATATAGAAAAATTCTTTAAACTATGCACAAATTAATTTTCTTATGTATATCGTTATAGCATAAATACATTCACAAGTGTAGAAGAAAACAGGAACTTAATTAATTTTGGTGATTGATCATAAAAACTGATAGCCTATATTATTAAGGCATGCAAGCCTGAGCAAACTCCATCATGTACACAAAGTTATTAGTCTCTGTGCATTTGATAATGTTAAATAACCTGTATGTATCAGTACAGGCATCAACAAACATAGGGAAACCATGCATGCATAGGACATGCTATAGTATATATCATGTAATCATATAGCTATATGACTTAACAAACGTTTTTTTTTCCCCAATACGTGGTGTAAACAACTTCACATGCTTAATCAAAGTTGCACGTTTTAGGTAGACACGCTTAACCTTTATATCCTCTTTAAATGGTTTGGTTAAAGCACTAAAGTGCAATTTAATAACAGGTGCTGTTTGTTGTCATGATCAGTCAATCAAAAACTAGAATTTTATATATAAATTAATGAGTACATGGACAGTAAACGTATTGCTAAAAAAAATCAATGCACCAGCTACACCTAAACACAGGGTTGTATCAGCTTACCTACTGCTGTCAAAATTAAATGGAATATTTGATCATGAACAAAAATGATGCAGTCATTTAAAATTGTTGATCTCAGATGTTTCTTAAGTGGTGATAAGTGCAGCATGCCGAGTGTATGGTGTTTAATAATAATAATTAATGTCAATATAATGCAAAGTTGATTCACATATGTACAGTTTATCATCAGAGGTTTACCAAAAAAAGTGTGAGGGTGGATAGTCATTTTTCGTTTTTCAAAATATGATACACTTCAAAAGTCATTGCAGAGCTGCTATTGGTATATGCCAGCATCACTACTGACCACATGTGATATTCACAGAAATATATAAGTCAGGGGTGGATCTAGGGTCTGATCAGGTATATCAAAATTGATCTTGCATTGATTTGCAAAAGTATATCAAATACTCAGAACAAAATATTCTAATAGAGCATTCAACTATACCCTTACAACATCTGTTGCTTGTGTATAAATGTTTTACGTGTTCACGTTGTTATCAGTGATTGTCCAAGTCATCATAAGAACATGCAACCTTCACTGATCCTCAAGGCCATGCAGTGCCTATTGTATTGCCTACACTGCATGGTATTGTGTTATTATTGCTATTAGCTATGCCAGCATATTCTATACATCTACACCATACTACTTGCTCATAACTTTTCATGGCCAGATAACTTAAAACTTTCTTAAGTATGGCTATAGTCTCACCCCCATGCAGGCCACATGGATGTCATGGGGGTGAGACCAGAAAGAATCTGGTAAATGCTCAATCAATGACTATATTGTAATCCAATTAAAACTCTCCTGTCTTACCAGATCTGTATGTCCATAGAGCAACATGTTTTTACAAACAATACATTCTGTAATTTGCATTCTGCCAACTTGATGTCTTCAATTAATGTCGTGAGGTTTTGTATAAAACTGATGTCCAACCATAATAACGTTTTTATCCTCTTTAACTGTTCAGATTTGTTGTACCACATGCATGTTTGTTAGTACAAAGCAACATACTGTGTATAACAGTATAATCTGTAACAGATCACGAAGTACTCAACAATACTACCGTATGTACATCCCCAATGACATATCCATGTCCAGTATACTTACATTCAACTTTGAATAGCTATATACCATCTTCATTCAGCAACCAATAGACCATGAGTTAATAATTCTTTATCATCAACTATTGATGGTGCAATAAGGATCAAAGGATAACTGCAATGCAATGGGATATTAGCAGGGCCAAATTCTCAGTTTATTCTCTCCATGCACATTCATCGTATTTCAACCAATTATTATTTAATCATGTGATATCTAGCTATGTGGAACACACATTTCCACAACATTATAGGAGTAGTAAAGATCAAAATCCTGGTAATCTAGTACAACTCTAATAAAATAGACCTATGGGGCACAATTGAGTGTTATTCTAAGACAATTTTCTTATCAATTAATATACACACTTTACTTCATATGTGTATTTCACAGACAGACTCTGGCTTCATCTGCTGAATACTTTCAAGGGTGGCTCCAGGAATTTTGGTGGCAGGTTTCCAAATTTTCTATTGCATTCTGGGGGAAGCTTCCCCAGAAAATTATGTAACAATCTTCACCAAAATAAGTAGGATTGATACAGTTGTTTATATGCTTGCTTCTGTTAGCATAGTATCAGGAGTAGTTATATATATACAGGCTAAAAAGTGAAGAGGTGCAGCAATGTGAAGTTTGAAGCATTCAACAGAAGTGGATGCTATTCTGGGGTCTGGGGCATGCCCCAATGAAAATTTTATACTGTTGGTATAGGTAAACTAAAAAATACAAAAACTAAGTAATTTTTCAAAATACAAAATATATAATTGTTATTATTTATCTATGGCATGGAAATTAAGGTGTGTATATACAGCCAGCTGCTACACCAGCATAGTATATACACAAGTTGACATTGACCTGAATTAGAGCTAGCTACACATATATATATATATACAAAGTAAAAAAATAGTAATGAAGGTGGGCACTAATAACTTCTGCAACAGTACTCATACAGCATGGTAGTACTGTTTAGTAGGAATAATACCAATAGTTCATAATACTTTGTATGGGGGATAGTATATCATATTTGGCATTTTACTTATTTAAAAACAATGTTCCAACAATAAGACCACCCAGGCCCATCAGGAACAAATAATGGTACACTTGACCAGATTGTATATAACTATTAACTTGTGTTAATTAGTAGGCCAAAGGAAATAACTTTAATAAAAATCGTAATATTCCATATCCCCCCAACTTCAATAACATTCCAGCTAAAAGCACCGAACCTGCAACCGGTGCCTCTACATGTGTCTGCGGTAATAGTGTCAAACTGCCAGTACAGCCTGTATAAACACACTACTGCAAGTTCATATGTATAATAAGTGATGCTAGATAGAAGTTGATAATTAAGGTCAAGTGTTATAAGAGAAGCCTGAAGTGTTACTTATAGCAGTATATAGTTAGAGTGTACCATACACAAGGAAACTTTGACGTAAGAAAAATTTGACAAATTCACACTTCAGCAGATTTGATGAATAAAATGTTGACAAAATCAAGAAATTGTAGACAAAAACCTGTACTTTAAAGGCGCTTATAAACATTTGACGAATTTAATTTGACAAATTAAACCAATTCGTCAAATTTTTTAACGTCAAAATTTCCTTGCGTACAGTAATAGGAAAGTAACATAGATTTATCAAAAATAGATAAAGGGTAACTATATGCAGTTATGCACTGAAACATCTTTATTATGGCCAGATAAAGCAGTTAGATGTATTCTATTGAGCAGTAAAAATTACTCTAATAGAACATTCATAACAGAATACAGCCTATAATATTAAAGAATAACATGATATTTAGCAGAATTATTTAAGATTGCTACAATACCTGGCAAACCATATGCATAAACCATAAATGATATTTAGGGAACTATGTATATTTCAAATAGTCTGAAGTAAAATTTAAGCAAAATCTGTCAGTGGCTGGGGGCCACCAGACCCTTACATCTATACATATAACTCACTACCACTGTAATCTGGTTGAAAAAATCCTGGATAGCTACATCCCTGTAATACTGTGACCCATTTAGCTGCATGGGTGAACTGCTTCCGGTCCCCATAAAAACAGCTAGTCTGGCAGCGCCTGCCCCTTCACATAGAGTTACTTCCTATCTACTGCATGCAAAGGGGCAGGTACTGCCAAACTAAAAAAAAACAGCTGGGTAGCATGTGAGTGAAGTTTCTTGTTCAAGGAAACAACAGAAACAGTAACTGCATCTGAACATCACCAAGCATTGAACCTGGAACCATGCAATTGCCAAGCTGCATGGTGATCTACTACTTGGTTGTGTTGGATACTAACTTAAGTGCTGTAACCCTCTCCCCATTTTTCTCAGCCCATACTATGTCTTGGGCAGAACAACATAGCTGATTACACTCTGTCAAAGCATCATACAGTATGAAAGTACTGTAGTGCATAATGTCCAGATACTGTAAAACAACTGAAAAGTGAATATCCCTACTGCGCATTTTGATTGTAGAATCTCCGTAGCATACTAGGGGAAAAATTCACTTCTAACTGTTTTACAGTATCTGGACATGAAGCTTATGTACTACTCTGATTCAGTACTTTTCATTGCAGCTTGTCCCTATACTCTAGTTAATTTTTCTCATACTTTGACGGATGCTAAACAGCGCTTTAAGCCTCTCATAGGTCCCAACATTCACAGGAGCTAGTTAGTCCCCACCCTTTCGCATAGAGAGGTAAAGTGGCGGGCACTGACAGACTATGAACCTAGCGTGAGACTTTCCATGTTTGTTACGTAAACTTTTCGAAACAATCGAATGATGTGTACTGACCATAGATCAAGCCATAGATATTAGAGTAGGTACTGGTATTATGGGTCAGGGGGTATTGTGGGTAACATGGCTTTAAAAAATATATTTAATAGGTTGAATCATGTTTAAGATGAAAGGGATGCTACCACTTTAGAAAGTGATCATAAGCTAACCACAAATCCAATTAAGAGATTACACAGAACTTTAAACTATGTCACTATAGAAATACCATTCCAGATTAACTACCTGTACCCCTGACATGTAGTAAGCAGGACAAAGACATGAAGTGTACGTGCTAAGTTAACTAAGGTGTTTTGACGATCTTTAGAGTTCTTGCATAACAAAATAATTTGACATGAAATGGTGACCTTGTGAACATAGTGACTCATAATACCCCATGACTTGTAATAGCAACACTTATATGGCTTCAGTGAAAGATCAAACGTCCAATACATGGTAAGTAAATTTTAGGATAATGTAGCATATAGTATCTATGGTTACACATTTCCCTACAAGTAGTATGAAATATTGGGGTCACTGTATTAGGTGATTGCAGTGCTTTAACTTAAGTGACTCTTAATTATCACAGCCACTCTACATATGTACCGATGGGGGGAAGAGGGGGAGGGAAAAGGGAGCCCACTCCAATTATGTCATAGAAATACGTCATAGCGCCACACCTCGTACGATCATAGATACTATAGGCTATAGTATCTATGGTACGATCACACGCTTCTCGCCATGGTATTTCCATCAAGGGGGCGACACACAGGCACTCACTGTAGGTAGATCTGCGACCGCGGTCAAAGTCGAAGTCAAACGTAAAGGCCACCAAATTCGTGCCAAGCCAACGGTTAACGGTGAAAATTTCCAACCCACAATCGAAAAGTACTGAAATATCGTCTCTAGGTCACCGGTCAAAGATTGAAAAAAAGTTCTTAGTCACAGGTAAAAGCAAAATTTGGACGGATCAAGACTTTGACCGCTGTCGCAGATCTACCTACAATACAGTGAGTGCCTGTCTCGGTGCCTGTATGTCACCCGGGCCCCTTGTTCCATAGATATTATGTGGTGGTACTATAAATATCTGTGGTATTTCCTGGAATTCTGGTGGGACTTTATTCTCTAGTAAAGAGTGACTTTGTAGAAACATGACTAGCAAGAAGTTAACGCTAACCACCCTCCAGTCTGCTGCTTTAGATAAAGCGAAACTGCAGCATTTTCTGTACACTCACGCTGGAAAGGAAGTCCACGAAAAGGTTAAGCATAGATATTCTACTCACCGGGATATGAAACTGGTTGTTTTTCACGACTCTATCCGCACCTCTGTCAACACCTTTCTATCTTAGACGCCGCTTGATAAATTATTTCCATACTACTGAACTGAGCGCGTGTGTGAATGCAGTGTGGTAGTGAAATGACTTCTAGTACAAGCTTTGATACCAGTACCAGAACGGCCGAGAGTACAGCTCTTGTTGCTGATGAAGTTGGCACACGGGTGGAAGTTAACTACTTTACAGAAGTGTGCAACGAAGTACTAAGCGAGCCGAGATATAGTGATCAAAAAGTAGAAAGTTATCGTTTCTTTCACTCTGCAGCAACTCGTTTGTTAGAACACGAAGCCAGCAGAACTTTTTCTCACAAATTGGTACACCTTTTAGAGAAAATATTTGCTACCACCTTGAATCTTTCCATATTGTGGCCAGCATTTCATAAATTAGCTGTTGGGGACACATTAAAACTGGAGTGGAAGAAGCTTTTGGAGCAGGTTGGTGTGGAGGTGAACCCACTGTTTTATCAGTTCATCACTGAGGAAGTTTTCAAGAAGATGCTGAGAGCCAAAGTCAATACCAAAACCAAATGTGCAGATTCTAGTAATCCAGAACACCAGTTGACTTTTGAAGAAATGAATACCATCAACTACATTGGTGGGTACATTATCAAACAGTTACACACAAAAGTTGTCACCAAGAAAGCATATGTCGATACTTTGTTGTTACTACAGTCAGACCTCCCTACAGGGTTGGAAAGCGCACAGTGGACTGAAGCAGTTGATCGTGGTGGGTTAACCCACATAAGCGAGATGTTTTACAATTGCTTGATAGCTATTGAGAAAATATGCCGCAATGTGTTTGATGGTGATTCTAGCCAACTGAGTGATGTGAAACATTTGATTTTGGACCAGGCACTAGGTGATGTGGATGTCGGGTTCTACTGGGACCTTGCAATTGGCATCACACCCACTGAAATAGGAGATGAGCTGTTAAAGATGACAATTGATTTGTATACGACAGTTCGTGGAAATGCTTTTGCAAAAGGATTTATGGAACAATACAAGCAAAAGAACAAAAAAAGCACACAGAAATCAAAATCATTGAGAAAGAAATTGTTTTAGTATTTATCAAGTACACGTAATAAAGTATGTTACATAACAATGTGAAAGTGAATCATGTGGTTACATTTAATTATGTTTTCCGAGACTTCTTGCGTTTCTGCAATTGTACATTAGTCTCTGTAAAAATAGCATCTCTTTTTTTGCCTCTGCAGTTTCCAGCAATAGACTTGACATTGATGTCACCAACCACGCGTAGAGCTTGAGTGTTCTTCTGCACTTCGTTGAGCAAAGGATTATCATTTGATTTCCCTCGTTGCCTCTGGAGTCCGAAAAACTTCTCGAGGGGATCTTGACATAATTTCTCACTTAGAAAATAGGTCACACCTGGTTGACTCAGAATTAATGGTACAAACTCTACAAATGATGACACTATAAAAGATGTTTGTACTTGCTAGTAATATCAGTTGTATGCATAATATAAACATACCTGTAATCTGGATACCCTCCATTGTGAGTTCACTCAACAGATTTCGCTGCTTTTGCTGAGCAGTGTAGCCCTCTCGTGCCTCCACAGATGTTTTCCACGTGTTCATGTACGAGGTAAAATCATCACTTAACCACTAGAAGAATGTATAATAGCTATAGCATTAGAACCAAAATCATGGAGCTTCACCTTCAACCGAAAATCATCCTTGAGATAGTATGGTTCCTGAAATTTCTTCCTTGTCCGTGTGCCTTCATTAAGATTGTCCACATTTAGAGAGTCAAAAAATTTATCGATATAATCAATGAAGTCAGCTGTAGCGCGGGCATCTTCTCCTCCTGTTAACTTCATTGCACTGGATACAGTCCCACTGAGTACCTATATGTGTTATGAAATAAAATAAGGTAGTTTATATAGTTATTACTATACCTGCGCAGCAAGGTCAACTCGCATCTTAGAAAAAGAAGTGAGGTGAAGGTGCTCATACTTAAGCTTTGGCACCAACGAAACTCCTGTACCTGCTCCTGTTGTACGACGATAGAGGCTCACTACATGCTGCCAGCTGATGTACTTTCCACAACGCTATAATAATTATGGCTGACACCATAAGTCAGTATAAAGACACTTACCCATAGTGGTCTAGATGAAAAACAGTTACGGATTGTTTTAAGGAGGTGGGGCGGGTCACAAATCAGATAAATATATCGTTCTTCCTTGCTATATTTATTACGCACTTTGTGCTTCTCAGGCTCTGATTTGGTGAGCAGATGATAAAGTCGTCGATTTGAGGTAGCACCATCACATGTACAGGTGAACACTTTAAAACTCATGCATTCAAGTCGATGAACTGCCTCCCAGAATAGTGGGTACAACTGTGATCCTTTGATGGAATCCACTGGAAATTGAGCATATGGAAATGTTAATTTGGAAGTCAAGCCTCTGACCATGATAAACAACACAGACTTAGCCAAAGGTAAGCTGCTCTCACCATCTGCCTCAGAATTAGCATAACGTATAAAATCATTGTTAACATCTCCCAAGTTTACAAAACCAACTAAATTACCAGTGTTTTTGCTGAACACCAACCCCTCCTTTATATGCATTTCATCAAACAGCAATCCAACATTATTTTTGTGATTTGGAGTTGCACTGAGCCTTGCGTACTCCCTTAGCTGATTGTCTGTAGCAGCTGAGAAGCCTGCACCAGTAGTGTTGAAATGGGTATAGTCCTGTAAAGTGCGTTCTGAGGGCAGATGTAAACATTTCGAATTTCTCAACACCTTATAGGCTTTACTGCTGCAATGGTGAAGATACAAACACCATTTAATTACAAGAGGGTGCCATCGAATGCCTTTGCCTTTCTTCAAAGCTTCCCGTTGTTGCTTCCAAAACAGCATCTGGAATGATGATTCCTCATGTTGCTTAGTGATCTCACTTTCATGTTGATCCATCACTGTGACCAAATCATCATGCAACGATTGTTCAACTGTAAGTCCTTGCGTTTCAGTGAGCTGTTTTACTTTCTCTTGGAGACGGCTGATAACTTTTTTGCTAGCTTTATACCTGCCTTGCAATGTGCGCACTCTGAGTGATGTTTCGGATGATGTCAAATAGTCTAAGTTTGTATGGCTGCTAGGTGAGGTATCAACATGTGAACTGGGTGAAGGAACAGTCTTTGCTTTTGAAGTGAGTCTGGAAACAGCTGACTGTAGAGATTTGCGATGAGCAGCACACTTGCTGCACCTTATTGTGCCTTCACTGACAACAATGTAGCATTCATGGTGCCTGATAGTTTGCTTCCCATCAACTGTTGCAATATTTGCTACCACAGTTTTCCCTGTATAAACATTAAATAAAAAGTTAATAAATATGCACACAAAATTATACAATCTGCGTATGTTAAGAAGGGAGCTGTTGCAATGGAGAATGGTAATGTACTCAATCTATATTCAGCATAGTAATAAATTGCTCATATTAGACAACGATTATAAGGACACTCACACAAAACAACACATCAGTGTATACTAAAACTTACGATCAGTCCCAAGGAATTTTCCCTCATTATGCTGAACGACTTCTGTAAATTCTGAACATAAGTTCCCTTCACACATGTGCAATTGGTCAATTGTTCTAAGCAGCAATAAAGCATCACTGATACAAGAAATTTTGGAACACACAGCTGCTCCTAGCTTAGCCAGACTAATGGAATGTCCTTCAATGGTGACACTATAATTGAAATTTGAATATATCTGGACTGACGCAACAACATAAGGGGAAGGCACAAGCTTCATTTTAGCCAAAGCAAGACAATTCAAATTTGCTTCAACTACTTGCCAACCTGAACACACTCCATTCTTCATTAAACGGCTGTGTAGTTCATCCAAACTTTTAGTTTCACTACAAGTGTATGAAATGAGTGGCACTGATACCCTTAGGCTTGATGCTGCAACATCTTCTGTACGCAATGTTGATGGTAATGTTGCAGCAATAGTTGATGATTGTGGTGTTGCAGGATCAGTTGACGGTAATGTTGCAGGACCGGTTGATGGTAATGTTGCAGGACCGGTTGATGGTAATGTTGCAGGACCGGTTGATGGTAATGTTGCAGGACCGGTTGATGGTAATGTTGCAGGACCGGTTGATGGTAATGTTGCAGGACCGGTTGATGGTAATGTTGCAGGACCGGTTGATGGTAATGTTGCAGGACCGGTTGATGGTAATGTTGCAGGACCGGTTGATGGTAATGTTGCAGGACCGGTTGATGGTAATGTTGCAGGACCGGTTGATGGTAATGTTGCAGGACCGGTTGATGGTAATGTTGCAGGACCGGTTGATGGTAATGTTGCAGGACCGGTTGATGGTAATGTTGCAGGATCGGTTGATGGTAATGTAGCAGCAACAGTCGATGTCGTCTTCTTTGCTAGCCTTTCTTTTCTCTTTTTTCTGTAACTCTTCACACTTGAAAGCTTCAGCTTGTGCCCCCCTGGCATAGTTCTACAATAGACAGCATACGTTTAATACACAGCCCTGCGCGTTAAACCAAAAAAATTACTTTACACGTACACAAAATCCTAAACAACACTTTTTTAAAATTCTGTATCTGCATGTTTGAATATCAACAGTACCCAAAACGCCACCAGTTCGACGAATCAAGGCCTTCTTTATGGAATAACAAAAGATTAGCTTGATCAAGCCATGAAGCGATACGCTAGGGTTCACAAAAGATGTACATGGATGTCGACCGCAAAGACTAATAAAACGACAATGGTAGAGACAATTCAGTTGAAGACATGCCGGTTCGATTAGACGCACTGGCTTATCTTTGCCACATAAAATTGGCCTTGATTCGTGAAAGCGTTTGAGACTTACGGTTCGCAGAGTGTTGGATCACCAATTTACTCAACCTTCTTCAATAGTCGCTGCTGCCTCCCACAATTAGGCTTACAGTGAATAATTGTCTAAACAACAAGGATTCAACTTTTGGAGACTTGATTTTCGCTTTATTTCAAGACTTCAAGAAAGTCACTACTGTTTAACACCAATTTACTAGAGGTGCGGATGGGCCGTTTTAATGTATGGGGAGTATACGGCGTTTCATATCCCGGTGAGTAGAATATCTATGGGTTAAGGAAGCAGTGTCGCAATACATTAAAATGCTGAACGAGTTGAAGTACATGGAAGAACACCTACCAGAATTGATAACAGGTGTTAAGGAGGTAAAGAGTAAAGTTGATAAAAGACACAAGCGTAGTAGTGTGGCCATAATTGGTGGCGGCACAACTTCTTTCTTTGGAGGCGCCATGATCCTGGGAGGAATAGCTGCTGCTCCTTTTACTTTGGGTACAAGCATTGGATTGACTGCTGTAGGCACTGCTGTTACCATTGGTGGATCTGTTGCAACAACAGTGGCTAAAGGAGCTGATGTTTACTTGGGATCCTCAGACTACAAGAAAACAGAGAAAAAAATTGATCAATTCCTTGAGCACTATAATGCAGCTGAAAATGCATACAACAGAGTGAAGATGTTATGTGAAGAAATAGCTATGAAGATGTTTCCCTCTATAAGTAGCGAAGAAAAGAAAAGCTTGACAGCTATAGCAATAAATGCCTTAATATCTACAGCTGGAGGTGTACTGGATACAATTCGAGTCCCAAAAACAGCCGTTGGAACAACATTTAGTGGTATGACAATTTGCAAAGCTTTTATTGCACCTGCAGAACTGCATGAAGCCACCAAGCTTGCACTGACTCCAACAAAATCTATCACACTCACTCGCCAGTTTTTAACCGAATCAACATATGCTATTAGGTGTGCTGCAAAGCTTGACTTTAGTGGATGTAAATTGGCTACCGTGTCATCCTTCCGAACCATCTCTGTTATATTTAAAACTGCAGGGGTTGTACTAACTCTTGGTGGTATGGTGTTTGATGCTTACTCAGTTTTATCAACAAGTTGGGAGTTATACAAGGGAAAGGAATGCAAAGTATCAAGGAACCTTTCTGAACGTATTGCAGAGCTGGAAGAGCTAGAAACAGGTTTGAGAAAACTTGACAAAGAGCTTACTACTAAAAGTATAACTACATAAGGTGAATAATAGAATAGCCTCTATACAAGAACTTACAATGAAAATTTTTAGTTAGTTTTGTCTATGTATTAATTGTTTTATACAGACAGCATAATTATGGTGAATGAGACATGTTGATCTTATGTGTATATTATAGGTGTACTGTTAAAATTGATATAATAAAAATGGTAGTCACAATTTGTTTGCAGACTGCTGCGGCATGCACAGCAATAGATTCAATGGACCATTGGATTCCTAAGTATCTTTCTCTATTCTATGTTTTTAGGGTATATGTACCACTCTGCGTGGGCAGTTCAAAGGCACCGCCAGTGCCATAATTTGTACATTGCACTGCTGCAGACCGCAGCGAGTGCATTATAACTTATAACGCACTGGTTGCGGTTTTGTAGACCACAACGAGTGCATTATAAGTTATAATGCACCGACCGCAGTGCAATATACAGATATTGCACTGGCTGCGGTTTTGTGCAGCATAGCACAAGTGCCGGTGGCGAAGACCACTTACGACACCTCACCTAATAGGTGGAAAGACACTTCACAGATCACTCGAATTCTTTTATAGCCTGACATGTAAAGGTCGATTGTGGGCCATAACGTCACCAATACGTATAATGTTTACAAGCAGCCAATGGCGATCGAAAAAGCCAACGCAGGTGGCCACAACTCTAGTCTACATATATATAAACGTACTTATACACCTTACTAGTCTGGTGCCATCTTAGCCCAGATTAAACTGTAGTCCACTTCGACAATGACTCAATAAAACAAATATATTCTAAATAATACTAACCTTTACGTTCGATTGTGGGAACCAGTTTTGTCATGCCACCAGATTCGAGTTTAGCCAGTGTCAATAGTAAGAATTAGACTAGTATCGTTTAGCAGTTAGGTTTAGTTTACTTAAACCGTCTATTTAGCTGCTTTTTTTCGCTCGAGAGAATCACTATGGTGATTAGTCTGGTGCTTAGTCTATATGGCATGCTGAGCACTACATGATGAGAGTCGAACAGCGAATGCAGGTTAGTGATATAACCCATAGCGTACTAGCTTTCAATATCTCAGGTGGCTGCAGTACTACAGGGGGAACGTCATCGCAACGTCTGGCTTGGTTACCCACAATCGATGTTAGAAACCTGGCCTTTATAAGTGTTACAGCTGTCTTGTGAGACTCTTCCCACCTATTAGGTGAGTGGTACATAACAGTTATACAACGTGTACTCGTGCTCTGCCTGTATAAACGCACTTGCCTTCGGGCCTGACGGCCCTCAGGCTCGTGCGTTTATATCAGGCAGAGCACTCGTGGCCGTTGTATAACTATATAATATACTGGATTCTATATTGCACGTATATACTGAAATGGGGAAAGTTTCACTGGGCAAAAGTTTCACATTTTTCACGGTTTCAAAGCAAGCCGGAAAAGTTTTCCTGCTAAATCAATAATTTACGGTGTATTATATAGCTATGTTTAAGGTTTACCGCGAAACTTTCACCACAAATAGTCTCAGTAAGTTTCAACCGCAAAACTTTTTCCCAGCGAAACTTTCCCTGTTTATGGTATAAATTCTTGATGGTATGTCATAAAGTAATTGTGAATGCAATTTTCTCATATTGGGAATGTACACACAGTGATACAGGATGTCTCCCACATTGTTATCAGTAATGATCACATTGATACCCTGAAGTGACAAACTGAGCCTTTAGAAGTGCACACTGGTAAGAGCAGTTTGTTGGCTGACTGAAACCTGCAAACAAGAAACTTTGTATGCTTTGTAAATTTCTTAACTGAAACTGAAATCATGACTACTTGCTACCACCAGCTGAACACTTTAACGCTTGAGGCTATACATGAACCATAATTCTCTTAAATATCTCTGCAGCCATAGTAGCAAACAGTTCCATGCTTCCAGTAGTGAACAACTGACAGGGGCACTTTATCACACACTGTAGGGAGGCCATAGTCCTATCTAGGATTTAACAGAGGGGTGGGTTTGATAACAGGATAGTGGCAAGGGGTCAGCAACAAGTTTAAAATGTCATAGGTTGATTTTTGAATCCAAAGTCTTTCATTCCAGATTTTCCCAGATATTCCAGCCATAATGTGTGGTTTTAAACATAAATTTTGTATCTGTGGTCTTTCAGACATCCAAAAAAGCCTTGGAAATCTGTGAAACTTACCAGAAATCTAATATCTGAAATCTTGTAGGAGATATTGGGTGTTATTTAATTGGTTGCTGACCTATCAGATAGTGGGGGCTAGAAAAAATGGTAACTATATGGTTAGCATGTACACTCGGCATGTTCACATGCTGTATTTAGGCCAGAGGTCTGGGCATGCCCCTATAGGAAATTTTTTTTCCTGCTGAAATTGAATTTGGTAATAATCAGACACACGGTAGTGCCAGCATGCCACACTGTGGGTATATATATTGACAGAAAATGGCAATTTCATGCATGCATCAATGCAGGCAGATCCACTTTATTTGATTAAAATAGTAAACCTTGTCAGGCCAAAATCAATCATGAAAAGTATGCATATTGCTACCATTTATTGATTACACAATTTTTTCATCCAAGGTTATAAATACTGCGCCATATGCATTATTAAAGTTTATTTTCATTAGCTAATAACATTGCAGCCGTTTCTTGGCCACCACCCTTCAGTGACTTCACAACTTTCTTCACCCAAGCTTATCAAGGCTGCACCACTTTTTTCACAGCTTATAGCTGTTGTTTGTATGTGGATATATATTTACAGAACTTTGTTGAACAAGCATATAGTTTTGCATTGAAATTCCATATACGTTGTACTATTTTGATGGTAACTAGCTACTCTGATACTATTGCAAATCCCATGCATGTAAACTTACTGAAAACTAATTTGATTGTAACTTACAACTATCACTTTGCATCTATATAGGCTTTAGATTATGTCACCATGCATGCAGTCATTCGCTGCCTACAAGATAAAAGAATCTGTCTCTCTGCCGTAGCAAGTATGCACGTATCACCTGTAACTGGTTCTTTTGCCATAGCCTTAATAAGGATCAAAGAATTGTGTGTTATTATTAGAAGTGTTTGATACTCTATTTGGTCTATTGTGCAAATGTGTGCCTAGCATGTCTTCTGAGTTTAAGTTACACCACACTGTGGTGCACATTTATTTTGTTTGTTCCATGATAGTGATGATGTGATGGTGACTAATACATCTCTTTCCAAACTCTTTCTTGTATTCCGCAATGGGTGCATGTACATGCATTGTGCTATACTTTTGAGACCTGTACATACTCTGCATGCATACATAGCTACTGCATAAAGTACACTCTGTCTAATTTGAAGTCTGAAGCAGGTAGCTTCTGTTGATAAATGACTTAGCCAGTCATGCAAAGGTATATTTCCTGAACTTTTACTATATTATTGTTAACTGTTGCTAGCTATGTCCAAGATGAAGGAAAAAGAACTAGTAAAGAAACACAATGATCTAGCCATCCTGATAGTTGGAAGGAATGTTGATGAAATAGAGTTAATATAACCATGCACAGAACAAGGCAGTTATGCAGGAAAAACGAGAAGGATGACAGAGTAGCAATTCATTTTATTTTTATTTATTAAAACTTAACGGCATGAAAATTGAAGGTCTACAGAACTCAACGGTCCTGCAACCTGAAAAATTATTATTATTTAAGCTACTTATACAGCTATGCATATGGTGTGTGCATGAGTGAATTAAAAGTAAAGTGTGTTGAGTCATTGATCAAAGTTAATAGTGTTAAATGTATGGAAGTTACCGTATTGTCTCAAATAGTGGCCCGGGAATATATTTCTTTTGAGCAACTTTCAGCCAGACCCAGTGGCCTGGGTGAAAAGCTACTTCAGTGAAATAAACATGTAGAGCAACTTTTTACCCAGGCCATTATTCAAGTCCAGGACACTATTCAAGACCAGCCACTATTCAAGGCAATACGGTAACTGAAATTGGAAGGGTTGAACATCAATAACAGGGACAGACAATATGAAAAGTGCAGGATTAAAATTGGTGCAAGTTCTTCCTGGACTGAGATAAGAATTAATAGCTAAACTTTAACTGTGTATACAGTGGAACCCAACTCCCCGAATTAAGGATACGATAGAAAAAACCTCCACAATAAGGACAAAAATTTTGGTCCCAAAAGGTCTGGTTAATAGTTGATACATTTCTTACCTCTGAAAGAGGAAAACCTCTATATTACAGCAAAAAGTGGCCAAAAATTCTGGGTCCCAAAATGTCCGTAATATAGGTTCCACTGTAACCTTCTATCTGAAGTTTCACAGTATTGATAAATAATGATAATAATAATAAGATAGTTGATAAATTATGTTCATGAATCCACAGCCTGATGATTCTACTAAAATAGAAATGCTGATGTATGGAAGAAGATGAGCTGGAATGAACTAACTTGTGAGAATTTCCGGATCTTGTAGAGCTTTTGACAAATTTTATATGTTGATGGATATCTTGGGACTTTTTTGCTAAACATTTTGAATCATGCTTAAAAGAATGTGTACCATATAAGAGACCTAGCAATAAGAAGCAGAACATGTTTATGACTCAACAAGCTCTATATCTTAGAAATACAAAGAAGAAACTCTGGTAAAAATATACCTCTACCAAACTGAACTCTGACTACCAAGTTTATTGCAGAGCTAGAAATTTGTTGCGAAACTTAACCAGGAATCTATGGAGGAATTACAAAACTGAAGTTACTCAAAATGCCAAATCAAACGCCAAGTGCTTTTGGCGCTACATTAATTCCCAGTTAAAAGTAAGACCGACTATTTCCAGCCTTAAAAAACCTGATGGAACTGTCACGCAAGATAGCCGTGAGATAGCTGACATATTTAATACTTATTTTTCAAGTGTTCTTACATTATCAGATGACACCTCAGTTCCAACTTTCCAACTTAACCGTGAAGTGTCACCCATTACTGACATTGATATTAATGCCGACATTGTTTACAATAAGCTTGTCAACTTGAAAACTGACAAGTCCTCTGGCCCTGATGGCTGGCCTATCCTTGCATTAAGAGAAACAGCACTACAAATCAGCTCTCCTCTTGCTATTATTTTTAAGAAGTCTTTTCAACAACAAATCATACCCGATGCTTGGAAACGTGGTCACATAACCCCTATTCATAAAAAAGGCAGCCGGCTTTTTTCCAGTAACTATAGACCAGTTAGTCTTATCTCCCCAATTGTAAAACTGATGGAGTCTATCATCAAAGACAGTATTTCTGCTTGTATGAGTAATAACTTATTTTCACCAAGTCAACATGGTTTTACTGCAAGAAGGTCTTGCACCAGCCAACTACTTTGTGCAATGAATTATTGGACACAATGTTTGAATAACAAATTCCCTGTGGATGTTACATACTTGGATTTCCAAAAAGCTTTCGATTCAGTTTCACACAAGTACTTGCTGAGCAAGTTGTATGGATATGGTATTCAGGGTAAATTTCTCTCTTGGATTGAAGGTTTTCTTACTGGAAGGAAATAGTGAGTTGTCCCACCTGGGCTGATGTACTTATCGGTGTGCCCCATGTAAGGGTCTGTTTTGGGGCCCTTACTTTTCAACGTATATGTGAATGACATATATACCTGATATTGTTGATAGTCCAATTCTTCTGTTTGCTGATGACATCAAGATCTTTAGATGCATTAAGTCACACGAAGATTATATCCGACTCCAACTGGATTTGAATTGCCTCTCTGAATGGTCATTTTAAGTGGAAACTAAAATTCAATGTTAGCAAGTGTATAACATCTTACATCTTGGCACTAAAGAAAAATACACCTATTTCCTTTGCAGCACTGTCATCCAACCAGTACAATCTGTCAGAGACCTTGGGGTTATGATTGATCGAGATCTTAAGTTTCATGAGCACACTTCACTTGTAACCAACAAAGCAAACCACATACTTGGGTTGATTAAAAAAAGTTTTTCTTATTTAGACTCTGACATGTTGGTTCATCTTTACAGATCTATGGTACGTCCTATACTAGAGTATGGTAATGTAATATGGGGACCCCACTACTTATTAGACCAAAAGAAAGTTGAAACAATTGAGCGAAGAGCAACAAAATCGATAAACAATTTGCATGATAGTGACTGTGGCACAAGACTCACAGAATTAAGGTTGCCTTCACTTAATTATTGTCGTCAGCATGGTGACATGATACTTCTATATCAGATATTTAATAATTTAGTGGATATCAATGTAAATAATTTTTTTCACAGTCACCAGGAATTACCAGAGGACATCATTTAAAAATTTACAGGTGCCATTCTTCTTGTTTGCTACGAAGTAACTTTTTTTCTCATCGTGTAGTGAATTCTTGGAACAGTTTACCGCAGTATATTATTGAGGCACACTCATTGAACGACTTCAAGTCAAAGCTGGATATGCATCGGACTAATAATATGTATCTTTTTCTATCGTGATTTGGTGTACAGGCTATTTTAGCCTCTTTGCCAAAAATATAAATGAATAAATAAAATAAATAAATATCAAAATGATCAGATGGCTGTTTAATGCACTTTAGTAGAAACATTAAATCATTGTTGAGCTCATGTATGTACATTAATTATAGGCTGTTTGACTTGAGTTTTATATATAGGATGATTCAAAATCATTTAATATGTATTTTATAACGCAAAAAGAATTACTGTATGTGCAAGTTCTTGGTCTTAAAGTGTCTTCAAACTACTTAAATGAGGCGTTTCAGATCAGTTTGATATATAAGATGCGCTCAATGTTTTGTTATGTTATTACATCTCTAATAACAACATTGCAATTGTATACATGTATCATTGCTATACACATAGCAATTGATGCATTTGTTGTCCATGCACAGATAGCCAAGGAGTTCTAATTTTAAGGCAAAATTGTTGTGGTATGTATATGCCTTTTAAAGTTTAGCAAATGTAAAGTTATAATTACTCATCTAGAAACTATAGTAAGTTCATTGTGAAAACATCAAGAAAGGAGAGCTCCTTGAAACTAGTATAACACTTTTTGTTGTGTATTTGTAAAGTAACTGGGGTAAGTATATTATTTTGAATTGTCTGAAGATTGGGATACTCTAATAGAACAGTCATTATACTCTAATAAAAATACTAATTTATTAAACAATACTATTATAAAAGCAATGAGTACGCTTAACTATCAAACAGGCTCTATCTCAGAAAACTAATTGCCTAGCATGCCAGCATATATTTAATAAACGCTTGACTGAATTAAATAACTATCAAAATTGCTCCAATATTCAAGCATATAGGGTCTCCAATTTTAAAAATTTTCTCAGAAGTTATCCAAATAGAATCTCAGGCTGTATGCATCCTTCATTTATCAAGCTAGCTTGTGTACAATGGAATTAAATAAACACTGTGTTATTCTAAACCTTCTTGCCTGGCAGTCTCTCCTAGATTCGCCTATGACCCTAGTCACATCCACTTCTGTTTCTTCAGGCTTGGATCATCAAACATGTTCCCTGCACCCAATAATCAGCCTCAGTGCTAAAATTCCATTGTCAAATTTGATTACTAAGTTTGAGCCAGCCACATGAAGAATCGCATAACTCCACAGCCCATTATGCTTGAATAGTATATTTTGTAACAGTAATATGTAACTACCCAAAAATTTTGTTGAAGTAACAATACTTGAATTTCTTGACATTTTAAACTGACTAAAAAGAGAAAAGAGATAAGTGCTCAGTATATGATTGGACTTATTCTGCTCTTCAACTGTCAGGCTCGTTTATATATAGTGATTTCATTATGGTGACATAAATGTATGTGCCCCGTGGGAAATCCCCAGATGTCTGTATGTCCACAAGAATGAGTATAAATGGAGTGATTAAGGTGTAATATTTCTGGTCCTACTAAAACAAAACACTAAACTTGTTATGAGTGTACAAAAAGTTACATCAGTTAGCTATACAACTAAAATCACTACCTGTATGCATACATCATAACTATTAAGCAAATATCTGAACTTTCTTATTGTTATAGTCAGTAACATACACATCATTATTGTGACTAACTGCTATTCCATTAGGATTAGAAAACTGGCCTGAGCAGTACCATAGGGCCCAAAGTTGTGTACCAACATTCCATCTTGGTCAAAGATTGATATTCGATTGTTAACATCCTCAGTCACAAGAATAAAGCCATACCAATCAGTGGTAAGTGCAGATGGGCTCTTTAGTTGACCATCACCAAACTTGTCCACAGATGTACCATCAAGTGTAAACCTGTAGATGGAATTGTTACTTGTACAATAATGTGACTACCTCCCTTGGAACAACGATCATTGTTATGATTCTTGGTGATGATGGTAAGGCCAATCTTGCTACCAACAAATGGTCGTGCAGGAATATCTGTGACCTCACAACTGTTTGGTATGGGAACATCTTCAAACAATCGGCCAAACTGTGGAAATGAGTTTTTGTATTCTTTCACATGAACAAACACCATTGTGGCTAACTCAACTGGTTTAGTCTCCAACTCGCTGTGAGAGTTAGTTAGTTTCTTCACATCATCACCTACTTGTTTCTTCATGAACAATGCTTCCTGGTCTGATCCATTCTTCACTGCATCATTCAGCTCCTTCACACTCAACATTTGTGCTTTAGTGAAATTGCTTTTCTCTTCTTAGTTGACAATTCTCGTGACTTGTTCTTTAGTTCTTCTCTTTGTTGTTCTAGTCGTTGATGTAGTTCATCATAATACAAGTCAATCTGTTGATCAACTTCACTGGCCTGTGCTCCAATCTTCTCCCCAGCAGCTACCACCTTCTCACATGATGTAGACAACTTGTTGATCATTTCTTCAACCGGTTCAATCATCTTCTTCAGTTCCTTCCCGTGTTTCTTTGCCATCACTTTCACAGAATTGTGCGCATGTCCAGTGTGCTCAATGGTAATACAGTAGTGACACACAAGCTGGTCACATGTCTCACAGAAGAAATTCATCTCCAGATTTTGCTTTGGGTCAGATGTCAACTGGTTTCTTCTCTGACTGTAATTTAACCAGTTCACATACGCTGTGGTCTTGGTACTCCTTCACACATTTGTGAGATTGGTAACACATAGCAGATGTCAACATGAAAGAGACTGCTGAAATTCAACTAATCTTTTCCTCACATCATAGAGTCTATAGCAGAGCTTTTGAAAATTCTATCTAAACAAAAACAGCCTAGCTGTGAAAAGGGGTGTAGCCCTTCCAAAAACACCATACAGGATGAAAAAGATGTGAAATCCAAGGTGGTGGCCAGGAAATGGCTGTCACAGTGATGGTAGATAATTTTTTTTTGCCATTACACTACCATCACAGCCTATGCATTAGTTCTTGGCCTCCACCACATCTTTTTCACTCTGGTGTTTTTGGAAGGGCCGCACCCTTTTCACAGCTAGGAAAAAAGAGCAGCCATTACACAGTTAGGATTTGTATGTAAATTTTGCATCCACTGAAAAGCTGTAGAGCTGATAAGTAGAGAAAGATCTTACAGCAGTGACATGTCAGTTTTGGCTGTTATATATGCTAACGGCAAGCTGAGGTTTTTGTGTGGCAATAAAATATCTTTGTATATAATTAGTAACCTGTTATACATATTATTATATTGAATGTGGAAGTTTAGTTATGTAGTTGGATAATTAAATCATTTGATGAGTGATATCAAGAGTATCCCCATTATATACTCTTGGTGATATATGTAATGATGTATAAAGATCCCAGCCTGTGATAGCTATATACACAAACAGCTAGTTTAGCCACTTGGGTAAATATCACAATACAGCATAGATTAAATATTGGATCTATTAAAAATGATGCAGCAATGAGTTTAGGGTTTCTGATAATTGAGGTATACACTATTGTTATTTAACTGCGTAGGACTCAATAAAAACACAGATAATTATAATATATGTAAAATTATAGTCAGTGTGGGAAGAGGTGTGAGAATAAATCAAATATCAGTTTAACTAATGACCTGGGGAGGAATTCCACAATTTGATAGTAGAGGGTAGGAATAATTTAAATACATATAAAAGGGATAGCTAGCACTGGCTGTGTCCATGGTGTAAGGGGGTGTAAGGGCAATTGAAATGTCAACAGGATCATGTAATATTTTGTAAAACATATCACCAGTTTAAGAAACTTCTTCAGTATTCAAGTAATGGCCACTTTAGGTGCATGGTAGTTTTAGTACTGTGATAAGAGAAATCATTAAAATGTTGTGATGAAACAGAGTTTCTATAATGCTATAATGGAGAATCACATGTAGCAATATCGATCAGTACAGTGAAAGTGTGCATGACTCTTAAGGATCAGTGCATGGACGCAAACTGACTGCTGTACATTCTTTGCAAGTTTGCATTAAGATGCATATCATATACAGCCGTATATGCACTGTATCACCACATGCACACAACCTCCGTAACAAATAAAATTGGACATTACATGGGTGTTTCCACACAGTGCAGACTGATTCTCAACTTTCCAGAATGTGGAAGATGTGCATCACGCATGCCTGTACTATTCTCTTATAAAAGTTGGGAACAACTAGCTATATAAACAAACCAATTTATTGTGTAAAGTGAGAAGACATGCAATATATTAATGAACATTGTACTAATTTGATGATGTGAAACAGCAGGAGATCTACATGCATGGGACCCCTTCTCCCAGAAACTGCTTCGGAATAACATACAGCAAAAAGGATGTCACATGGCAAATACCTGCTTACAAAATATCACACTGAAAAAGATAACACTAAATTACCGGCAGCAGGTATCTGGGAGCAGAGCCACTGAATATTTTAATGGTCCAACACTCAACAGATGGCTATAATTATTTTAAGGATGAATAAATCTTGATCATATTATTTGTATAACCCCCTATACATGTAGTTATTGTGTTACACATGGTACACACATGTTCTAGTATCCAGTAACACAAATGGAATGACATGTAAACAATCAAACAACTAAAAAACACTGACTAAGCTCAGTTTTGCATCACCCACATTTATCATGCTACAATGCCTGCTCTAGAAATATTCCTTCCTCCGTTAAAAACCAAAAGCTGTACACCATTTCCAACAGTAAAGGTCTTTAACCAATCTGTTAATACCATGTATGCTCTATTAAAGTGTACTTGACTGCTGTTAGAGTATCTCAATCTTTAAATAAAGTTTTAGGAGAGCTCATGTCCCCTCTTTCCCTGAGAGATGAATGTAAGTTTTATGTTACTATTGATTGTTGTGCTGTACTGCATGTTGTTACTCATTCATGTGCTGCCAAACTTAAGTGCTAGCTAGCTAATTCCTACTGAGACCTTAGGAATCTAAATTTCCAACAACATACATGGGGCTAACAGCTATTCCGTAACGATGAGAGAATTGACCACCAGCAGAGCTACTGGACCCAAAGCTGTGTACAACCACTCCATCTTGGTCAAAGATTGATACACGATTGTTACCAAAGCCAGTCACAAGAATAAAGCCATACAGATCAGTGAAAAGTGCAATTGCATGGGTTCTTCAGTTGGCCACCACCAAATTTGGCAACAACAAGTGTACCATCAAGTGTAAACCTGGAAATGCAATTGTTAATATAATCAGCAACAAATAATTGATCTGTAGCAGTGACTGTTACATCATAGGGTCCACCTCATCTAGTAAACGATTAATGAAAAAATTGTTTGGTAATTCCTTCACACCTCCTGCAGGCACCACACTTGTTTCTCTACACTCGGGGCAAGTGATGTTAGAACCTCTCTGTAGTTTTTCCATACATCCTTCACAGTAGGAGTGATAACAAGGGAGACATAACTGTAAGAGAACAAGTCATAACACAGCACAAGTGCTAAAGGTCTGTAGGACACCTGGTTCTACAGCCTGTTTAAATAAAGATGTTTGAAAAGGTGCAGAAAGGAGAAAAAAACTTCACCACAAGTGAGTTAAAAAACTTTTTAACCCAGCAGCAAAATATAGCATAGGCCAAGTTATTATTACCTTGTAGTGTCAATGCCACAAAACTTCTGCAAATAGCCTTCTGGAGTTTGAGACTCTGTCAATGAATTTAAACAGCAGCACCACAAAATTTAGTTTATAATCAGTGTTATAAAGTTTAAGGCACTTATTTGAAATACTTCCCCGTATAATCAAGTGTTCATGATGTCACAAATAATACTAGTGACTACACAGCAAACAGTTGCAAGTGGTATTGTCAGTTAAAAGACAGCTAGGTCGTAAAAGTAGCTGCTGTTAGGCAGACTGGAATCCAGCATCCACTGTAGGATAGTGATTAAAGAATGCCTGCAGGAAGGAAACATTATTTGTGATGATGTCATTGGTGGGTGGGGCTACTGACCTTGTAAAGCTGCACAGCCTGCCACACCCCACTAGTACAACTCATCTCCCTGATGGAATGCATACTCAACTGAGGAGTACCAATATCTGTAACAATAAGTAGGTACATTTTACATACTACTTAAGTGCTACAATGGAACCTGTTAGCCAGACACTTGAAAATGAGGACACCTGCATAATGTGATCCCAATAAATCCCTTAGCATGTAAACTGACCTGGAAATTTGGGACAGCCCCATAATACACAGTATCCCACTACTAAAGTCTGTGTAAGTACAGTTCAGGGATTAAGAGTTTTGACATTGACTTAATCCTCCACACTATAAGCACGCACAAGCACACACGCTCGCTTGCACACATGCATGTACTTACATGTCAGCGTTGAAACTGGGTCAGGTCATTTGGGTCAAATTTTGTCTGGGTCTGACCCAGAGTGGATCACCGTTAATTAGTCTGGTGATGTGGAAGTGTCTTAGTCTAGCCCTAGTTTCTTTTGGAGGTTTCACTGTATCCCATTAGGGACCTGTGAGAAGGCTAAAGCCTGTGGAGTGAGAAGCTTGACATTGACTTGATTCTCCAGCAACATACAGTGTAGAGGAACTACATCAATCTCCTCTGTAATGAACTATGTATCCAGGAAGTCTGGATATATAATTTAATGCAGGGTATAAATTCAAAATAATTTGCTGTACATTTCACAAATGCTTTGTCTAGTTACCCACTTCACTTTTACAGAAACAATAACAAATACATTCTTGCAGCCTGGATTTACGGTAGCCAATGTGTACTCAGAAATACAACATATTATCTGTTTCGTGTTTTCGAGAGGTTTTATGAAAGTTACCGACTTGAAACAGAGGGCTCAACACTTCTTGTCCTAAATCTTCAGTGCATATTTTTTTGCATTACAATACTATGGCACCCAGTATACTTGCAAACTTTGTTTATGAAAAATGACTATATAGCTTTATGGAAGTATAACAGAACTGAGGTCTGAAACCACTATTAGAAAAAGGTAATAGTTACACAATTGTTACAATAGTTACTCCATATAACAAAGCAAAGCCTACGGCAGCTGTACAAAACACAGCTATTGCCATCCAGTGAACCAGCACCATATAACATGCACACATACACAAACACACACCAGCATTGAAACTGAGTCGGCTCATCCTAGCCACAGGTCTGATCTGCTTTATATAGAATATCCAGGTAATTAATTTGGTGATATGGAAGTGTATTAAAATGTCATAGTCTAGTCCCAATTTCCACGCCCATTTACCATGGGCAGTAGGTGAACTGCTGCAGTCTTTAGGTACAGTGGGACCTAACACCTGTGTGTCAGTTCAATCACAAAAGTGTTCAGGTAAGTGAATCAGTTCAGATAAATGAAGCCCACTCATTTATATACAGAACTGTGTTCAAATAGTCTAATAAAACATACACTGCTCTAATAGAAAATACACCTGTTGACAAAATACTCTAATAGAACAGTCACTGCTAGTGTTCAGATAATCAAGGGTTCAGATAATCGAGGTCCTATTGGATACACAAATCTATGTCCATTGCTGTTACATGCAGCCATGCCCACTAATCAATCATAATTTTGGTGTACAAACCAAATAAACACATGTATAGTTATTGTACGATTCATAGTAGAGCAATCCAGTGATTGGGATTGTCTGTAGGCATAGAGCCATAGTGTATTGCAGTTTGTAGGTATATACGAAGCCACACCCACACATGTTTTGTTTGTCTGTAGACTTCGACTCACGTCCACTGACGGAACAAATTATAAAACCTACTTGTTTAGTAATCATATACCATTTACTTAACTTAGTAAACTAGTATAGCACCAAAATGTAATTCCTAGTGGCTAGGTTTTGGATCAAATCCGTGTGTGCTATCCGAGTCAACAGTAGTGACCCAGTTTCAATGCTAACATACACCACACAGACATGCACTGACACTATACAAACACCCCACACACACTACACTACACACATACCTATTGTCCTCACTCCAAGTTTAGCTGCCATGATAGGACCAATGGTGGAACCACAAGGACTATCATTACGCACCACAAACTCCTGTATATATATAAAACTACTAAATTACTGCTCTATAAGTAGAGTGGAACCTCTTATTAAGTCCCTTTCAAGTTTTGATGAGGTAGTCCCTCCTTCAGACCAAAATGATGGGAAAATGGCTTATTACTTGAGCACTGAAATAACTTATGGCTGGGATATATATTTTTAGAGGTTCCACAGTATTCATTACCTGCAGAGGAACATCAGCTCTGGACGCAATTTCACGAAGTATTGCACATGTGATGGCGTTAGTGGCATAGCGCAAGTTACTATTAATCTTCAACACTATCCCCTATAGAGTACAATGTGAACTGTTAGAATACGATCAACTCTGTTATGCTCACCTGAGCTCACCATATATCAATAACTTCAAAATAGTGAACATACATACATATGTTCACTCTCCAATGCAATACTTTTCATATTAACAAATAACAACATTTTCACTTACTACATTCTGCAAGTCAAAAATCACTCAATACAAAATATAGGGAATTACTTAAATAATTCAGCTCATACAAAATGCTTATGTAAAATAGAGGTTGGGGCATAATGAATATATTTTGCAGGTAGCTTTTGAAGTTATCAACAAAGTGAGGGCTCAGGTCTCTCACTATAAGACACACTTACACCATGTAAGGATGGACGATGCATCTGTTCATGCTTTTCACTAGTGTAGTACACAAGAGTGATAATTAATTTAAAAAAAAAAAACTTACGCATAATTGGGGTGGACTGCATGTGCCTGGTCAGCACTAACTAGGTAACTCTTAGCCATAGCTTCTTCAAATGAAGTGGAAGAACCACCTGTATCCATGGTGATGTGACAGTTGTTAAGGAGACAGACACACTCACCCACTGACAATCTTCTCAACACATGTTCTGTCCATGCAGAAGCAGCTCCTTGAGCACTCTCTGACCCTACCTATGGTAAGTGGATACTAAGTTGCAGCTTCAATATAACCCCTATCTTAATGTATAACAGCCACTAGTTTGACATGGACCTTAACAGGCTAAAGGTTATACAGTAAGTGCTTTTGATGAAAAGGGCTTCCTAGGTTGGTATGGTACACTATTTTCAGTGGGAGTCTGATTTGGTAAGTTTGCAAAATACACTCATCACTCACCTCCTCATTATCATAGAGAGCTACGAATCTGATGTTGCCTTCATCTTCTAGTGAATCTATACTAGCCAGAAGCCCTTGAAGTGCTCCATAGCAATTCACGAGGTTGTCCAACCGAGGGGCAAAAATGAACTCATCCAGAACTCCACCTATTGCCTAAGAAAATACCACAGAGAAAAAGCCTGTGTTATGTAGACAAATTAACCCAGATGTCATGATTATTAGTATTCTGGATTTTCAGGTCCTTGGTAACACTCTTAGTTACCTATATCCTGCAGTACATAATTTTTACAGTTTTCATGGTTAGTAAAGCTACCGTGAAATTTTATCACATGAAAATTATGCATGTTGATATATGCAGCAAAGAAATGACAGTGACATTTACTAATGGATATCACATTTACTAGTACAACGTGGGTGGCTTTCTGCAAGACCTGTTGCTACAAACTTCAACTCACTTTACAGATACATTGGCATGGCTCCAAGTATGTTAACACAGTATCACACATTCCTGATATTAAAGCGGGCATGGCTCACAATAGAAGTTGGCCTAGGTCAAGACTGCAATAAGCATTGCTGCTACTGGTTCAGACACATTCTTAGCAATCGGTACAATGCTTGAAGTAAAAATCCATCCAGACCCTCTGTAGCTGTGTGGTCAAGAACAAAATCTTCCTATCAAGCAACAGTAATCTGTGAATTTTGCATAAAATTTTTAAAAATGTGAAAATCTTGGGAAGTTTAATCCAGGCATACAGTATTATGGATCTCCTTTCTCTGTCTGAACACCTCAATTATCCAAATACAAATTGACTATTAATTTGTATTCTCTTAGAAACATCTTGCTTTCAGCAGGTAGTGTGGCTACCATATGTAATAAAAATAATTTTTTGTTAGCACTTCATATATAGTGTACGTGGTCTTGTCCTCCACCCCCACCATGATATTTAAATAACTAAGGATCACCTGTACTAAGTTTCAAGCGTCTGGTGTTTTCAGATGACCCATACTAACAGGTTAATCACTTACCGAAGGTTGGGTGTCAGCAACATGCAAATCAAAGTCCATCACTTGTTCAGCTCCACATCCTAACTCCTTGCACAACACATCAATCAGTAGTGAATGGTGTTTGCCTGTAGCCTATAAAAACAAGAGGATCACATGACATTATGTGATCCAATTGACAGCCAAAAAGTAGAATGTTATAAAGTTTGTACAGTCAATTTCAAGTTGCTTGCGAACAATTCACACACACGATTTCTCAAACACGTTAGCTGTTTCCTTTCAACCAAGCTTCTTTTAATAGCGTAACTACATTATTCAACTTCTTAGATTGTTAGACAATGCCAGGAATATATTGAGGTAGTTATTCATACATTAAAACACTGCATGTAAGAATTCACATGATCACGTTCGAAAATCACATGTGCGAATTGCTCATTTACTTTCGCAAGCAACCTGAAATCGACTGTAAGGACCATTAATACTTACAGAACACTCCACACTACTTTTCTCACACAACTGGTCTTGTACAGCAGTGGCTAGTACAGGAACACTGTAGAACAGTTAGTGTACTACTCAATGAAAAAATGATTCAACTTACATTTGTGATTCTTTGTTAGGACCAAAGCTAGTATTGTGGTCCCTATTCAGGTGGATACAGATGTTGGGAACACGAAGGATTGGCCTGTTGATGTGTACCAGTTGATGAATAAGACCTTTATCAGTCTATACAGAAAAGTGATTAAACAAAAGCAGTGTTAAAATGTTGATAGTATAGCAGTCTTACTGATACAGCAGATTGTAAACATACACCATCAGTACAATGACACCAGTTTGCTATTTGTAGTGTAGTGGGTTATCCAAATAAGAAAAGATAAGGAACAGTTACACTGATCATCTTTAGTACCAAACATTTTTTAAACATTTGTGCCGATAGGAGCACTAGCTTGTAGCATTTACGCGCTGATACTGAAGAGATACAATGGACAGTATTCCTCCATGGTAGATTATATTATGCTTTGTTTGTTTCTGATGGCATAGTACTAGTAGTGACATGGTTGAAATTATTTTCATTATTCTGGCATTCCCATCCATGCAGTTGAAATTCTGAGTGATACTCAGTCCTATATTATTTAGTTCCTCAAACTTGGTTCTCACAGAAAGTTATCTCTTCATCACAACAGCACTGCTCTTGATATGTTACACATGCTCTCACGTCTGGGATAAAATTTACTCTGCCATGCAAAAGAAGCCATCATTGTAATCATTTGAGTACAACATCAGTAGATGCTCTCATTACAAGGGCTTAAAAATGGTATATGTCACTGAAGAAGGTCAATGGCAAGTCACATGACAATATCATTATATACTAGTATGACAATTAATAACAAAAGTAGGGAGCACTCACCTTCCTGACAACTCTCCCAGCTACAGTCAAGTCTCGATCAAACCAAGTGTGCCATATTCCTCCACCGTAGCACTCCACACCTACTGTCAGGTATCCATGCTTTGATTGTAGTGACCGTGGCTTCACCTGGGATAAGGGGTGGGGTGACAAAGGAAGTGGGGGTCAGTGACAGACCTTAAGACAGGGGCTATCTGTATGAGCTCCGACCATGGAGAAACCATTTCCTGGTTTAAACTTGGCACCGACTGCAAAGGCAGTGATCGTGGAGAAGTTGTTGATAACATAGTACTATAGGAGGAACAGTAGAATTCTGTGACATAACAATAGACACACACACACGCACGCACGCACGCACGCACGCACGCACGCACGCACGCACGCACGCACGCACGCACGCACGCACGCACGCACGCACGCACGCACACACAATGCACATGTAACACGTGTGTGTGAGTGCTTGTGTGTGCATATGCAAGTGTTGTTTGTGTATGATATACTTTCCCAGAAGGCTTGATGTTCCACGTTTCACGATCATTAAGTTCGGAGAAACCTGCTACCGTCAATCGTCGCTTACACTCCTGTACAACTAAGTAGAGGGCATCATCCAAATGACGTCATTACAAGAGATGCAGCTCACCATGATAAGGGGAAACCCCTTTGTCGACAAAACTAATAAAATCCTTGGCAGCCTCCATTATGGCTTGTGTAGATGCCTTGCAGATCTGTATAAAAACATGTACGTCTTTATTAATTACAGTTTAAAGGCACAGCCTGGGAACCTGTTCACAAACATTCACGATCAATCTAAGCCTATACAATTACCTGAGATGACATTGTTCGTTGTGTTTTTTCCAGTTTACCGATAAATGATTACAAGAAATATACGTCACGTGACACAAAGCTGAATAACACACGTGATGGTGTAAATAGGAAATTATGACGTCTTGTTTAGCTGCTTCGGTCCCTCGTGGATGGCATAGAGTAGTAGCGGTGGATGCTGTCTATTATGTGAGGTGAGAGTGCGTGTTAAACCAGTAATTGACGAATACGTGACTTAATACGCCTTGATCGACTTTGACTACTTTTCTTAGGATTCGTGCAAGTTTTGGCAGCATCTGTGAAAAAGCACCTGTTAATCTTTACGTTAATGTTTTATGAGTTTGTGTTTTTCTGCCATACATTTTAGAATATACGGGGACAGTTTTAGTGCCTATTCTGACTACACGGCTCTACAATTTAATGAAATAACAAAAGAGATGAAGGTGTTATTACCTCGGTTATTACTGTACGGTAGCGCGCAATTTTATCGACTTTCTCCTCGTTGTTAAGGTTGGTTTGTTGTGACAAAACTCTATTATTTGTACCGCAAACAATTGTAACCAGTTGTCATTGTGATGCACTTACTGTGGTTTATGGTGTAATAATTACGGTGGTTATATATTTTTTGTCTCTCGTTAGTCCAGACCAGCGAGTGCTATGGAACAAGAGAGATGTATTAATACATCTTACTTCATGGGGAACATGCAAGTGTGGACTACAATGCCCCGTTGACATTGACAAGGTGTTTAATTTTGACCTTAGTGTTCCGACTGGAGGTGAATTTCCTTGTACTGGAACATGCGATCGGAGTAGGAGGGGCAGACAGCAGGAACCAGCTCAACCTGTTCAGCAGGTTTTAAATAGAACTGTATCACATGATCAACAGAAAGTAAATGGGATTGTATCACATGATGTACAGGAAGTAAATAACACTGTGTCACATGATCAACAGGAAGTAGATAGGACTGTATCACATGATCAACAGGAAGCAATTAAGACTGAATCACATGACCAACAAGAAGTAACAATGCTAAATCATCATCCCCACGTTGTTGTAGATAGTACTCTTCCCTCTCATGAAGTAGACAATTTGTCAAGAGACCTTGATGTTCAAACTGGTACGAATGTTACCGTCTGGACACAAATTAGTTCACATGATGTACAGGAAATTAAGAATGTTCCTCTTGATGGAGGCCAAAGTGGATCGTGCAGTGATTTGGACAAGAAACGTCTCCCTCATGAAGCAGAGAACGTGTTGCATGCTTCTGCACCATGGCAGCAAAATGAATCCAGTAGCATGAAAACTGATGAATGCACTGCTGGGAGTTTACATTTGGATAAATATGTATCACACAGTCAAGGCAAGCAAATAATTGAAGATCTCAAAGCATTGTTATTGCAGCAAGTTGACAAAACAGTTTTACATGGTGTTGAACATTTAGAAGTAGCAACAGAGCATGGAAAAACTGAGATGGTATCAGACAGACCTCTTGACACACAAGACAACACACTACACAGTACACAGGTGGGCAAGACAGCCCACATTTACGAGATAACATGCACACAAGATTTATCACATACACAAAAGACAACTGCCTCCAGAAGTGTTGTACAACTGGTTGATTATGGTTACGATGCAGATTCTGACAGTGGGCAGTCAATGGACAATAGTCAAGATACAGGTTATTCTAATATTTTAACTAAGACTAATACTAGTGCAAAATCTGCAGTTATAATAGGTGAAAGTGATTCTAATCTTTTAGTGCAATCAATGCAGAATTATCAAGGCATAGATTCAGATGGAACAGACTCAATTTCTGATGATGCCGACAACAAACCACAAAGGGTCGGAGATATTAGTTGTGACTCTTTTGTGGAGCACGCTAATACCTCAGGGCTCAGTGTTGCAGCTCAGGATTCTAGTGACCAGTTAAGTGACGGTAGTCTGACTGCTACCCTTAGTTGTGATGAAAAAGTGGAAGTTCTTGTTGACAGCAAAAGTTTAGACGCATTCTCCCCTCTGTCTGACAGTTCTTTGACACGTGGATTTCAGGACACAAAAGCTGATGTACCATTCCCACAGCATAAATCAAACTACTTAGGGAAGATGGATACTATTGATATGGAGGACAAGTCATTGTTGCAAAATGTTGTAGATAATTCATGTCAAAGACTCAGTGAATCTCATCATGACAGTCTGTCCCCACTTCCTTTTGTCCCACCAGACCAAGTGTGCAGTTCCACACCCTGGCTGTGCGTTCCCCCTTCTGGAACCTCACCTCCTCCAGCTACACATCCTTTCAATTTTGCCGCACCCATTTCTGATGTAGCCACACCTCCATGCTCCACTGCAGCTCCACTTGTAATCTCTACTGGAATGAAAGAAGGCATTACATCACCCATTGAACAGGGTGTTGCAGTAGCTCCAGAAGGGCAGCATGACATAGCAGTAGTCGATGTTTTAAAACTGCTACTGACCTGCAATCCAATGCAAAATCCAATCTCCCCTAACTCGGAATTACCAGCTAACTGGAATTTTGTTCCCATTGTACCAACTTGTGTTTCCGGTACAACTGGTACTACTAGCCCGTGTGCTCTTCCACCAGAAGCTACCAGACTAAATGAACCACTGAAAACTGTGCCAGAATCTTCACAAGAATTAACTAATGTGTTAACGAAAGATGCCATTGAGGAGACAGCAATGGGAAAAGATAGTGAAAATATTTCTAGTTTATGTGATGGACAGCTGGAACAGAAATCAGCAGCAGAGAATAAAAATGGACGGAAGATTGAAAAGCCGGAAAATATTCCAATACCAAAGAACAATGAAGGCAGATATGAAAGTGTATCTACTCCATCAACAGTCAGTAGTGATTGTACCTTGAGCTCACTAAACTCGTCTGATGAGCGCCTGAAAACTCTTCAACTGGATAGTCCTGTTAGCACATTTCCTGAGTCATTACAGATTAGCGTTGATCTTGCTGTGTTACCAGAAAGAAAGAAGATTGTACAGAAAGCAAAATGGGCAGCGATACTGACCACACCCGTGCGTAATCTTAGAGAAAGAAAATCCACCAGCAAGAAGCCAACTTTAATAGTTACTTCGTCAGTTATTAAATCTGATCGGAAACAGCAAGAATCCACATCAACACCATCACCACCAAGTAGTCCTCCTCCAGCACCAGCACCATCAGAAGAGGGCAGATTTAAAGTTGGTGATGTGGTGTGGTCAAAGTTTTCCCACTGGGACTTGTGGCCATGCCAAATTAAACACTACACTGATATCAAACACTACACTGATATCAAACAGGCTGTACCAGGACCTGATCAGGTATTGTTTCTGTTTGACATGTATTTGTGCGTAGTTGTGGTACAAAGTAAGCCCTATCGTGCTATTCATACTCCTGTACTGTAGCATGGAAAAATTTGGCTAAAAATATTTCGCTGTAAGTAAAGTTTAATTTATGATTTCTGGCCAACTGCTAACACAAAAAATATATGTGGGGGGAAAAACAGCTTTTGAGGTAGTAGAGTTCAGTCCTTACGTGTACAGTGAAACTTCATTACTGTACCAAAGTTTGCCATCAAAATCTCTCACATTGGCTGTTTCGATAACATTAACAAGCATAAGGGAAAATACCTGATTTTTCATTCTACTTGTTTGTTTATCTTTTTAATATCGTAGTTATGATTAATGAACCATATCAAAAGAAATAATGGTGCCAGGCATACTATACAATTAATGTTGTGCCAACAATCAATTACTGAAAAGTAAAGTTGCCACATTATGCTTTATTTTCAGCTATATTCTGCCTGTCACACGGTGTTACAAACAAAGAACAGTACGAAAAGTGTCTCTGTAATCAATCCATTTGCAACAGAAAATACAAACATTTAGCATCACTACTAGGCAATTTCTCTATGAAATTAGTATGAAAATTCATGTAACGTTCATGGAAAATTCATACCGCCATAGTATAAATTTTTAACGGATTCATACCATAACGAAATTTTCATGCAAATTTCATACAAGGCTTGTTGTGTATGAAAATTTTTTCATGGCATCATTTCATACACTTTTACCATGAAAATTATATGAAATGTGACACATAGAGAAATTGCCTAGTAGTGCATGATAGTAGTCACAGGGAAGTCATATCTTGCACTTTCACAAATAGACACCTTGCATTGTCAGTGAAAATAACTGGATCACAAAGGAGTACAAAGGTAAGTCCATGATGCATGCACTGTAGCTGCTGCAGTTGGCAAAAAGGCACATCTTGGGACAAAGTGACATCAAACAGTGAAGAAATCAAACCCATAGTCTTATTATCCATTGTGGAGTTATGCTTCAGGCAGGCAGTCAGTTCGTAGAAAAATTCAGCTAAATGAAAATTTTAAATTTCTAACATTTTGTTTTAAGGTTTCCATATAGCTGCAACTGCCTGTGCATTGCCTGCGATTATTACCAGGGTCTTGACAGGGGGCACTTTAAACAATATGGAAACAAACCTCGCCAGTATCGCAACAACTGTACCGCAGCCACCGTAAACGTTGAGAGAGGTTCAACCTTCCCTGCTCTTCCAGCATTGCAGACAGGATGATTTTTAAATGGAAACAAACACTGCAGGCGTACACTGGCAATGTTCAACATGAAGAAGCCAAGCGTGTGTCAAAATTTTTCAAGACAAATATTCACCGTTGATAGTACCAATGCTTTATTATTGAGGTCTAAAGTTTAGGACGATGAGTTCATAACTTTATATCATATCATGAACTCTTGTTAGGCCTATTAGAGGTGGCCACTATAACGAGGTGATCTTATTATAGAGGTGTGGTCGCTTTGTGATGTTTCACTATCACTTTCAGCATATCATACAGGATATACACTGCAGTAGTACTGTACTGTATATTAGAGATCATGGAGAGTTGGGTTTATCTGGCCAAAAATTCATCCTTTATAATACCATCCTGGCATTGTTTAGGTATAACCAAGCCCAAAAAGTGCCTTCAGTACGATCCTAAAGGCTTCCAATAAATTGTTACAAAATTAAAAAAAAAGTATTCAATGGAATTGCCTGCCTGCCTGCCTGCCTGCCTGCCTGCCTGCCTGCCTGCCTGCCTGCCTGCCTGCCTGCCTGCCTGCCTGCCTGCCTGCCTGCCTGCCTGCCTGCCTGCCTGCCTGCCTGCCTGCCTGCCTGCCTGCCTGCCTGCCTGCCTGCCTGCCTGCCTGCCTGCCTGCCTGCCTGCCTGCCTGCCTGCCTGCCTGCCTGCCTGCCTGCCTGCCGGCAAGCATAACTCGATAACAGCTAAGGCTATGGGTTTGATTTTTTCACTGTTTGACATCGCTTCGTCCCGAGACATGCCTTTTGGCATATGTATTATGCACACATCATGGACTTACCTTTGTCCTCCTTTGTGCCCCATTTCTTTTTTCTGACAGCCAAAGGTGTTGATTCATGGTAGTGCGATGCATGGCTTCCCTACAGTACATTTGTAAGAATCGATTGATTGCAGAGGTAATTCTAACACTGTTCTTCGTTTGCAATGCTGTATAACGGGATGAACATAGCTGAAAGTGAAACAGCGAAACGTAATGGCTGCTGCACTTTCAGGGCAGTAATTGATAGTTGGGGGTGCGCGAATTGTATTTTCGTGGTGATTGGATTGTTGCAGAGACACTTCTTCTGTTTTTCATCTGTAGCACTGTGTAATGGGCTGAACATAGCTGAAAGCGAAGCGTAATTGCCACTGTACTTTCGAAGCAGTATTTGATAGCTGGGGCGCGTGTTCAGTAATTCTGACGCCATCCTTTCTTTTGATTTAGTATGCATGGTTCACCAGTCATAATAATGTTACAAAAAAGAGTAACAAACAAGTTTAAGGAAAAATTAGGAATTTTAAGTTCGATTAGGGATCATAGAACAGAAAGTAGGGAAACAAGGGAGGTCGCCTACAACTGCAGATATACTAGTGAACATTTAATCCTTAATTCAGTGTTGTCCTTAATAAAAAGTTCCTTGATTAAAAAATGTATAGGTAAGCCTACCGCATTGCCACAGTCAAGTGATGTAGTATCACTACAACCTTCATGCTAACATGGATGGATGCAGAACGTAAAGATGCATTTTCTGAGCAACTGCAGATTACAATCTAGTTGTATCAAGGTATTAACAAAGCCACAATAGTTTTAGGCTGGAACTCTGATATTAAATGTCTACTGTGTATGATTAATTTTTATTGGCCTGGTGCCCACAGATTTTTAATATGACTATATATAGTAAGCGATTGGTATGTATGGTGACTATATATAGTAAGTGATTGGTATGTATGGTACATTGTTTACATTGCAGTGTGCTTATAAATAAGGACATGGTCACATGCTGAATCCCACAAAATTGATTCAGGTCAAACAATGAATGAATACTGCACCTAATAGCCATAGTGTAATAGTGCTGGGACTCCTCAGGTGCCATGGGTCAGTTAATGTCTATTGCTGTGTTGAGAGTATCCAAATTAGTAGTCTAAGTTATGCAATACATAGCACCTGACCTTGCAATGTATACATGGATTGGGTTACATGTTGTAGTCTATTCATCATCACTACAACCCAATTGTGGCTGTGCTTGGTGTAAATGGTAACTTACAAAGAACACTCCAGCAAAACCCATACAAACCCATACAGTGAAACCTGTTTGAAAGTGATCACCGTAGGATTTCAGGTCACTTTAGTGTAAACTACACCTGCAGGGATTTCGAACTCAATTGGCTGGTTTAGACAGGCAACCTTATAACAGTAACGTGGAGAGGGTTGGTGGTTGTGCAGTTATATAATATAATGCAAGGGTTATTTCTGGGTTAGGGAAGTGGCACATTGTGTTGCGTGGGTATGTGAGCTGGGATAAAACATCACTTTGATTTGCATTAGAATACTTCTGTATTGATAGCAAGGAGTTTTTGTTGAGAATATGAAACATTTGACCATCCTACTCTGACGTGACCAAGCCTCATTGCACTGTTGAGCAATTTGATTTGCACAGTCACTGTAAGATATTTTAGTGTTGCAAATGTGTACCCAATTTAAATATGTACGCAAGTCCATTAATCAGTTGTCTGGTGGAGACTTCATAATACACATGAAGCTGTAGGAATGCATACAGATACAGTTGACTGTTAGCCATTATTTTCACTGTTTGGCCAATCAAATTTGTTATACATTTAAAATGTTTCAATTTCCAATTCTTATTTCTAGCATTAGTTGTCCCAAATTGGTTTGCATGACATTTTCAACATTCTACACAGGTTTGGGTTGAGTGGTATGGTGACCACACATACAGCAAACTGGACCAGTACTCACTAAAGTCATACGAGGAAGGCCTCAAGGACCACTTATCAAAGAAGAAAAAGAAGATGAGCAGGTGAGTTAGAATGGGTATGGAGGTAAAATTCCCTGCTTGTTGTTTAAAACAATCAACTGATATTATTTGTACTGTTACAAGAGTACATATTATGTACTCTTGGTTAGACATTACCACAGACATGCACACACACACACACACGCACACACACGCACACACATATAGGCATAGTTTCTATGGTGATATACTGTGTGTTATTGATATAGGAGATTGCTGCGCTCAGTTACTGAGGTCCGCAGTGTAATGGAGGGCCTTCCACGACAGTCATCACAGGTATGGGTTTCACTATGGTGATGTGTCCTACATGGCAACCACACTGATATGGGTTATGTGCAGTTGATTGGCTTGACCCTGTGTGGCTAGCATTTCTAGGGGTCACCTTTTAGGAAAATACTTGTCATCTCAAAAATGAGTTTTTGGTACTGTGTTTAAGAGTGTATAAACTTTCTTGCTACTTTGAACTACAGTGAAACTTCTTCAGCAGATTATTGAATAAATTTATACTCACTAGAAAAAACTTCCACATTATTTGGTCCCAACTGACTTAGCTTACTACTCTAGAAGAAAATGCCTTGATTTACTGTAGCTAAAGTAGGCCAAAAATGCTTTGATTTCCAAGAGTCTTTTTAAAGAGAGTTTCACTGCAGTTGAAGATGTGTGTCCGAATGTATGTGCTGAATTGTTATTTTGTTCCAGGTAGCAGCTAAAACAAAAAAATCACAACAGCAGAAGAAAAGCCGCTCATGATCTATTATTTATGATTTTCAAAAAGTGTTTATATGATTATGATAATGATTAATGATCAATTATACAGGTTGTTCATGTATTATGTTATACGGAATTATTATGGTATCCGTTGTAGTACGCGGAAACCAGAAAGGAAATGGTTACCCGCTCTTATAGACAGAAAAATGGCGTCACGTATCGGGTCGGAATTAATTCAACATAGCACCAGATTACGAAGATAAGGGACCATTTTAGACTATTTTAAGGACGTAGTGATATTTATTGAAGTCAATTCTGCAAAAATATGGTATTTTGAGGTGACAAGAACAACCCTGGTGTGATTTCTGGAGCAGTTTTCGGCCTTCGGTCAGCCATGAGTTCGAAGCTCTCGTTCAGAGCGCGGGCGTTAGATGCCACCAAGGCGCTACCTATCTACCATGCAGAAGACATCCCAGACCTCGCAGATTTTGCAGCTATTCACAGAACTGTGCTTCAAATGCCCACAGGCATGGAAAAAGAGGAAGAAAATGCAAGTTCACTTTTATCCGCCATTTTGTTCAGACAAAATGGCGGCCCACATTTGTAACAAACTATCGAATTTAGTAAACATTTTAGGACTGAATTTCCTTACAATTAAGTGTGTTTGTTACTCATGTCTTGTTCTTGCTATACAACGTGACTGTTTGGTGGAAACATAATTTTAAGGCTGTTTTAACGCGATTTTCGCCAAGTCACGTGTCAAATTTTTTGGCGGAAGCTTTAAACAAAAATGTGATAATGCACCATCATGGTTGTTAATGGTACTGATATGTGCTTGTAGTTGTATTGTTGCAATACCAAGTTTACTGCATGTAATTCCAATTATTAAAACCAATGTACTTGTTCTACCTCCAAGCAAAGCTTTGCGAAGGGTTTTATCTAGCAAGCAAAGTGTCTTATCCTTATTTAAACCATTTTCTTTTGGTTAACAGGAGAAGCATTTAGTGATGGCAATGACAACTCAGCAGTTACAGGGGCAGACAGGTGATACCATCATACCTACACCAAATGTTAGTACAAATGCCGACAACTATGACCAAGTGTACCGACGAGATGCACACCGTTCTGTACAATACATCAGAATGTCAGGTGTGTAGTGTGCATGTGTGTAACTTGTTTTTTACTTGTACGACCCTGCAGGGTTATGTGTTGAAGAAGAACCACCAAGTTATGATATGGACACAGAAGACGAAGAATGGCTGAATGCTCAATCTAGAGACAGGGTGTGTGTGTGAAATATTTCTAGTTAGCTAATCACTTCAAATGTGGGTTTTTTTAGCCATTGTCACCTCAACATTTTGAATCAATGATGGACAAATTAGAACAAGGCAGTGGGAATACTGTAAGGGATTTTCCCTCCACCTCTTCAACAATTAATACCATGTTACTACAGGTGTTATCAGAACCAGAGGCACATTTGTTACTTAAAGATAATCCAGACCTTGTACTGGCAGTGTACGACTACTGGTTATCTAAGAGACTTAGAGCAGTTAAGCATATTGTTTGTATGTAGTGTTTGCATCAGTTACCACTAACACCAAAGTGTTATGTAGCTATTATATCATGTTTATGTGTTTTGTATAGTGTTAGCCACAAAACTGTTGATTGTTTACTGTTAAAGAATGTTTTTAGTAATCTATTGATTATAATCATTGTGGCCATGAATAAGTGTATTAGTTTCTTGTTAGTCCTTAACCATGTCTGACTGTGAACAGCTTAAAGTGTATCTATTACAATGATAGCTTTATTATCAGCTGCAGAGCTAATCATATGCTTGTCGACATATTTGTTTTGTTGTTTGTTGTATAACATTTTTTTGTTTTTCATGAAATGAATTGTTGATTTATGAGTTACCTTATCAAGATAATTATATGTTTGACTACATAACACATGCCTAATTGTCTGTGATGTGTGGCATGCTAATTGTTCCTTTGGGAGATAATTAATACTACCCTTTATAAGAGGACAGCACCCTCTGAATTAACAACTGCTGTATGTGTAATAGAGATGTACAAGCCAGGTCCTGTTAATTTTATTTCCTCTGATAAAATATATTTGCTTTAAAATTAGAGATTTCTTGTCTGTGAAGAAACCCACAGCGATGTTCTATATGACCGGTCTTCTTGTGAACTGTAGCTAGCTTGACTGTCTTGTGATATAGAATTTCTTGATACTTGTAATTATTATGTGCACAAATGCTAACTGGTAATGTGCAGGGTCATAAGAAATGCTAGTCATCTATATTTGTATATCATTATTTGAACACAATGGTTGAAATGACGAGAAGTCTGATTTTTGTTTGCAGCTTGCAGGAAAATTGTTTTCTTTGAATTTTGTAATAAGAGTGATGATGAAGCATGACATCTTCATTTAAGCATACGAGCCATAGTACATTCATGTTATTACATATACATCACTGGAATTGTTATGTTTACTCTCTTACCTACATTGATGTTGATCAATATTTATCCATACAGTTTTTTTAAGAATGTTTTGATGTAGCCACTGTTGTAATATATTTTGGTATTTTATTTTTTGTGTGTGTTATGTAACATTTGGTGGTATGTATGTGATCATGTGGTGTTTTTGCTATGTTAGGGTGGAGCACTGATCCCAGCTATCAAACAGGAGAAGAAAGATGGCACATATACTAGTAATCCTTACATTGCCTTCAGGAAAAGATCAGAGAAAATGCAAACTAGAAAAGTGTGTAGGCATGTTTTTGTTGAAGTAGGGATTGCATATGTGTGCATGAATTGTGATAGGTAATCAAGCATGATGCTTGTATCTATGTAATATAGTGTGTGTGCGTACGTGCGTGCATGCATGCATGTGCTCGTATATGCGTGCATGCATGCATGTGCTCGTATATGCGTGCATGCATGCATGTGCTCATCCATACCAGGGTGTATAATGTACATCAAGGACAATTCTGTTTAATTCTTATTCTAACTCATCTCCAGAATCGTAAGAATGATGAACAAGCATACATGCAGATGGTGAAGCTAAGAAGAGACCTAGTACGAGCATGGTGAGAACACTGGCTTATACACCACACACTATTACTATACAATCTATATAGCTCCCTAGCGCAACTAGTAAAAGATCGGGAAGAAACTAAACAGGCCATTGCACAAGCTGCCAAAGACGTCTTCATGAAGAGGTACTACACATAGTATTGTATACACTCTAACTATTGGTGACTCTTCTAGATATGATCTAGCAGACTGGAGTGGTAGTATATTAGCCCAGTGTGCTCATGAGTCACTGAGGGTACCTACTAGCCTCCCTAATAATAGGAGTGTACAACCTGCCAAGCAAGCAAGTGATTGGGACAGTACACAGGTCAGAGCATACAGCCTTGTAACCTTATCAGCTTTGTTTGAGACGTAATAGTCATCATGAGAAATGGTAGTCAGTGAAGTTTCACCGTGTCTTTGTGTTTGCCAAGTCAAGAAACTGGGGGCTTTACAACTGTACTTGTATGGGTTCACTGGGGGAATTTTGGTTTTCTTAGAAAATGACAGGATACTTTTAGGATTCATTGTTGTGAATATTTTCACATGTTAATACATAATCCCCTCATAGTAGTCTGCCCAGGAGAGTTATGGTATTGTGTCATTTTAATATGATCCAATCAACATTGTTTATGTCTGACTGGAAAGTACACAATCAGCAGAAATATGCAGTATTTCATGCTAGGATTACTGCAATATCATTTGTGTTAAAATACCATAACATTGTCTCTAGAGAAGGTTGGTCATGCGTCATCAAACATGTCATGATCTCAAAGAAAAGTTCAACCCATTCAACCCCAACACCTCAGTATCGATATATAGTATTCTAATGCACAAATTGATATCAATAAAATACAGTTCTCAAAGCCCTTCTTTTAGCTGCCCAACACTTTGTGTGGCTTTACATATATAACCATAAAACAAATGCTACATTATGCCTCCTTCTCGTGAATGTGACAAAGCATTTCACAGTAATGATACTAATTTCAGGCACCATGTTTCATTGTGTAATCACATGTAGTAGTGCATCATAGGGATATGATGTGTGATCAGCCTCCTCTACTGTTGTATAGTGACGCCCACCATAACAATGCCTCGTGTTCTGATTGTAATAAGTGTTCACTCTGACCTGACTGTGCACATAATAAGTGTCACTCTGACCTGACTGTGCACACATGCGTACAATATATGTGTGCCTATTACATAACCCATCCTCCCTCCTAAAAAGGCAAGAGTGCATGGTTACAATGAAAAAAAAAGATAATTACAATAAATGAATGTGAGCGATTACAATCAATGTATGAATGTTGTTCAGTTACAGTAAAGACATTTCCACAATCAGACGCTGGGAAGGGTGGCGGTTTCTAATTGGCCGTAAAGTGACTAATTCTTGGTGAGGGGCGTCAGTACCAGCATCACTACTATCTGGTTCCACAAGGGTACTATTGTATCATCTGAGGTGAAGTAACATATTGCTGTGGGGGTGTTATTGGAGATGTAGTGTCTTCAGGCTGCTCCAACAAAGTAAAAGGTGGTCAATATAGGCTTGACAAGTATGACCATTTTCTATTACTTCATAGTTCAGTGGGCCCAAGATTCTTTTAACTAGTTACCTTTGTGCCATTTGTCAGTAGCATTTGGGTGCAGATCGCGAACCATAACAACGTTATTGGCAACAAAACTTCTAGGTTGATGATCTACTTGCTGTTCCACAGATTGTGAGGTACATGGGTGAACTAATGGTAGACAAGTTCTTGGTGTCCGGTTTAACAAGAGTTCTGCTGGCATTCATAAAGTGGTTGCATGACAAGTATTTCGATATGTAGCTAAGAAGCGGGCAATGCGAGTCTCAATCGTGGCATTCTTAGTGATATTTGCTTTTCTCAAAGCATGTTTAACTGTTTTCACCATGTTTTCAGCCAGTCTGTTAGATGCCAGGTGATAGGGTGGCACATGGCAACATCTAACAATGTCAATTCATGATGCCGTTTGTGAAATGGACCCAATTTAACGAAGTGTCACCTGGCCAACAACCATGGACTTTATCACAATGGGAAGTTCACTATCTTGTTCAGATTCTTTAGCAATCTGTGATGCCGTTACTAGAAGGTCGTCAGCCTGCATGACAATGTGAACCTTTTCTGTACTGTCCCTGGATTGCCCAAACAAAACTGGACATACAATAATCACACTGACATGCTCATTGGTGTATTGATATGCACTCAGTATGAGAGCCCATCTCTGCATTCTAGCAGCTGCCATGATGGGTATGCCCCACCAATATCGTGGTGGTCAACATGTGTCTGTGCAAATATTGGTGAAAATGATGGACACCAAAGACTAAAGCTAAGCCTTCACATTCTATTTGAGCATTATGCCATCTCAGCTTTTGTGAGTGTACGTGACACATAAGCGATAGGTTTCTGACTATTGTCATTCATCAGATGTACTAGGCAAGCTCCTACCCCATATTCCAAAGCGTCACAGTACAACTTAAGCGGCCTCTTAACATCATAATGTACTAGGACTAAACCAACCTTTGGCTACCTCAAATGCTTTTTGTTGTTTGTTCCTCCATACCCATGCAGTGTTCTTGTGTAAAAGTTAGTGAAGGGGGTATGCAACATAATTATTAGGTAAAAATTAAGCATTGTATGTCAACATACCTAAGAATGACTGAAGCTCCTGTTTATTTGTAGGAGCAAGTGCCTCCTGCAAGCTCTTGACGTGATCTTTAGTAGGCTTGACACCATCAGGGGATAATCCGTGACCCAAAAACTCTAGCTCACTAGCAAAAAACTTGTACTTAGCTTGAGGCTATATTCTTGTATCCGCTGTAGTACTGCTCCCAAGTTAGCGATGTGTTCCCCTCTAGTATGGCCTGTCACCAAGATATCGTCTATCAAATAGACCACTCCTGTCAATCCAGCCAAAACTTGTGACATTGCCCTTTGCCACAATGACGGTGCTGTCGTGATGCCAAACGGGAAGTTGGGTGTACTGGAATAGCCCACGATGCGTATTAATAGTTAACAATGATTTGCACTCTTGCTTCAATTTCATCTTCTTGTACGCTCTCTAGCCAGATCAAACTTGGTATATGACTCTCCATTGACTAATGTACTAAATATTTCTTCTATTGTTGGCAAGGGATATGTCTGGGTTTGCAAAACTGGGTTGACTGAGGCTTTTGAAGTCTCCATAGATTCTTATTCCACCATATTTTTTGTGAACAACTACAGTGGAGGTGGCCCACTCACTTCTATCTACTGGAATCATCCACTTGTTTCTGTAGCTGTTGTTCAACCTTCTCCTTGAGAGCAAAAGGTACTGGATGAGGTTTATGAAAACGAGAAGCTGCTGACTGTCAGGGGTGACTTGTCATACTGGTATAAGGACACTGTGGAGGGGTTGCGGCCTACGAACAGTTTTTAATTTCTGGTTAAACAAAGATAGTGATACTGTGGACCACTCAGCTCCAGAATCTACCTCCATTTCAATGGGCACTGAGTTGATTGCTACTGCAATCAAAAAATTTGCCTGACTTGGTTCTCAACTGTAGGATAGTATGCATGCATCCTGAGCTATCACTGCTGGATCCATCATCTTGTTCTTGTAACACCTGGACTGCTTTGCTTGAGGGTTCATCAGCCTTCCTAGGGAGTTTCTTTCCTTTACAGACACTTGCCAAATGCCCCACTTTCTGACAGGAGTAACATGTAACATTTCTAAAGAGCTGGCTGGTGGCCTGACCTGCCACAGCGATAGCATGGCTTACTCTGGACTGTCATCTTATGCAGCTCCTGAGTCAGAGGTTGGTCACTTCCCACATTTCCACGAATATGTGTGCTACCTTTGTTGCTGCCATGGTCTTCTGTAGTGCCACAGTAAGTGTCAGGTCACTAATGCTCAGCAGGTCTTGTTGACATATACGATCGCGTAGTCTGCATACTAACTGATTACTGAGGGCAGTATCCAAATACTTCTTGAAATTACAGGTTTCGCCAGATGTCTCAGGTTTGCCACAAAGTCTGCTATGCACTCACCATCAAACTTAAACTTTCAACGTTCCCCAACATCATGATGAAAAGTGCTTTTTTTCCGGCCCTCGGTGCGTTGTCTTCAGATTTAATATTGTTGGCTTGACAATGGAGAATTCAAGCATTGCTGAAAATCTTCAATTGACTCATTGGCTGGGTCGAACTCTCAAATGATGCCATCCTTGTCACCAATTTGTTGAATAGTGATGCCCACTATAACAATGCCTTGTGTTCTGATTCTAATAAGTATTCACTCTGATCTGACTACACGCATGCGTACAATATATGTGTGCCTATTTAACATGCTAAATAATCTTTTGGCAATGCTCCAGGGCAGTAGGGACAAACAGCTTAGGTACCTGCCTGGATGTCAGTTGTAAACATGAGCATCAAGCTTAGTTGTTGGCTACATTATGTGTGGTCATCATTCGTAAATACCATGAGAGACATAGCTGGATTGCAAGTGTGGTCAGTAGTGTACACACAACAAGGTCAGCAAAGCAAACACCTAGGGGGGTCTAAATAGATAATTTCCTTTTGTGCTGTCCTGCTAGAAGAATTTGTGGCACTTGTGTTTGATTTGTACTGTTGCTATAATCCTATTAGCTCTCTGAGTGGGTTATCTCTTAATACTATATTAAAGTTATTTTCAGGGACATTGTATGAAAGCCCTTGAAAAGTTTTATGATAGAACTATTGCAGAGAATCGCCGGAGATGAGATCATTTGCAAAAGTCAATGTTGAAATGTGACTATTTGTAGTAATTACATCTATTTGATGCAGCTGCACCCACTGATTCCATACATTATATTACTATTCCCCTATAGGAAATGATGGATGATGATGGAACACAAATGGATAGACTAGCAAGGTTGGTGTTATCCATATAGTGCCACCCTGTTGTATTGTTGTACCATATGTAACAGTTACAAGAAGAAAAGATACACAAAGAAAAAATACTTTCAGAGAGAAGTATATTATGCTCTCCATAATGTGCAGTGTGTATTATGTTGAAATATTAGAATACAACTATTCTAACACCAGATGAGATCAGCCAGGAATTGTTCCCAGATCGAGATTCCTCCTATGATGTAAGCTGTAACACACTAGTAGTATTTGTTAAGCTTTGCATTTTACAGTACCAAATTGTAGATATCATGAAATGAAGGTTTGCATTTTACAGCCACCTCACATTACCTTACAGTCAAGGCATCAATGTGACCCAAAATGCTTCAACTTTTTTTTGAAATGGACTTATAAATTGACTGACTCACTGACTGTGATTTCTCAATAAAGTCTAAATAGTACTACAGATTTGATTATCTCTTCATTCACTTTGGCTTGACACGTTCCTTTTGGCATGTTGCAGGAAAATACATTAGGACTTAAGTCCCATTCTTTTTACGTCTATAGTTTCTACCATTTAAGGTTATATATGTGGGTAGTGTGTTGTCTATCAAGTGAGAATAATACTGTGATGGTTGTCCATAATTTTGCAGAGGGCACTTCGCATATTGTACAAAATTTAAAGCTCATTTTTATTGCAATGTATATTGTACAGTGTATATATCAATTATGCCAGCCACTATCACACATTTGTTACAGAGGGAAGATGATGAACCTGATGGGGTGTTCACTTTCCGTAGGAGGCAACATGTGAAATACTACATGGTATGATTGATAATGTTTTGTGTCAGTGTATGTTGTGATTTGTACATGTGTGTTTAGAGTCTGTGCTATGAGTGTGTGTGTACTGTAGTATACAATATATTTGCTCATGTAATTTAGTGTATGGGCATGTGTGAGAGTTGAGGGTTACATGCATGTGTACATTCACACCTTTCTCTTCAGCCTCAGGCTAAAATGGGGTGTCTACCATGGGAAGGACATAGTAATGATGCTGAGTGTAGCTCATATGCTAAACGTTATCGGTTCTGCCGAGCCACATTATCAAGTAGTGATGTTGGACTGGCTCGGCGGAGGTTTGGCAGGGGTGGCAGGTGAGCAAAATGGTCTCCCTAGAAGCAATACTTCACAATTGTACGATGACAGAATTACTTGGGATTGTGTGGCAGCATATGGTAACAAAACTGTCAGTGGTGCAAGCTCCGATGAGGAAGCTAACAGTGAAATGAATACTGCTGCAGTGCAAACTAACAATAAAAAATGGTAGGTTGGTGTAGCAAATTAGTATACAGTAGCACCTCTACACATGCAGGGTTCTGCCCACACTGGTCGGCAGTGGTTCAAAACGACCAGTACCTCTAAAAACCAACCAGTACCCTCTTAAATCTGACCAGTACAATTCTTACATATATCAGTGATACATGTGCAATACACCCTAATACAACACACAGCATATCAGTTCATGTTAACTTTAGGCCACTACTCATTTCTGGGCAGAATCCTACACATGTTTTAACCTCCGCAAGAGAAAGTCTCTATTTTTGACCAATACATTATGACATTATATTAGAGGTACCTTATGATTAATGTACATTTTGTTTTCCAATAGTTTACACTTTGCAAGTCGTTCACCGTCTCCTTCACATCCCAATCCTCTCCTACCACATATTGGACCTCAGCCTCCAAACATGACTAATACAACAGGAGGCTGCTTCTCCAATCTACCCACTTCACAATTTTCACTGAAGGCTGTCACTCAGTTGGGATATACTAGTGACTGCAAGATGCATTCCGCTACTGTTACTGTCACCACTTGTACCAGTAGTTTGAACTGTACCAGCCCTGCTGTTAGTACCAGTCATGTTGGGGGCGGGGCTGGTTCTTCAAGTGGGACGTGTCTGTTAACACCAGTGGATGCAGCAGCTAGGAGCCATGCCCCTCTTGGTGCAGCCACACCCATTGATCACAGCAGGATGGTAATGGGGAGTCATACCCCCAGGACTGATGACCATTCGAGTTGTGTTTCCATGGCAACACCCACCACTCCAACAACTACACTAACAACACAGCATGCAACATCACAACATAGTCATTACCATGACAACAACAGCAATGTGTTAACAATGACTGGCCCTCCAGCAAGTATTCTACGACTAAACTTTCCAATTAAAGCCCCCTCATTGTCTCATTCAGTCCATACACCGTTTGTACCACCTCGAGGGAATTCCTATGATACTCATACTAACCTTGAAAGAACTAAAAATAGTACAAGTAGCTCACAATCATACATGGACAGTAATCACAGTTTATACAACTCTGTAATGGATTCTACCACAGACAAGTCATCAATGGAGACAGCAAGAAACCAAAAAAATGTATGCGATGACCCAAGACAACTGAAACAAGCTTTAGCGGCTGCAGCAGTGGCAGGGTATGACAATGTGTAAGCATATATCAATATTGATATCCCTTGTCTCCTATAGGAGTGCTTCAACGACTGGCTGTTTCAACCATACTAACTTTTCATCAAACCCTACACTAGTTAGCCGAGGAGAAGTGACATAGTATAGGGTCCAATGGGGTGGTTGTAGGGTGGTGTTTTCCAATTTTTAGGATTAATTTATAAACATAACTCTCACTGAATTGTTTATATGTGTGAGTGGGTGGGGATCTGAGCCGCACCTACTTAGCAGTTGCAAAACACACCACATGAAATCAGTGGATAAATTAACTTGTATACTCTAAGTAAGTTTGTGTGTATCCATCAGGGAAAACTTTTTATTCATTAAAAATCAGCAATCATGCTGCTATCTTGGTTCCTGGGGAAGCTTCAGTCCAACTATCCTGGCACTTTCCTCGACAGAAAGTTCTCCTTTTCCAGTGTACTTCTTTATTAAATCCTACAAGTATACACACACAAAATTTAATGATAATCACTTGTACTGTATGAAATATTGATGTCATTGTTGTAAGTGCATTGTGGTGCGTAGAGAAGTTATTATGTGTGGATGATTCTAGTTGGGCTGAAACAATCATTGTGTTTAAGTGCTCTATAGTGGTAACAAACGAGTACTCAGATCCTTCTGCCATACCTGTGTGACATGTTATATACCAGACCACTAGCAGTTTACAACTTTTTTTTTATTTGCAATAATGCACCCACATTAATGTTTGAGACAAGAAAAGTGCATTAAACTCCACACATCCACACTCCATGGTCATTGACCAATACATCATGTTATCTTAACAATTACAAGTATCAATTTACTATCCAAATACTAATCATTAGCGAGTATTCAAGTATTTGTTTTTAGTCCTTGTTCTAATTTTCTAAAATTAGTCCGTCATTCACTAGGAGGCCATACTATATAGGGACTCTTTTTTTACATAAATTTTCAAGGTGTAGAAGTTTTGTAAGTTTCATTGATTAATTCTCAGTGATGAAACCTTTTCTTAAAAACAGATTGTTACTGTTAATAGGTTATTGTGATGTCCAATTTTTTGTGAAGCATTTCTACAGCTGAGATAATTCTACAGATACTAAGGCAATACTAGATTTACCTCCTCAAAACACTATGTAACATAAGGTATAAAATAGAAATTATAATTTTTAAAATGGTATCATCTGCCAAGAGTACTTATAGTTCCCTACGTACACTCGTGAACTCCTCTAATATCAAACACTTGTAACTAGCCTTTGCACATTACCTGATGTAATCTAGAGTTCTCCAAGTAGTCCACATAAAGAGAGAGTTGTTCAAGCCTCTCCTTCATAATCTTGTGGTCACCATTAAACTGTCTTGTTTCCTTGACCACATAGTCCCACACTGGTGCCTAAAAAAGAGGATGACTTTAATTTGCTTGTTAGTAGTCTCATGTGTGCCTATCAATGTAACGCCCAGCTGAGGGTGGGGGAGTTGATCGCTAAATTTCCCTAACATAGATTTGTCTTCACTATAGAAATTTGCTCAGGCAGCAAAAGTGTGTGCTTTCAGTTTAGGAAGGAGTGTCTTGGGTGCTAGCTACTACATTCATTCAGAATCCACTCAAACCAACTCATTGCTAGACCAACACCACACGACCGTACAAATCCCCAGTATTCCCAGGTGGTTTGCAAGTTGAGACTTGGTCAGTCAGGGTTTGCATCACCAGTACTTCCCCAGTAGGTGGGGAATTGTAATTTTCAGTGATGCAAATCCCCACCTCAGCCTGTATCTGGTAGTCGGGGATTACATTGATAGGTGCATTAGCTACAAAGGTTTGATAGACTATCCCACTATCTAGGGACAGCAGGAACTTGATACAAAAAAAAATCTCTGTCCAGGTGGTAACTTAGGCATCTTGTAATCTATTAGACAAGGAGCCACACCTCAAGCAGTATACTGGCATTCAACCACTACTTATTAAACCACAGCATCACTTCTCGTACATCATAAGGGGTACACCGCATTAAAAAGCTACTCACCAGTGATCCAGCGATGCGTAATTCACGATACAGTCTTCTGTACAGCGACAAGTGACTCATTAAGCACACAAACTCCTATTAATGCACATTATTTCTAATTAAGGCGCAATGGCGAAGAAGGGAGCGAATAAAGGAAAGTTAATAGCGATTATCGGTGATGAGGTGAAGTCTTGCGTTGTGTATAGTGCATAATGACAACCATTATAGGATACGTGCACGGGATTTCTGTTGGGAGGAATAGGAGAATTGGATATCAAAAAGCGACCAAATTTCTTGATAGTAGACAAAGGTGTGTATGAACTTTATAAAGAAGTGAAGGTTACTGGGTGTGTATACAGACACGTCGTTCGCGGAAATAGAACAGGCGTTTAATACATTCACCAATCGACCAGATATTGCTATTATTCTAATTAATCAACACGTGAGCTACAACACTTGTTGATGCCCTTTGTCATGGTGATGTGTACGTTATAGATAGCAGAGCAGATAAGGCCTACACTGGACCGATATGATCAGACGATACCATCTGTGTTAGAGATTCCATCTAAGGAACATCCTTATGATCCATCAAAGGATTCCATCCTTCGCAGAGCTAAAGTGAGGTACTTGTGTGTAGCCTCACGTGGCAAGACCCTTCTCCACACGACACTTATCAAAGCACCTGATGCAAGGAGAATCTTGTTTTCACACCAGGTGCTGATAAATGCCATGTGGAGAATAAGGTCTGGTCATAGGGAGAATAGTTTGCGTGTACATCTTTATGGTGTGTGTTTGTAGCAGAAGCACAAAACAAACACCACAAGTACCGATAATGTGTGTATGTAGTGTAGAATATTATATCTGGACATGTGAATGTACACATGACTGTATTCGTGTGTGCATAATGGTGCTAGTCTGGCACCGCCCGCCCCTTCGCAAAAAGTAAGGGTCTGGTGAAATACAGATACTAAATCATTTCTACTGCCCAGATTCGGCGGTAGCCAATTAATGCGTGCCAATGATGTTCACACAGAAATTGTCTTGGCAATATATGCAATGCATTTGTACAAATTGAAGAGAACCATCTGACGTAACAAGCATTACGTGCGCTGTCTAATTGAATTAAATGATTTGGTATTTGTATTTCACCAGACCCTTACTTTTTGCAAAGGGGCGGGCAGTGCCAGACTATATAGGTGCATGTATATATCTCACATTTATTTATTATTTCACTAGGGGATGTTTAATGCTGATGATTTCCGATGAGAATTCAAACACTTACATAAATTTTAATGTGTTATATAATATTATTTCAATTGTTTGTGTATTATGTTTTTACAGAAGAGCTTGTATAAATGCAGTATCTGTTTCAACAGCCTAGTAAATACAGAGGCTGCAACTCAAGTTGCTGTAGACCTTCAGTGCTGATCACTGTAAAGATAATGTGGCATTTAGTAGGTCATGTACAGATTTAAGCTCACATTTTCAAACATTTGGAGATCACCTGATGTTGGGGTATAACTGCCAAGTCTGAACCTGAAGTGTAATAATAATTAAGAGGTCTAATTGTTTAGCTTCCAATGGTAAAAAGTAATACTGAGGTTTGCTATAATAAGTTATGTTAATTTGCTAGACAACTTTAACCCTGATCAGAAGTTAACTTTTATACCGAAGCCTCCAATCCAACGTTCACTAAAGCATGTTAGGTACTGTATTGTATTGGTTTGGAGGTGTTGGACTGATGTTTTGCACTCATACCTTATAGGAAGTGTTGGAGGTAGGATGTATTCCCCTTCAAAAAAGTCATATGCTAGTTAGGTAGCTACCATAATGGGGGAAGGGATAAGTCTAAATTATGAACAGTCATCTACTCTAATAGAACATCCAATAGGATATCATTATAATTCTGTTAGCAGAAAACAAGTGGAAGATTGAACCTTTTCTTGATGACTACTAGACTCAGCATACAGTGTTAAGGAGCCCTTGTGAGATCAAGGTGGCTCTAATAGAGCAGTCATATACAGTTGGAGAATTATAATTATACGCTGAGCCAAGGGTTCGCCTAACTTGTTTACATTGTTGAATTAACCAACTGCAATGCATTTTATTCCCATTACTGTATTATTATTTGCTACATCATCATGCAAATGATCATTGTAATTGCAATCTAAAAAAATACTGACACCTAAATGTTGTGTTCTTGGACCTAACTTTTAACGTGCTTGCTTAAACTAGTTAAGAAAAAACATGCATCGTACATTCAGAAAGTCTGTGCCCCCTCCCCAATACTGTATCTTTAATATTACTCCAAGCATCAAGTTTATTGCTGAGATTATAATTATCAATTTAACAGCAAGAGAGGCAAATCTGATCTCTTTTTTTGGTACATATACATGGGTCATTCCATGTCAAAGAATTTAGGGTCACCTCTCGGATTTTGACAAAACTTGGTGTGTTTGTAGTACCTGTGGTGCTTATCACTCATGCAAATTTTTAGCTCCATACACCCCTGTCTATTTATGACCACAAATATTTTGAATATTTCATGAAAATTCAGTCCATCTCTAGTTACAAAATCAAATGTAACTTCACGCTGTGTGAATATTTTTAAACACAATTTTCACTGATGGAAGACTGTAAATTGACCTTTCTAGTGATTCCTAAATTATGGGATATCTACTTAATTATGGTTTGAAAGTACTGTTTTGAAAATTTTATATTGTGAAAAGGCTGCTTTTTTGAAATTCTTCGAATTTTTGTGTGAATAATGGTTGGGTCATGGTCTATGTTTGATAATTTTTTTGTAGTGGGACCACAATGGGTTCAAGAGATATAATGAATTATGTTGTGGTATGTAGATAAGGCCATGCCAAGTTTGTCTTACAGACTGAAGAGTATTAGTGACCACCTGTATTGAAAGACCATCTATATGTAAAATTGTGAATAATAGCAATATCTATTCCTAAGCATTATTAGCCAATCATTGGTGACTTCATAGATACCCCTGTGCTAGGGTATATTATCTATGGTGGCTTGGTTGATAATAAGGCAATTCATTATTATACCAGCATTACATGCATTAGATACAGTGTGAAACACAACATGGATGATTAAATTTTGCTGCAAATACAGTTATCAAAAATGCACTATAATATACATATAAGAGAAATGAAAATATAGTTCCGCAAACGTGTCTGTATAAATAATTCAAAATCACAACTATATCCCAGTTATTTACATTCCCTTATTCACTTTACACATATTTCTTATCTTCTTCAAATGTTTTCATCCAATTGATGTAACTAGTGAGATGGTCTCCCAACTTCATCTCGTCCACACCAAGATCAGCTAGACTTTTCTGAAACTTGGAGTTGTAGCTTGCTTTACGCTCTGTACGATTATGTGTTGTGGTTTGTATCTCAACAGCATTTGATACAACATGGTCAGATATTGGCAGATTACAGAATGAGTAAATTTTCTTCAGAGTGGCACACAAATTGTTCACATACATGGTAAATGGAATAACAAGTTTGTTGCTATCAGATTGTCCATAAAACGTCATCTCTTGTTCACAGTAGGCAGTTTGTGACTGCACGCCCCAATTACGTGCCACTTTCCATGATGTTGGATATAAACCAAACTCAAATTGTACGGGTCCATCCACCGACATTGTCTTTGTAAATTTAATTGTACTATGTACACGCTTTACTGGATCTCGTACTATGGTGAAGAATTTCACTCCTCGGTAGAGTTTATTAATAACAGGAGCATGAATCAAGAAATGCCCTTTGATTAAAATTCGTTGACCAGGTATGCTACGATAATAAATAATCTTTCTCATAATACTGTCAGTAAACTTTAGCAGATTGTTGCAAAAGCATTCATCTATTGGTTCATCCAGTGGCACATAGCAAAAGCCCCATTTCATAAAAGAGGTACCCAAGAACCATGACAGTCCACCAAAATGCCATGATCTTACAAAGAAATCCAAACTGTCAGTTTTTGATGAATCAAAGTTGTGATGCTTTTTCCCTTCGTCTCCACACAACTTTCTCTGTATCCACCAACTGTTTTTTCCAACTAATTTCCACATCCACAGAAAAGGATACATGCCCTCTTGAACTGTTGGTACAAGAAATGTGTCCTTGTCATCTTCCAATAGTTAGCAAGCTGTGTAGAGCCACTACGAACACCAGTAATAAAAAACACTGGTTCCACTGGCCCAAAGTTATGGTATGATGGATACAATAGTTCATCAATAAACCAACACACTCCATACACAGGTGATTTAATCATATAACTAAGTACAATAAGAAACACCAATATTCTATTGGTTAATGGAATATTCTCATCTTTATTTCCTTCTGTCCATGCAGCAATTAAGTACCTACAGAACCTACTCCATGGTGACACTATTGGGGGAAGTCCCCACACCAATAGACCCAGAATATACAGTGGTAGACAGGCCAGTGATAATGGCAGCCATAATATTGTCATCTTTACACATTCAAGTAAGATGGCCACCACTGCACCAAGTAGTTGAGGATGAGCAGGATCATCTGAACAATTCATGTGCTCTGAACACAGATCCATACTTTACATCAAGTGTCCTTAAGATATCACTTAGTGTAAGTAGCAAATTACCAGGACTATGCCTGTAAATACAGAATATTTCTATTAAATGTATAGTAGTATCATAATACTATACAATATCTATGCCAAAGCAGCTAAGCTGTGAATAAAGGGTGCAGCCTGTGATGTTGCCATTATCAAATTTGGTTAATATTATAATCATTGCAGCCATTTCTTGGCTACCACCTTTAATTTCACAACTTTTTTTACTTTGATTTTTTTGGAAGCTGCACCTTTTTTCACAGTTTGGTTGTTTTAGCATAGATCGATCTATTTTTGCAACTGCAAGCCCCCAAAGCCAGCCACATGCCAGTTTTGAGGGTTTCCTTTTACTTGTATATTTCTTTACTTTGCACTATTTGTTGTTTATGATTAAAGGTACCACTTTCATACTTCAGATCAAAGGAGCCGCCCAGGCTACATTGTAAATGTAGCCCAGTTGGCGACTTCCCTGGGCTATATCTAAATGTAGGCCGAGCTACAACTGTGCAGAGATTATGTAGATATTAAAGCCAGAATCGATTGTGGGGATCAATTAATACTCATGTGATTAGTATGTATGACTTGGATTTGGCTATGAAAACCACTCAGATGGAAGTATTTTCTTTTCCTTGCTATCCTACAAGTTGAAAAATGTTGGGTTAAGGTGATAACTACCAAGTGTTCCCATACATTCTCGAATACGGACCACACACACATTACTGATAACACAAAATTACACTCTACCACTCTGCAAACAAGCTTACCCATCTAGGCTTTAATAAACTCCATAATTATGCCATAAACAATTCAATAGCACTGATTAAAACATTAAACTTATGCAACGTGTAAAAAAAAAGTTTAAAAAATACATGACAACAAACACTACAATTATAGTCTACAATACACAAACTATCACTACAATGAAGAAAGTACAACTACAGGGAAAGGGGAAAGTCATCATCACCACCTTGCAGAGCCCGATATCTTAAAATCATTCTAGCAATATCCGTTGAAAGTTGTTGAAGTAAATTTCATCCGGCCACTTAGGTGAAACACCGCTACAGGCAGTGGTACAATTAGCAATTAAATGAAGAATTTACAAAGCAAAAGGTATCCAGACCCCAAAACATCCACAACTAAAGGAATAAAATCACCTCTTTCCTTCGTAACTGCGTAATACCTAAAGGATTTGTCCATTCATCATTGCCAAACATAGCCAGCTGCTGACCCATAATTGAATATTTCAAGCATATATTATAATATATATAATATTTATCTGGTGGTTGCACTTGTATTAGCTTGGGTGATTGATTGCCTGGCATGGGCTATTAAGCCTACTACAGATGGGAAGTGTTGACACGGGGTATTCAGGCCCTTAGCCCTCGGGCTATTTGGCATACATATCAGGCAAGCCCTCGTTCCCGTGTTATAACTATTACATTGCAACAGTATAATCATCCGAATGCTCTACAGGGTGACTAGATAATCTATGCTGAACTTTCTCTAGTTCCTGCAGTCGTTACCTTACCATGGTTTGGCCAATTTTGGATTATTCCTGTACCATATACACAATAAGCTTGAAATTGTTTAACATTGAGCTGCCAGTTTTATCAAACAACTACTTCTATCAAGCAAGTGTCACTGAAATGTTAAAAAGTTAAGCCTCCTATCTATATCACAAAGAAGAGATAATATGAAACTTGTAACTTTCTATAATATCATCAACCAATATAGTCAGGGAATATTATCAGATATCTGGCAAATCTGGGAATAAATTCCTTACCAAAAAATTTTTTCACCAATGTGTTTGCAAAGGTGTTTGTTGACATATTTCAAAAAGTTTAAATTCAACTCCTGTAGGGAAACCCATGACAGCTGCTGGAACATGGGGTACCCGGAACCATATCAGGAAAATGGAAAAGTTTAATTTTGTCTTGTGTGGAGTCAAACTAGGGATTTTTCATGACTCTGAATTGAATAAAAGCACCAAAACTGCTCCTTGGTGAGAAAAATGCCATGTCCACTTTTCTGATATTCACAAGAACTACTTGAAACTAATCACCTGAATACAAGGAAATGTTTTGAAAGTTTTACCCATGGGAACCATGTTGTCCATCACTCTTGTCATGAATGGTCTGGTACTTCTGCATTGAGCAGAGACTGATGAAGGCGGCCAAGTCAGAAGGTGGGTTGAGCAGAGGGAGGATGAGGAATAGTGATTCTGGCCACAAGTGCTGGATACAAACCCTCAGCCACTTTTCCTATATCAACCACTGCATGGAAGAGGGCGTCAAGAAACATGGTCCACTCCACAAACACCTAGCTAAAACACAGATGAAGCGAGACACTGAACAATGTATTAACCCTTCCTTCTCCATACTACAATCCGAGGCCATTATTACCGCTACATGAGACCCTTATCAAGAATAGACTGTCACTTACACTCCTTCCCACCAGCAATAAAGTTATGGAACAGCCTACGCCCAGATGCAGCAGGAACAACACTAGAAAGATTTAAACAGTTGGTAAACTTCAATTATAATTTATTTAACTAGTTTGTAGCTAATCATCCTATCTGTTGCACAAAATCGTATGTAATTTCACTGTGCCTTATACTCCTTGGTGGAGGCACTGCACAAATACAGTACAATGTAATACAATACTCTCTACAGAGAGACTTATTTACAAGTGTAATTGTGAATTGGGCATACATATCATATCAGGAAAATCCCTCATGGCCATGGCATATACTCAGGAGTGGAGTAGGAATGTATATAGACCAGACATTTTGTGATGTCGAGGTCTAGCTGCATGCACAACACTGTTAGGGCATACATTAGTGTATGAAGCACACTAACATGTGATGCATGCAAACCCAGGAGGGTCTAAGGGCATGCCACTTTGCTAGACATTCTAAAATTGAATTTGAGTGTAGTATTTCCAGGTTACCGCTTCTCACTTGTGGAATCAATACCACCAATACTGTTATCAAAGACCTACACTATCAGATGTGATTACCATGTACATACCATTACCATGCACATTTGGGTTGTCATCTGCTCTGTAGTTTAGTTTTGATTCTGTATACTCGTCCAGTTGTTCTTGTTTGTACATCATGTTTAGCTATTTTTACACTGTGTATAGCTGTCTAATTAGTATTGCTATATATGTTGTCACTCTTGCAAGGAAGAATGGCTCTAGCCAATTGCTTGGAGTAAGCAATAAATCTAATCAATATTTGCTTGACTGTTGTATTAGGGTGACTGCTCTATTAGGATATCTCAATATATTATAACACAGTTGACCTAGGAATCTAGGAGCATACTTACTTAACACTGTGAAACTGTATTTGAGAGTGATTTCAGTAATATATCAGAATAGCTACTGCTTGACTGTTTTATTTGGGTGATTGCTCTATTAGGGTAAATTTACCTTTATGCATTATTGTAGAATTTAGTTGATTCACTAAGTAGCTGGATGCACATTGTTGCAGGTCTTAGCAATGAAAAAGATAGTGTGTATCAAAGCCATGCCAATGTTTGTTACCATAAATTAGTGTGTTCCTGCAGGACAATTGATCAGTAAGTCTGTGATAAAAAACAGTTGCATACCCCCTGTAGTTGCAAAGACTAGTGGGCTAAAGAATGCCTCGTGAACCCAATCACCATACTCTCTGTTTAGCCTGTTCATGCTGCCTGTAGATGGAGGGAATAGTGGAATTATGGTAACAGGTGCATTAGGATGAAAAATTTCTACATCAAAAAAGGCACCCTGCCTCCTTCCTGTGCATGAATGTCAGCACGTGCTTCATCCTGTTTGTTAGAAGACAGTGGGACAATAGCCTCACCAGAAAGTGGTTTCAAAGGTGGCTCAATCACAACATCAAAGCACACCTGGTTAAGCCGTTCAGCAGTAATATCTCGTATTCATTATGCCTTAGGCCACCACGTTGACAAGTCATGGAATTAAAAGATGAACCACATACACAATGACTAGGAACACTAATAAGTTTCCAGCTATACCGTAAATGTAGAGCATCCCAAAACTCTTGCTTATTACAGTGAAAACCCTGATCTGTGAATAGTAATCAAGAGGATGAGCCAATCTCACTGTTCAGATCCATAACTCATTGGAGGGATGGAGAAAGACGAGAATGAACCTGTTTAGCAGCTTCCTTAGAAGCAGAAGGTCTGTGGAGATGAACACTGGCTTTGATATTGTGAACATCTGAGATAGGGACTTAAACTGCTTGTCCTATGATTAGGTCTTTAAGAGGATTGGTGATTTTGATGGAAGCACTATACTGGGAATCAGCAATAGAAGTAGGATTAACAACACCCAATGGCATGGAAAAGAAAGTAGGTCTCACTCCTCCACTGAACAGGGACCCGACCAGTAAGAGAGGAATAAGCTTTAAATGTATGGCAGAGGATTAAACAGTGAGCCAATATTAGGGATGGTTCTCATTACATATACCCAGAAATCATTTAAATCTTGTGTAAATGCACAGTAGGAGTAGCAATGTTAGCAAGAGCTGACACTTCATCTGTCCACTTTGACACTGCGAATGACAAAAGTCATGAGTTCCAAGTGCAGCACCAAGATGTCTTTGCCCTCGAGAAGTGATCTGAATGTTTGAACCAGCAAAAAAAGATTGTACAACATGTAGATATGTTTTGGATACATTTGGAAAGTATCCAAAGTTTGGACCAACGCAAGAAAGATGCTTCCACCAAGCAAGCAAAGAAGACAGTGACCCCACCACAGTGGCATCATCAGCAAACAGGCATCAGGCTCAACTATACATAACTGTTTAATCAAGGGAGTAGCATATATTGCAATGGCTAGCGGGTCCCCCTGGATAGTACCCTCAGTCGAGGCCAGCTCTTCCTCACCCATCACGAACAGACAAACTGGGGAACCATAAGTATTATTGAGCACCATGAATAAGGTAATGGAAATGTTGTGAAGAGCAGCCTGACAATACACAGAGTTAGAGACATTGGAGGCATCAACTTGAAGTGCAGCCACATAATCATCACGACAAAACAAGTCACACATGGCATGTACCACAGCTTCAGAACCTGCTGCATGCCCAGCACAAGTTTGCAAAGGACCAACAGCTGTCATGACATCATCACTAATACAAAACAAAATTACCTTCGCCACAATCTGATGGGGAACATCTCCAATATCCTTTGTCTAAAGGAGTTAATCAACAAGCTACAAAAGGCATCAATACTGTAGAGTCAACATCATGAGTAAAAATTAAGCGAGCATAGAGGCTAGTGCACTACATATGCTTACAGAAGCATCTTCAAAAGATGTACATATCCTCCTCCATGCATTAGCATCCACTCCAGATGGTCCAGCAGCACTATGGGTATGAAGGGAAACTCCCTTAATCACATCACCAGTTCAAACACATATAGGATCAAAACAAGGTTTGGATCAAGAAGAGTATCAGGCTGCAGGGACGGATCCAGAGGGGTTCAAAGGGTTCCATGGACCCCCCTTTTGAAAGGGCCTCTGATTCGAGATACTCTAATAGAGCAGTCAAGATACTCCAATAGAGCAGTCACAGTATTCTTCTGAGGAGTAGTGTAGCAAGAGCTATGCAGTGTTGGGAGTAACGCGTTACATAAGTAATACATTACGTAATATTATCACTTTTGTGGTAACTAAGTAATATAACGAAATACACTATAAAAACAGGTAATATAACTCAAGTTACTTTACTTACTAATGTAATGCGTTACCTAAGTAATATAGTTACTGTAACGAGTCTAATATTACATAATATTATTACTACAAGTAACGAAGTTACTAATCTCGTTAGTAATCCACTGTGTAATGCCTAGCCACAACGAAGTAATGAAGCCTACTGAATGAAGCTTATTCACCAGCTTCTTACTTATAACCAAGATTTGCACACTGCCCAACAACACAATCATGTCACGTGATAAGGTGGTAGTTTCACATGTGACAGCTTAAGGCTGTGGGCTGTAGACACAAAGTAATATAATATGTAATATTATTATAGTTACTTTACTTTATGGGTAATATGTAACTGTAACTAAATAGTTCAGTTGCAAGTAATATGTAATTAGTTACTTTAAAAAGTAACCTGCCCAACACTGAGCTATGTATGTAGTTATAAATTATAAATAAGGAGATGTAGTTGGTGGAGAGATAAGGGTAGCTATTGTCACAGGGGCATAGGGAGGGGTTCAGGAACCCCCTGTAAAATTTAGACTTCTGAGTTTTAGGCCAGACAAACTGTTTCTCATCCGGCCATCCTTGCCCGCATCCCTTTTTACCCCACCACCTCTAATATCATTATTGCTATTATCAATCACGTGCACACGTATTTTGATGCTAAGAAGGCTGGCTATCATTTTACAGCACAACAAATGTCACTTGCGCCTCAGAACAGTGCATGCTAGTTGATAAAGGTTTAGCTAGCCTTTATAGTAACAGACAGCTTGATTTGGAGTATTTTCTTTAATAATGAATAATGAAAAATGACCTCCCGTCCACATGGAAATCCAAATTTTTATGGATGAGAAACAAGTAATCAAGTTTGCCTGGCCTTACAGCAGGACCCTAACACACCATTTAGTGTGGCAGGACAAAATGAGTGAGTAACAGTGTATGGCACAGCACAACAATTGATAAAGCTTGCATTCATCTCTCAGGGAAAGATTTATACACAGGTAACATGAGCCCTCTTGAAAACTTGTTTAAAAGATTGATATACTCTATCTAATAGAGCAGTCAGGTATATATATTCTAATAGAACAGTCAGATATATACTCTAATAGAGCAGTCAGGTATATATACTCTAATAGAGCAGTCAGGTATATATACTCTAATAGAGCAGTCACATATACTCTAAAGAACAATCATGCATTTAAATATCCATAATATTATATGTTAAGGGAACTTCATTGGCGTAGTGCTTTTTCAGACATTCTAATTACATTTAATAAATGCAAACTGAACATGACCTTATACTGCTATAGCTTTGGTGTGCAATATAGAACTCCAGTAATTTATCACTTGGGCATGCAGAATGAATCCATGCTATGCGTAGTTATAATTGTAACTCATTCCATTTGTATCAGTGATTCATGGTCCCTATACCAGTGGGATACAGATGTCTATATGTGTCTCTATTTGTTATGCTGTCTGTTTCCACTAAGTAGCTTTTTCTAGTTAATGTACTATTTTTACACAAAACTATAGCAATTTGCTGAGTTTTGATTCATTAAAATATTGAAAATCTCTCAGCGGCTGGGGGCTGTGCCCCCAGACCCCTGCTTCTAGTAACTCAATACTGTTGTTGGAACCCCCTTCAAAAAAATCCTGGCTGTGCCCCTGTGTCAGCAGGTAGTTAGCTTTTTTTTTTCATCTTCAACTTACAGCTAGGCTGGAGTTGCATTTCCAGAGTAGTAAAAAGTCTGGATCCGCCCCTGGGGTGCTTCTCAGCCAGAATTTCCTCTGCAATAGGATTGTCACAATTATCAGTGCCATGATCCCTAATATACAGTATGGTAGTACTGTATATTAGGGATCACTGAGGTTTACACTTTCTCACAAAAAAAAGAACAAAACCACCTCATAATACCTTCATGGCACCTTGGCAGTATTGGTGAGGCATGTACCAAGCCCAAAAGTGCACCTGAAAAGTTTCCAATAGGTTGCTACAGAATTTTTCTACTGACTGACTGACTGGTGCTTTTTGGCACACCACAGTATGTACAATAGGTAGCTAACAGGTAAGTCCATGATGCGTGCATTCTGTACCTTGACTTATTTGGCAAACAAGCTATATCACTATATCCATAGGTGGGGTGTCTATTAATCTATGGTATGTCAAGCTGCCACGTCAATTGTCTAGCGGCGCCCGCCATTTCGTACTCAAAAGGGCAGCGGGCTAACATACAGATGCTACAGAACACACTATGCAAATTTATAATAACCACACAGACACGGTTACCATTAGATTGAACTGATACTGGAGTGTCTTTATATAGTGCGTGCTACTCCTCGATTATGTCGATGACTTTCAGATTTGTAGTTCCCTAACAACAATAATTCTCCTCATCCGCCCACGCTCTTGATCACGAGATACAAAGGTTAATTATGCGGCGGGAATTCATCTCGGGGTTCTATTACCAGCTCGATTACCAGTTTTGTTCATTGGCTGCTGGCTGTCTGCATGTCTAGCGAGCGAGCTAGCGAGCCTGAGGTCGTTGACTCTTTGATGCACTGATGATAAAGATTAGATTGAATGGTCAGTTCGAAAGTGGCGTATAGTGTCGCGTGGTCGGTCAGGCAGGCCAGCTGACTCAGCTGGTACCTCGGCTGGTACTTGTTCTGGATACACTGGACTGGCCACGCGAGACTACATGTACCACTGTACTCTCAGTATTTCACCATACGTAGGGCAGGGAAGCACTAGTCTCGGGGGCTCGACTAGTCTATCAATACCTGGACTAGTGGACTGGACTGCTAGCACTCTCCCACGTTCATCACACAGCACTAATTGAACGATCAAAATTTTGCCACTATCATAAGTTACCGAGTAGAGAGAATATAAACTACCATGCACCATGAGTCTTTTCATTACTTGCATAAGCATAATGCTGCGTTGGAGTAACACTGATGTGGGTGATTTCTACAGGTACTGTAGTCTCCATTCTTTGTGATTATTTTATTAAAGGAGTTTATTGCTTGTAGCTATGTAGCTGACTCAATCTCGCACAGCCAGACTAATTATATATATAGAGTGGAGGAGATTACTGTACTTGTAGAAATCACCATGCCTCTTACAATGTTTCACTATGCTAACACAGCTACAAGTCAGTACTCATGGTGGTCTGTATTCTCTACTCAGCTAGTATGTATACCATCAAAATTCTGATTGTTCAATTAGTGTTTCACTAGTGCAGTATGATGAACGTTGGAGAGTGCAGTACATAATGAAATACGTAGGATTCCAGTCCAGTCCATGCAGAATCCAGTCCAGGTAATAGTGCTTTCCGTGGGGCATGTTATTAAATGCCGAGGCCATGATGTAGTTTCCCATCCTCTGCTGGTATCACGCCTGAGTACCACCCGGGGGGTCATGTTGTCATAAAGCATGTTAAGCATAAAAGCTGTTCCTGTATGCATGTGCGGCATACTATTAACTGAGTTATAAATTAATTTTATTTCATGGCTTCAGTTTGATTCCTAGATTATTTCCCGTTTCTGCCCTGTGGCTATAATGGAAGTACCACAACATTTTTATTATATGGCTGGCTATATTTCCACCTCATGGATTTTCACAATTATTAGAGGGTTTGTTAGAATTTTGATCAAGGCTTTAACCATAGTGAATGATGACTTTCCGCCTGCATCAGTATTTAGGAAATGTTTAGGGGTCATAGCTACAACTTTGGCCTAGTGCAGACTTTAAGTAAGATCTGTGGCATGCTGACCACATCCAGAATACACATACAATACATACAATTCTATCTACTTATAATTAATGATTTCTAGTAGTTGCTGCTAAACACTGGTTCGCTGTAGTCTATAGGTAGCTAATTAATTATTGAAATACTCTAATAGAACAGTCACTTTTAAATGAAACAGTCAACTGCAGTGGATTGATCACATATAATGAACAATGAGAATAAGCCTGCCTGCACTGCATCTTTGAAAACATCCTAATAAGAAACTACATCCTCAGTTGGAATGGCCTTATTGTGTTGTTTTGTTGTATATAGCTTGCTAATATTATATGTTTTGAATAGACAAATTTCATAATAAGGGAAAAAATTAACCGTTGCCCCTAGCAACCTAATTTTTACCTTATTTGTAGGTGTCAATGTCTAAAGTAACCTCTCCAAGTTTTAAAAGGATAGCGCATATAAGCCATGAGATATGACATTTTGAAGTTGCAATTTTTTCATCACTGTCTATGAGAGGTACACACCAGTTTCCCCTTCTCGGTAATCACACAAATCATGGGATTCAAAGAATGTCATATCTTAAGATCTATATACATTATCCATTTAAAACTTGGAGAAATTATTGTTGACATTCACACCTACAAATTATGTAAAACTGATTTATGAACTCTTTGGAATTTTGGTTTCTCCATATGTTAAAATACCTCATTTTTGTGATTGCCCAGAAGGGGCAACTGTAGCCCCCTCGCATAGATTTATATGGGAAAACCACAAATTTCAAAATGTCACATCTTATGACATATATATGCTAGACAAAAATCTTAATTATAGTTCACATTTTTTTTGATAGAGGAAGTAAATGATGACTCTTTAAAATGATCACTTTAATAGGTGAAAATTTTGCGGCTATGTATTAGAGAGGTGCATATATGTAAAAAAAAATTCTTTATAAATATAAATTAGATCAGTAATCAGTTTTGTAATTAGGTCTCTGCGTGATGTCTGCACAATAAAATAAATTCACTTATTTATGGCTTTTAAGGGGATTTCCAGGCTTACACAACAGCACATTCCATTGCATCTGGTACTGCATTATTTTGCACAAGTCTGTACTGTTTGCACGAGCACTTATATTATGTTTATATCAGTTCTATGAACTGCTTTTCAGCAGTACCCTACAATAGACAAATTTCATAATAAGGCTTTATAGCGCATAATAATAACCGTTGCCCCTAGCAACCTGAATTTCCCATTATTTTTAGGTGATAATGTCTGAAGTAACTTCTCCAAATTTTGAAAGGATACCTAAAAATTGATGCAGGCAGTGACAGGAAACAATGAATAAAGTAATGGTAGCCAGCAATGGTCTCACATAGCAACTTGAAGTTCACGACTGTATCCCTAGGATGCATATAGCATAGCCAGCTCCCATGTTTTTCTCTACAGCAAATTTTCTCAGTCTAACTATAAAGAGTGTTGTAAATTCTTTTTGAAATTCCAATACAGTGAAACCAGGTCACTGCATAAGTGGTCACCTGTCAAACTGGCCATTATAAAAATTCCCACATGTGCTAACTGTGTACAAAGTGACCTGTTTAATGCAGCCACCTCCTTAATGAGGTTCCCTATGATGACCAGAATGGTTTCACTGTACTGCATTTCAATATTTAATAATGCACATCACAGTAATATTGCATCTTCTCAGTACTACAGGTGATGTCTTAAAGTATTTAATGTAAAGTATGGATCTGTGTTCAGAACACATGAATTGTTCAGATGATCCTGCTCATCCACAACTACTTGGTGTAGTGGTGGCCATCTTACTTCGATGTGTCAAGATGACAATATGGCTGCCATTATCACTGGCCTGTCTACCACCGTATATTCTGGGTCTATTGGTGTGGGGACTTCCCCCAATAGTGTCACCATGGAATAGGTTCTGTAGGTACTTCATTGCTGCATGGACAGAAGGAAATAAAGATGAGAATATTCCATTAACTAATAGAATATTGGTGTTTCTTATTGTACTTGGTTATATGATTAAATCACCTGTGTATGGAGTGTGTTGGTTTATTGATGAACTATTGTATCCATCATACCATAACTTTGAGCCAGTGGAACCAGTGTTTTTTATTACTGGTGTTCGTAGTGGCTCTACACAGCTTGCTAACTATTTGGAAGATGACAAGGACACATTTCTTGTACCAACAGTTCAAGAGGGCATGTATCCTTTTCTGTGGATGTGGAAATTAGTTGGAAAAAACAGTTGGTGGATACAGAGAAAGTTGTATGGGGGTGAAGGGAAAAAGCATCACAATTTTGACTCATCAAAAACTGACAGTTTGGATTTCTTTGTAAGATCATGGCATTTTGGTGGACTATCACGATACTTAGGTACCTCTTTTATGAAATGGGGCTTCTGCTATGTGCCACTGGATGAACCAATAGACGAATGGTTTTGCAACAATCTGCTAAAGTTTACTGACAGTATTATGAGAAAGATTATTTATTATCGTGGCAAACCTGGTCAACGGATCTTAATCAAAGGGCATTTTTTGATTCATGCTCCTGTTATTAATAAACTCTACCAAGGAGTGAAATTCTTTACTGTAGCGCGAGATCCAGTGGAACGTATTTTTAGTACAATCAACTATATGAAGGCTGTGTCAATGGATGGACCTGTACATTTTGAGTTTGGTTTATTTCCAGCACCATGGAAGGTGGTACGTAATTGGAGCTTGCAAACACAGATTATCTACTGTAAACGGGAGATGATGTTTTATGGACAATCTGATAACAACAGACGTGTTATTCCATTTACCATGTACGTGAACAACTTGTGTGCCACTCTGCAGGGAATTTACTCATTCTGTAATCTGTCAATACCTGACCATGTTGTATCAAATGCTGTTGAGATACAAATCACAACACATGATCGTACAAAACGTAAAGCGAGCTATGACTCCAAGTTTCAGAAAAGTTTAGTTGATCTTGGTGTGGATGAAGTGAAGCTAAGAGACCATCTCACTAGTTACATCAACTGGATGAAAAAGTTTGAAGAGGAGGATAAGAAATACATTTGAAGATAATTAGCATAAATAGGTATTGTATATATACAAAATTACAATATTTAGAAATGCATGCTAAAGTAGTGGTTGCATGTAAATTGTCATTGCATGGTGTTGTTGCTGTGTTAATTATTAGGTGCTCTTTCTGTTGCATTGTAACTATATCCAAGTCCATTTCTGTTTTAAGCATTTGCAAAGTGTGCATGTTCACTGAGTTGAATCTGTTCTGAGTGTGATATATTGTCATCTTTTAGGCACGTGTGGTTATTGTAACAAGTAACTGTACTATTATTATAACACTTTTGTCCCTTGCTCTACATACTACACATATCTGGTACATATTTTGTGAATATGGGGCCAGGGTGGCATTATTATGCTTGTCATTTCCTTCTAACTTCACTGTGTAATTTTCATGGTAGAGTTAAATTTACCACCCCCTTCTTTAGCCTGTTCTATGACCTGAAGGATATTCAGAAGTGAAATATATATACTAATATTAAGTTTCAGTATGCAGGGGCATACGGCATGCATACAATATCTACAGGAAACAGTATTCAAAGGTACCTAAAAAGCCCACTTTTGTAATGCAAGAAAACAAGTCTTGAAGTTCTCAAGTTACACTTTATGGTATATATAGCACAATTCATAATTGATTCCTTGTAGGAGAGCCGGGATAGAGGACACATGTGCCCCCTAAATTATCTATAAAAGAATATTTCAACAGAACAGTTAATATATATACTACATTCATATTTGTTATATTGTCTTACATATGTGGGATGTTAAGTGGACTTTGCTCTAGTACAACCCCACTTCTACACCAGACTAACAACGGTGACAAATCACTATATTAATAGCTGCAGCTATCAGCATCTGCTTCAAATGCATGTATATGTATACACGAAGCACAAATTATTCACAATTCATTCTTTACCCAATGGTGTACAATTTTTACATTCAAAGTGCAATATATGAAGCCTTGTATTGTAACTATCCAACAGGGGCGGATCCATAGGATTTCAGGTGGGAGTGCTATACTGTGCTACTAGGGTACTAGGGGCATTTATAATGGGTAGATAAGAAAAGTGACAACTGGTTGATGCAACTGCATGTGCCAAGCATGCACACTCAGTATGCAGAATCTAAGGTTTCTGGGGAATGCCCCCACAGGAATGTTTTTGGAAATTTAGCCTTGAATTTGCACAATTGGTAATTTGAATCAAATGCTATATGTCACTTTGTTTAAGTGGCTTATACACAATGCTTATACAGTAGCTATATTAAAGTAATAATAACAAAGTGATATCCTCTAGCAGTTGCCTAGTTGTGGAAAGGCATGCACAACCAGTAGCTTAAAATCTGTTTTCTACATATTAAAGAATAAAAAAGGAGTGAAATGATCAGCTACACATGATCCATACTAAACAAATTTGTTCAAAGTATAGTATAATGTTTACAGTCTCATGGCTCAAACTGTATTGTAAATGTCCAAACAGTCAATAAAGAGAGGACTTGTGTGGTGTCAGTGGAGGGGGAAGATTAAGTGTGTGGAGTACATGTATATAATTATGCACTCAGGATGTGTAGCATATATGCTCCAGCTAGGGATTCTGAGTTAGGGCATGCATGCTCTGAGTCTCCCAGGAAATTGCTGTCACAAGATTGAATCTGGAAGTATTTATCTAAATCTCTCTATATAAGTATAAAGTATAGTTGTAGCAAATTTATAGATGCCAAAAAATTTACTATTACAAGAGGAAGCATTTCAACCCAAGCATCAAGTTTGTAGCTACAACTAAAAATACCAGCTCTATATTAAACAAAAGTTGTTTTTAGAAATGATTTCAAGAAGAATTATTGAATTGATGTTTTATGTGATTCAGTATATAAAAAGGTAACTATAAAGTTGTAACTTTAAGCAATATATTAGTATATGGTAGGATGATTGGCACAATAGTGAGATAGCAATGCACATGCAGGTCAAGAAGAATAGGCTTAATTTCAGCTTACGCACTGGTCTTATAGAAGTTTAATGGTGGATGTTCTATTAGAGTAGTTAATCATTTACATATGCTTTTAATGGGCCCATGAGTTTGCTTTTTTATTATGGTGTTTTAAAAATCAAGAGGAGAGCTAAACATCCACATATCAAGTATGACATATATTTATGATTATTATTGATAATGTCTGCACATGTTCTCAGATAGTCACTAAAATTCCATTATGACTATGTAACATAATATACACTACTATGCACAGTTGCTCCTAGAATGTAAGTTTCATGTTACTATAAAATTGTTATGTAGTAGCCTATAGCATGTTGCAACTATACTTCTGTGTGTTTGGCTGTATAAACCTTCAAATACAAATTTCAAAGGGAGTTCACCAGCTATACAGCTTATTTAGACTACTCACTGTAGTTTACAAAAACTGACCATTGAAGGGGTAATGTCTTGGGCTTACACATTTTAGATCAATATCACACATCCTGGGTATAGATGCTTGTATTACCCACTAGATCTCTACTAATACAATCCTATCTCTGGAGAAGGGCAACCTCCTTTTATAACAGGTAAAAATCGGTCGGTCCCAAAGTGTACGTCATATAACATTTAGTACAAATTCAAAACTTGTATAAGTATGCAACCTGTTAACATATTCATTTATCTTTCTTATCCTCTTCAAACTGTTTCATCCAGTTGATGTAACTAGTGAGATGGTCTCTTAGCTTCACTTCATCCACACCAAGATCAGCTAGACTTTTCTGAATCTTGGAGTCATAGCTTGCTTTACGTTTTGTACGATCATGTGTTGTGGTTTGTATCTCAACAGCATTTGATACAACATGGTCAGGTATTGGCAGATTACAGAATGAGTAAATTCTCTGCAGAGTAGTACACAAGTTGTTCACGTACATGGTAAATGGAATAACAAGTTTGTTGTTATCAGATTGTCGATAAAACATCATCTCTTGTTTACAGTAGACAGTTTGCACCTGCAGGACCCAATTACGAATCACTTTCCATGATGGTGGAAACAAAGCAAACTCTGCTCGTTGTGGTCCATCCATAGACATAACTTTTATAAAATTAGCTGTACTCTGTAGACGCTCCACTGGATCACGTACAACAGTAAAGAACTTAACTCCTCTGTAGCGATGGTTTATGACAGAAGCAACCATTAGAAAATGTCCTTTGACTAAGATTCTTTGACCAGGCTTGCCACGATGATAAATAACCTTTTTCATAATACTGTCAGTAAATTGTAAGAAACTATTGCAAAACCACTCATCTGTCGGTTCCTCCATTGGCACCAAACAGAATCCCCATCTCATAAATGAGGTTCCCAAAAACCATGAGAGACCAACAAAGTGCCATGCTCTTACAAGGAAGTCCAGAGCATCAGTTCTGGATGTGTCAGAGTTATGATACTTTTTCCCTTCATCTCCATACATATTCCTAAATCTCCGTTGACTGCTTATTCTCCCTAACTTCCACAGCCATATATAAGGTGACCAACATTCTACAACTGTTGGTACAAGAAATGTGTCCTTGTCATCTTCCAAATAGTTAGCAAGCTGTGTAGAGCCACTACGATGGCCAGTAATAAAAAACACTGGTTCCACAGGCTCAAAGTTATGGTATGATGGATACAATAGTTCATCAATAAACCAACACACTCCATACACAGGTGATTTAATCATATAACTAAGTACAATAAGAAACACCAATATTCTATTAGTTAATGGAATATTCTCATCTTTATTTCCTTCTGTCCATGCGGCAATTAAGTACCTACAGAACCTACTCCATGGTGACACTATTGGGGGAAGTCCCCACACCAGTAGACCCAGAATATACAGTGGTAGACAGGCCAGTGATAATGGCAGCCATATTGTCATCTTGACACATCGAAGTAAGATGGCCACCACTGCACCAAGTAGTTGTGGATGAGCAGGATCATCTGAACAATTCATGTGTTCTGAACACAGATCCATGTTTCACCATACCTACACATGATGGATGACATGTGCTGTCCATTACTGCAAATGATTTAGATGATAATAGGGTATTACTACAGATGTGGCATACCATCTGTGATTAGAATATGGTATGCATAAAATGCTTTGGTCTTTGGGAGATAACAAGGTCTTTAAAATTGACTAAAAGATCTACTAGCAGGTTCTAAAAACCTGCTAGCAGAAAGACCTTGGGCATTGCAGGGTCTACATTGGGCAGGACCTTGAGCATTACAGTCATGCCATTTTCTACGTCGGTTAGAGACCATGCCAAAAATACTATGACAGTCATAAAGCATGCAAAAGGGTTTCTACATCAGTTAGCAGCCTCAGTATAAGGACACTGAGCATACATAAGAGAAGACGCACAATCAAAGTTTAGGAAACAGTTTCAGCAATATACAAATTACAGTACACCAAATATAGTTTCCTTACCAATTAAACCATGTAAAATTATATACAGTAACTTGTGCTCAACCAGGTCTGCACCAGTAATGTATTAGTGTAAGGTGACACATATCCATTAGAGACTGTAGGTGTCCTACAGCTAAAATTCATGTTTAATTGTTGATTTTCCCTGATATTTTAGCCAGAAAACCTTTCTTAAATCATAAAAAGCTATTCAAAATCACTGCAGTGCTTGATTACGTAAATTAGACCCTTGATTACATTTTGGTCCCAGAATTAAGTGCTACACTAAAGTGACTACCCCTTGTTACCTCTGAGAGCTATAAAGGGAATTTATTAGTCTGGTACATCATAGGCCCTATCCGCTGGAGCTTATCCATTAGAGATTATAATATCTAATCGATAAGTCCTTATGAGGTATGCAAGTGCTGCTATTATGTGACACTTAACGATAAATGTTTATCATTTTCAAAGCACTAATTGCCTGTTGTAGCAGGACTTTAGACTCCTGAGCTATAAATGAGTACAGGTTCATGTACAGGCCACAGCCCACAAATGCTTATACAGAATCGCTAGGGGATTAGACAACTGGCTACGTCCCAATAGTGTGGCTTTTACAAACTGTCAAATCCCCACATAGCCTGTACTGGAGGTATTGATAGGTGCATAACTTTAGGCAGAAAGCTTATATGCACCTTATATGCACCATGCAGTTGAAAGCACTAGCATGTCGTGCTCGAGGTTAAGACAAGGCAAATGATTAATCGTTTCTCATCCCCGCCCGCATCCTTTTTTACCCCACCGTCTCTATAATTTCATTATTGCTGTTATCAATCACGTGCACACGTATTTGGATGCTAATAAGGCTGGTTATCATTATACAGCACAGCAAATGTCACTTGCACCTCAGAAACAGTGGTAAAATGTAATTACTAGTTCTTAGAAGGCTTTAGCTAGTAAACAGACAGCTTGATTTTGGACTATTTCAAAATGACCTCCCGCCCGCATGGAAATCCGAATTTTTGTGGATGAGAAACAAGTAATCAAGTTTGCTCGGCCTATAAAAGCTGCAAATATCAAAGTATGCCTCGAGGAAAGGATCTGGCTCATTAGACCACTACATAATAGCATAGATACTATAGCTATAGTATCTATGATAATAGTACCTTTTAGTAGTCTATCGTCACCGCCTTAATCTTTTCCTCCTGCAGTGATCCTGACCTGTCTTTCGTAAAAAACGCGCAGGCGTTCTAGGGCACATGGAGCGTCAACCACTCTAATAGAACAGTCACAGTTTATATTGCTTACTTACACCATACTTACAAATACCATTATCAAAAACCGTCCCGAACTTCAGGGTGTTCAAGTGCCGTTCAAACATGCACAGGCACTGGACTCTGCTGGCTAGATGGCCTGGATCTTGCTTATTCTAAATAGTGCCTGTTGTGGTTCTAATTAATGCCTATTACAATGGATAATGCAAAACAGAAGAAGTTGCGCCAGTTAATGAAAGAGCAAAAGGCGTTATCATCCAGCGCCAAGATCAACTCCCCTCTAGCAAGGTGTTATTTAATATGTGGTACTGTAACAGACTCGCCATGTTCACGTTACAGATATAACTCACTCGGTCAGTTATCGTGTGGGATTTGTAACGTACCCGTGAAGAGTAATGTACTATGGACTGCCCACGTGCAGAGTAAAAAGCATAAAGAAGTAAGGGCATAGTCCAACCAGCTGCTATAGCTACTTATTAATGTTGACCATCATGACAGATGATAGTTGCTCTAAAAGTGCAAAAAGAAACTGCAGCAGCTACAGTTATTAAGGTTTGTTGCCATATAAAAACTACACCAGTGGAATTATTGAGCACATCTACAGAACAATAACAGCAGCAGCAACACAGCAACTGAACTGACCACTCGCAAGAGAAAGCAAGATGAGAATGATGTGAGCTCAGACGTAAGCATACTAATCTACTAGTGTGTGTGATTTAGTTGTAAATATATGTAATATGGCACACTTGATTTACATTTGGTAACAAAACTGTCAGGTTACTAATAGTAACTTAAACAAGTTGATGTTGTGCTACTTCTAAAAACCAGGCGCCATGTAGCAAGCATACCTAGCTGGAATTAATTAAAAGTGTACTAAACTAATATTTATATGGATTTGTTGCTACACAATTGAATCATAGTAATCTGTATTTTGTAATTGATGAAATATTTTGTTATTCTGTAATTACGTTGCTAAGCACTGCTAAGGAGACGTACCTCAAACAAAACGCTTTACCTAGGAGGCCAGCTGTGTTGTTTTTTGGCCGTTTAACGTCCGTAGAGCCCTTTGGGTAAGGCCTTCACCGCGTCCTTATAAACTCGTTTCATCCGTATTTCAAACTGGCACGTATTAGCCATGCTTACCTGCCCAGAAGTTTAATACAGGCTCTAAATGGCCTTTATTTATCACATAAAGGCTGTTTTTAGCTAACAAAGTTTTGCTCACGTGGGTGCGGAAAGACAAACAAATATACAAACATACAAACACACACACACACACTTTTTCAAAAAGCAATTTCAGTAAACCAGGTGCGTGCCTGGTTTAAAAACAATCTTGTGGTGTGCAAGAAATCATGCAGAAGCAATTCTACCTAGGTGGCTCCTTACACACTGTCTGGATTGCATTTTATGTGGGGATCACGTCACCACCTGCATTCAAAGGTCCTGAATTCCTAGTGTACTAGTTTCTTATGGGAAAACAATGAACAAGCAAACAAAATGTACAAGACTTTTGCTATAATGTTTCTTCTCATTAAGGTACTGGTTGAGATATTTGATTTTACGTAATACTGGAAAATTAGTAGTGATGGATGGTTCTAGTAGACTGGCAACAAGTATTGTCGTGTTTAAGCACTGTGGCTACTATTAGGAGTATTAGTCTAGTCTCAAGATCGGTGCTGCTACTGCTCAATGGTGGTGGTTATAACCAACTTGCTTAAGTGTGGCTTCTAGTAAAGATTGTTGTTGTTGTACGAAGACTAACTTCCTATTTAATAGTTCTTGTATGTTTTATTGCAATAAGGAAGAGCAGATGAAAAAACACAAGCTCAGATACACAATGTAATTCTCCAGAGCTCTTATCATTAATATTAATACTACTTCTCCTTCCTGGCATAAAGGTAACTAACTAGCATCTTAGAACAACCTTTTTATATGTTCAAATAATAGCTAGGTGGTTATTTAAGTATGCAGTGTAACAGTATGTGAGATGTGGCATTTAATACAATACTACACTCATTTGGCTATTTGCAATTTGAATAACAGGACAAGACTGTTTTCATACAAGAAAGTTAAACTAAAAATCAAACTAATAGACTAGAATAGTTCCTTAGTTCAGTTACCTGTATTTTTTTAATGGAATCAACATCAACTTAGTAACAGTTGCTAAGTACAATCTTTATGGGGTCAAAAGTTTTGAATGGTTGCTATGCCTGGAAGGAAAATGTTTAAACATAAAGAAATACATCAAAATTAAAATAGGCAACCATGCTGCTAAGCACTTCTACACAGTGGTACGTTATTAGTAGCCACCTGTGGATGGTAGCCATATAGCCTAAATCCAACAGGTATGGTTGTAAGGGTAGTAATGCTAATGCTAGTTAAATTTTTTGAATGTTTTTCTAGTAAGTGAGATAAAGAGTATGTGTTTATACTTGTTACTTAGCCACTGATATACAATTATTCTAATCTCAGAAATTGATAAACGACAGTCCATGAGCTAGAGCATGTGCATATATGATGACATTCAGCCTATTGATTAATCTGTGTGTCTTCTTCCTGTAGGCAACTGTAGTTGTGGAGACCAAGAAACCCAAAGGTAATAACAATGCAACAATGTAGAGAGACGTTATCTGTTATTTTTGCATTGTTTTTTTTCTGATAGCTGACAAAGATGATGAGGCTTCTCCATTGGCTGAAACCAAAGAATTAGAGTCAGTGTGTGATTGTGGGTGTGGCTGGTACTTTGTTGTATTTCATTGGACAGGATTGAAGAGGCATCACATGATGCAGACAAGGTGTCAGGTGATCTCAACAATCCATCATTGCCAGCAGGTGGGTGTGGTGTCAGTGCGATCATGTTATGTGCTAACCCTGCTCTGCAGATTTCTTTGACAACCAGCAGAATAATTCAGAGGCCAACAAGAATGATGACACTAGTGAAGACCAAAAAGAAGAGCCAGGGAAACAGTAAGGCATAGCAAAACAAGTAATTGTGACTTTGAGTTTCTGTTCATTAATGTAGACGATCTGACAGTTCTTCGCAACTCCCTCAAGGATTTTTTGATGATCCTAAAGTTGATGCCAAGGTGTTGTGTTGTTTACTGATAGTACAATATATTACAACTTGTGCAGGTTCGTAAAGTGGAGTACAAGGACCCAGAACTGGAAGAATGGGAGAAATTTAAGAAGAGCATGTTGGAAGTGAACAAGGTGTGTATAGTAGTTGGGGTACATGATAAGCCAACATTGCACACACTATTGGGAACACTGAGAGTTCATAATATTTGATAAGAGTATCTATCTACCAGTGTGTCCTGTACAAACACACTGTGTTCACCATTAGTACTTGACTTTTACTGAGGTTGGACAAGTACCACCTAAATATCGTACACAACCCTCAAACCCACATTATAACTACAAACTCTTCATTTGATCATCAGGTCATGCTCCACATAAGCTTCAACCTTGTACTAGCAAATGATGATTCTGTGCTGTATTATTATTATCCTGAGTCCACACGTTAACCTTTCTTCAATAAAACATTTTTTTTGCATAATTTGTTTGAGTGGTGTTTACAGAAATGTGTCCAACTTCCTCTGTCTACTGGTAACAGAGAACTACTTGCTGGTGTTGATAGGGTCAAACACCTCTATTCTGATACAATGTATTTCAGTTAGACACACTCCTTGTGCATTTCTCTTGCTACTACAGTGGGACCTCATTATAAACCTGTGTTGCTAAAGTGTATAAATGAAACCCATTATTTTATTTGAATACAGAAATCTGTTCAGTTGTTGACGAAATACTCTAATATAACAGTCACTTTTGGATAATCATGGAACCCACAAGTGGTGCAAGCAAATCCTCCCAGGTCAGGTGTGGTGCCAACAGTAAACAATAACATACTTACCTGATGAGACAGAGAAATAATCCCCACCTCCAATTAGTGTAACATCTACTTATATAGGTGGAATTACTTACATAGTCAACCTCACCTGTAAGTGATACATTTATTTACCTGTTTAACTTCCCTTTAATACAAATTAGGGCTGTGAAACTTACCTGGTTAACTGATTAATCCACTAGTTATTTTTCTCATAACCGGACAACTGATCTCTAACATATTCACTCAAAAATGTATGGTTTGAGTACTGTTCAACATTGATATCATACTTGTTGTAGGATTCAGTTTTATATTTAATGACTTGTTGCCTATTGCTATGACCACTACAAGTATTATCTGATAAACTATACCATAAACTGAACAGTGCATGGAGCTTAAAAACTAAGTTCAGCCTAAAAATTAGAGAAAATTTTGTTAAGTTCAGTTAACTGGATAACCGGCAGTTATGAACCAGTTATGATGTTTTGTCCAGTTTCACAGCTCTGATACAAATGGGTGCATCTGAGCAAACTTTCTTGCTCAAGGAAACAATACTTGAATGTTGCACATGCACGTATGTACGCATGCACGTGCACACACTACAAACATTTATTTCTTCAGATTTCTGACTCCATAGTGGATGAAGAGGATGATGAGGCTAAAGTAGACAGAGAGTTTACTGAACTCAGTGAACAATCGTAAGTAACAAACCTTCCTACATCCTTCACACTCCTACAATGATACATCCTTATTAGTGAGTGCTACACAAAGGCTGAGCTACTGAGACAGAAGCAAGAGCTCTTCCTACGGAAGAGGGCAGAACTCAAACATACACAAGTTAACTCTGCAGTGCCTACCAACCCTGAACAATCTAGTAGTGACTCAGATAATGAAGGAGAATTAGATGAATTTCTTGACTGGAGATCTAAAGTTGTGTAATATATTTTCAATAATATCCATGTATTATAAAGATTTACGGAATTATGCGGTATTCCTATTTCTATACTGAGGAGTGGCATGTAGTAGGGCTTCCCACACGGAAAAACCGACCTCTGACTTGGAAGTATTTGTGATTTGTATCATATCCGTTGTTGTTTGAAGGTTAGTAAATAATTGTGCATCTAGTATGTTTTAGCTAGATGTTCCTAAAGGCTAGATTGCCCGCAATCCAAGTTAATTTACTGCAGTTTCGAGTGTCTCATCGAGTGTGATTCAACTAAATGGTTAGTATAGAGCGTTTCAGTTGTTGCTTTCTGTCCATCAGTTCCTCCATCAGTTCTAGCCTGCCGGTATCTTTAACGAATATTTAAGATTTCGTGTGTAATTCTATAATTAGGAGGTATATTTTATCAAGAGTAAATATTATAATTTCACCTAGGAATATTTTTCTTAAAAGGTTTTTTTTGATTAGGTCTCCTAGGCTAGTACTCTACCTTCTGTCACCCTCCAGTGCCTAACTGATAAAATTGATGACAAAAATACTCTGAATTAATTCACAATAGAACGAAAAATCAGTCTCTATATTAACTAAGGTTTTGGTCCCAACAGGCCTGACTCCCAATGATACATTTTATTTATTCATTTACCCTCCAGGGACCTGCAAGAAGGCTATACTGAAAGCTTGTGTAGCAGGTAGTCAGAAACATGTTACTAATTAAAACTCTCAGTGAAGAAGAAGAAAACAAACAGACAAGGTGGTGACTTGATCCACAAACAGTTTGCAGTCTAGGCAAGTATCTGAGGAGCCATTTTAACCTCTGAAAGAGGAAAACCTCTTTATTACAGTTGTAGCGAGGTTCCACCTGTATCAGTAAATTTACTCTTGGTAACATGTTTCTGACTCCCCGCTACATTAAGCTTTCAGTAGCCTTCTCGCAGGTCCCTGGAGGGTAAATAAATAAATAAATAATATATGGAGTCAGATCTGTAAACCTTTGTCCTTGTTATGGAGGTTTTTTCTATTGTATCCTTAATTTGGGGTATCTTTTATTATCAATTTTGCCAGTTAGGCACTGGAGGGTAAACACAGAAACAAAACAATCCTTAAGTAAAGTATCCTAAGTAATTCAGGGAGTTTGTTAAGAGAGCCGGTTTCCACTACTGTATACTCATTTCATTGCAGGCTAAATGGCGGTTGCTAACCCACCTGTTGAACACACCATATTTCTGGATAAGTTTGCCGAGCTAGCTGATACACTAAAAGTTGGTCATGTACTACGATATTTAATAAGTGATAAAGTGATTGATGTTGATGATTCACAACGAGTTAATGCTGCCATCACTGATAAAGACAAGGCCATTAAGCTGTTGGAACTACTGAATGGTCCCATCAGAGCAGGAAACACTGATGTGTTGTCGTCTTTGGTTAGAACAATGACAGAGCATGGTGATAATGCTGAGAAATCATTAGCTGAATGTATAAAAGAACATCTCCAACAATGCAGAACTGCCTTGGTTCCAAGAGGTAAATAATATGTCATGAGTTTTACTGAGTGAACTGTAGTAAGCACTATACTTGTGTGTTATATCAATTAACTTGGTTAAGCCATCATTACTTTATTCCTTGTTTCCCGTCATCACCTGCATCAGTTGTTAGGTAGCTGCACTAAATTTGATTGATTACGTGAATGCACAACTTTTATGACAGAGGAAGGGAATGAAGGACTAAGTGTTAAGCATAATTTTTTATTGGCTGTGTACATAAACAAAAGCAGAAGGGTAACTAGGGTGTTGGAACCCTTTTATGTGTTTCATATGGCAGACACTTTCATAATTGACACACTCTAAGGCCATCATTATTGTAATGCTTGTTTTCCGTCTCTAAACCAGATGTGGGAAAATAGGTGGTTATTGATATTTAATGATACATTTGGCTGTTTCATTAGAGTATATGACTGCTCTATCAAAATATCTCAACCTTGAAAGATGCAAGGGGCTATGCATCTGGGAATTTGTATATCTTTGGTGTTAAAGCTCTGTATCTTACATGCAGCTAAACAATTATAAAGCATGCATTAGAGATGAGGATAATGACACAGGCATTAAATATTTATGCTGTGTATCCAGGTAGTGATGCCAATTCAGATGTCCCAGATCTTCCGGCTAGAATGGTAAATGAACATTTTCTCAGCTTGTTAGTGCAAATCAGCAGTGCACTTTATGACCCTGATGGTGACTTACTGAAACGTTTTAAGCTTTCACTAAAGTTTTACCATGTGTCAAGCAAAGGGGTAAAAATACCAGAAAATTTGTATAATTCTGTAAACAACATTCCAGACATATTAGATAACTTGGTTAATCACAAATATGTCTCCGTTGATAATGTGGAGCTACTGGAAGCTGTCTTTAAAAGCAGTATTGCAACAGAGGACCCACAGCTATATCATCGCACCCAGTGCATCATCACAGAGTATAGAAGAGTGACATGCTCTATATCCATCCCATCTGTTTCATTTAGTACACTACCTACTCAGTCACAATATGTCATTGTTTATACAAGACACTTAGCTATTACCAGGAAACAAGTGGAAGAGATTGAAGAGTGTGTGTTTTCAGCTCTATCATTGCCCAAACTGTATGCACACTTCTGCGGATATGAGGGCAGCTCAGTAAAACTCTGTTGGACTGTACATGAAAATTTATGTGATTTTGTGCTTGAAATACCAGAATATGACCACTGGATGTTGCTCAATCGTCTTTGTATATACATGATTGAGATACAGAGCAGTTCTAGGCAGCAATCAATTGATCTACAGGGTATAAATTACGTTGGATGCTTGCTTCTACCAATAGATAGAAGTGGTAATGAATGGAATGCTAGTTTGCTATGTGTTCCAGCAGGACATGAGGAGCATGCACTCCAGGTAAACCCTTACATGCCTGCCAGCTTTATATTTGTGAGTTTAGGAAATGATTAACAATGGAAATATTGATCCTTCAGTATGGGAAGTGGATTACATTCCCTTTGGGTTTGAATCATGTGCAGAACATGATCAACCCATGTTGTCATTGTGTGCTCCAGATCTCACTTCTTATGGCTGGAAATTGAATACTTATGAAGATTACAAGGTGAGCCTAAGATGTAACATTGGGCTATTATTTCTGCATTTGTGCAAGGAAATAACTAGATTTTACATTTACTCTTTGCACTCCATTTAACTCTTTGCTGTTTGAGCCCTTGTCAAGTTTTAAATTGTGCATTTTGTACACGACTTAAAGAAATAACACACATTGATTAAAATATATTCTTATAGATTAGCAAGTCTGATATTGATGGAATTGCTTATATGGACATTTTCAAAGTGACACTTCCTCAGCTGTTCATCCATGTACAGGCATTAGGAAGTGGACAGACATTTCCTAATTGTGTGGTACGATTACAGGGGAGCTGTCACAACCAGTATATTCTCCTAACGCGTACGGTACCAGTGGAACAAACTACTGCCATTGAAAGTAAGTTAACTTGGCAAGCAGTTATATACTGTTTTTACATAAATACTACAGACCTGCAGACAATGATGTCATCATCGGAAGGTGTCATGTATGGAGAGCGGTTTCAACTGGAGTGGAGGTTTATCCAACAACAAACTTCCTTTACAGCAAGCAATCAGGAAGATAATGACTAGCCTATATTTCAAGATAGAATGGACTGTTCAAAGAAACAACAGAGACAACTCAGTGAGCTACTGAATTGATTGGAGAAATAATTCTAAGGTAGCCTCTATTACTTTCTGTGCTCTATTTGTGAAAAAAAATAATACAACAAGTTTTGCAGTATCAGTTAGCTGTGATTCTTGCAGTGGTGCTAGTTTATTCCACCTGGCACTCACAATCCTTGTGTTTTTGGAAGGCGATGGTTTCACAGTTAGGAACAAAGTACCCATACACTTTTCGGTACACAAGGACTGTCTCATATCTTGTCTCCTGTTCTATCACTGCACAGCCCTCACTGAAGCCACAAGAACCACCACAGACCTTGGTGAAGATAGGTGGAGAGATGTACTCATTGGGGGTGAAGACGATGTCATTTTCATTGTCACACTCCTCAAATTCTCTAGTGTCTATTTCTCCCTTGTCTTCATCAACATTCACCACACGTAACCCGTTGTCTTTAGCTTCTTGGATCAGATCAATTAGATTTTCCACTTCACTGGAACCTGCAGGAATTAATGATGTGTGAAGGCTACAAATTATGACTCACCTAAAAGATCTAGATTCGGGCATCCGCTAGCAAACTACAAATATGGTCAATAGCTATATATGCATACATGTAGTTTGGCTTACCACTGTAGCACTCAAACTGAGAACAAGGATGAATGTTTGAAGAATCATCATTTCGTCTTGAGAACCTTGGATTGTCTTTGAGTCTTGAAATGGAATGACTAGAGATGTTGAACACTTTTATACACCAACCTCTAGTTGGGTGCGATGTGTGTGGTTTAACTTGTGTCTCGTCAAGTAGTAATTTGTGGTGGGAGTTGATATCCACACTTATAGCTACGCCCTAACTATTATCCAGTTACAAGATTGACATGTGACTGTGCTTACTGAATTATTAGTGGTCATATGCTTCACTTATTATATAAAGTAATGAAATTGTGTAATGTTGTGTGTGCGCTAGTCAGTGATTGTATTATGAGTGTTGATATCCAATGTGAGGTCCACTTTATCATAAGGAATATCCTTCCCTCTTAGCCCGGCAAGATAAACTGAGGGAGCTGGTACACTTGTCCCATGATCTCTCTTTGTCTGTGTTACATTATCCCTGCAAGAGAAAGTTGTTTAGTAAATACTACTCCACTAGGGACCTGCTTCTGAAAAAGCACAGAGACAGGGTCTTGACAGTGAAGTTTTGTTAAATGCAGAGATAAATCCCAGACCCAGGTGGTGACTTGATCCCTAGATAACTTGCAATCCAGGCAAGTTCCTAAGGAGCCATACAGCCTGGGACCAGGAATTCTCTCTTCAACTAATACAACATGACTAGTGACTACAAGGATTATTGGATGTGTGGCTTACTTGGGGAGGTAAACTTGTGTGGTGTTGTCTCTCTTGTAGTGGCTGAAGTCAGTTTGTGTTGAATGAGTGATCTTGTTCCGTAGGTTGGTCTATAAGATGTGATATAGCAGAAGCCTTACCAATAAGGTTTTAGTTACCAATTTGATGGCCTTTCTTCTCAGCTCCCATTCATTCCACTCATAAGACTTGACAATGTTAGACTCCATGAAGTGAGTGTCTGTCTGTGTACCACTGTCCCTTTTTGTTACTGGGGCATGTATCAAACTGCTATCAGACTGTGGAGAGATACATTGGTGTGTCATCATGTGTGACCTGTACACGCACGCACACACACACACACACACACTCACCCCAGATGCAACATAGTGATGCATACATAACAGGTTGATTAATTCCGGTGATCTCCTAGCTGCTGTTACTACAAGAGTAATGTACCTAAAAAAATATTTAAAAAAAATTTAATACTCATAACTGCACACTTTTCTGGGTCAGCAGCAAAGGCATCTGCTGCTTCTCTCGAAGAGAAAGTAAAGTATCTGCCCTTGTAATGGAGCACCCCAAGAGAGGTGTTCGCTGGTAGAAGGTAGCGATCATGAGCTCCCAGACAGTAACAACAGAAGGTCTACAAAATATGATGAACAGATAGCAAATTAACTGGAGCCCATACACTATCTGTACAAGTCACATGACAGAGTTAAGAAATTTGAGTAATTTCAAATACACACCTTAAATTCAATTGAAATTTGGTCAAAATTTTGAGTGGTTTCTGGAAATATGAACTCTGCTTTTCTGTGTTTAGCAATATCAACCTTGAAGTCAGCACCAGTGGTCTATTGGTAATAACAAGTGTACAACAGTGTTTACAAAACAGTTGTCTTACTTGAGTAATTCTTTCTTCATCAGTTAGTACTTGTACTTCATTCAGTAACGTCTGTAGTGACTCAAGTTCCCCCACTGCAATAGCTTGCTGTATGCACAGTAGAACAAACAGAGTAGAACATGTCCAAGATGGTTACTCATGGGCCAAATATTTTTGTCCTTGATAATGCTAGTGACTGGTGAATTACTATATAAATCTCTCACTTTGAGAATTTAAAAGTTGGGTCTTTTTAGAGAGGTGGCCTATCGATACAAGTAGCTGCTTACTGGAAGTAGAGGCTTTTAAATATTAAAAAGTGATTTATTAATTGATATACTTTTATTGGAAATTAGATTGAGGAATTGAAACATCTAATATAACAATCACTGCTGCAACAACAATACACTCTAATAAAACAGTCACAGACAATTTAGGTTTTTCACCACACACTATCAACCGAATACATTGTATGGCTATACAGACTCTACTCACCTTCACAAAAGGTCTCAGTCCAGTCAACAGATTACTCAACACACTTAACATCACGACGTTATCCTGATAACCACCCCACACCTTGGCCAAGCTCACAAATAAAGGCTATAATGGGATGGGTAGAGTGACCTATGGTGTCCACATCATTTCTGTACTTACATATACTTGTGCAGTGGGTACTGCTGTTTTAGATTGTACAGTGTCCTTTAATAGGCTCATCTTATTGTCATAGTCTTTCTCTAGTTGAGTTACTTGATGGACACAGTTTAAAATGTCACCCTAATCGAGTTTACGGTGATGATAGTTAATAACATAGTGAAATCTCACTAATAAGGACCAAAACATGGTTTCAATAGTAACTGTGTTTTGGGACCTGTTCAACATGTATAATGGTGTAGATTTTATTAAAGAAATGGTTAACAAGTGAGATTTCATTGTATAAATGCAGTACCATTAATACTTTGATGTACGCCTGATGTTGTCGTAAGTTGATAATGGCATTCTTCATTAGCAAAGGGGTGGGGCTGGTGGGAGGTTGGTGTGGTGAGCTGATCACATGTAGCAGGATAGCTAGCCGGATAGTCAATATTAATCACTATGTACCAGCACATTGTAAACTTACCAGTTAGCTTGAAAACACATTGTAGTGTTTTAGCTAGTTCAGCCTCTATTGTCTGGCTTGCTGTTTGTATTGCTTCCTTCAGTACAGACGGCACTGTAGTTAACAGGGATAACTACATTGTTACAGTTTAGCTGTATATCACTTACGATCATCAATCCCTTCACCACCTTTACCACAATTTCTGTTAAACAGTCTTATACCTGTTACAATACTAGTTAGTTCCTTTAGTTGTCGTTCTTTGTCTGGTTTTGACATTATCATAAATGTCCCCAATTCAGTCTGAGGAAACACACTCTGAAGAGCAGCTGTGTGTGAAATACACAATACCACACTGTATGTAAAATTAATGCATGTATACAAGAGTTGTTAATTTCTGCTGCAAAAAAATGCTCCGTGTACTACACAAATTTACCTGTAGCTTCCCTGACTACAGCAATGTCTGTTGGAGAACCAAGTCCCGACTGAAGGAGAATGTAGGACACAATTTTCCTATACAATGCTACAGAAATACACAACCACATGTTAATGTTGACTGGAAACAGGTGATGATTACTTTCTAGTTCTTCCCTTGTCCTAGCACGATAGTCTGTGATCTCTCTTGTGATTGGTTGAAGTCTTGTTTCAAGAATCCTTCTGTGCTCCTCCAGGAATTCAGCTAAACAATTAATTTACATATTCTGTGTAGATGCTTGGTCAATTGTATATACATTTTAGTCAGAAAAACCTTACTCCAACCTGTTTCTTGTCTACTGCCCACATAGTTTTTCTAGCAAGCCATTATTTCTGAAACCGTATTCTAAAATTCACTTGAGAGAAATAACACCACATGATGTAATCCTTTGTCCTAGCAAAGATTGTATCTGTGGCAATCAGCTCCTAGATATTTGTGTTATTGTACTTGTGTAGCTGGAATGGCTAAATACACTTGTATAAAAAGAGTGCAAGGAATTCCCCACCTACATGCATGCCAAAATTTCTGTCGCCAGGAGAAACAGGAAATCAAAATTAATTTTATTTTTGCTGAACACTCTAGTGATTGCACTATTAGAGTAGTTGCTTGTTACAATCTCAGTTATCCAAACAAGAAGATATATAAACTGCAGACTTGCTAGAATTTAGAGTTTCTGATTTCCATTGCAACTGATTCACCAATTAACAGCTTTAGTAACACATTTAGTCTACCTGCCATGCCTACAACAGACCAACCTCTTGAAGTGTAGTTCATGTCAAAGTTCACTTGCATCTTCACTGTATCCAGTGATGGTGAACTGGAGTCTTGTAACTTCTTAACACAAGACTGTGGGTACAATAAAAACATGTCCACTGCATTAGTCACTGACATTCAGTGTTTAAATTTTATAGAATTGCACTTGTGAATTGCCTTAAGACTAGACTTCTCCCTCCTACCTGAATTAGGTGCTGTACATCTGTCTTGGTCAAGGCTCTGTCTACACTAAACTCATTGTCGGGGTCGAGTACTGCAGCTTTTACGGTGAAGGCAATTAAAGTCTCCGACACTTCTACTCCTCGACTGTTACACTCCGTACTAATCTCTCTTATAATACTCTTGATAACACTCTCTGCCTGTACGCTGGACATGTTTGTATTTCTTCATGTACGTTGTAACTATAGTGACACGGTTGCGCTCTAATAAGAACAGCGCTTATAATAAGGGAGTGGCGCCTATTGATATCGGTCTCAGCATAGATAATAGCTTCTATTATCTATGGTCTCAGCATCCGCGGTGTGGGTTGGTTACTAAGCCACACAGGAAACCATGTTAGTTAGTCACCACATTATCTTTATTGTAAATGAGTATACTCACACAGGAATAGAAAACATTTCAGTTGTTATTTTTTCATGTATTAAAAATCATTTGTATAAAAATGTATAAAAACTAATATTCATTTACAGTACATATATTATTATACACAACATTCTGGGTCAATGGCAAAGTGATTTTGAGCAAAATGGTCATAAACTCTGAACAGTGAGGCATCGGTTTTCTCCTCAACCATTTCTAAATCCCCCACTACACAATTGTCGTCTTGCTCAGGTAGCACAGCTTGGAGTGTTTTGTTAGTGGCAGTATCTGTGAACCTCACTAGCTTAACACTGCTCAGTGCTATGGGACTTGTGGCCATTTGAAACATGGTTGCATTCTCTAAATCCTGAAATAAACAAAGAGTGCAAATTTAATTCATTGATCAATAATTACATATATGAACCCTTATTATGTACCTTGCCCCACATAATTCAGTTTGTAGAGCAAGGTTTAATTTATGTAGTAACATTCACACTTACGTGTGTTTCTGTCAGTGCACTCTCTTGAAATGGATCTGTCCGTAAATAATAAGTAGTGTTACTATCTTTATCATTGTGACTAATTATAACATCTCTAGTTGTCATGGAAAGAACTGTGGAGTCCATCCCAACAACGTGGATCTCTAGTTTTGCTAAAAGAAAATAAATATTAAACATGTGCCTCACATTTGCAGGCATAGCTAAATACTAACTAACTAATATTGTCTATACCCTGACCACTCACCAGTACAATGCTGATCTGTTGCAAGACAACCTGTCTTGAAACTCCTTTCACCATTAGTGTCCTGAATTGCCAGAAACCGTGGATTCCCAACTAGCGAATGAACGATGAAAGCTAAATAATAAGTTGCAATAATTGCTACCATCCTGACTATTAAATGAAACACTGAAGTACAATAGGAGAGCTATATCCACAGCTTGTTATATATCTGACTATATGGTTTGACTAAAAGTGTCTCTTCTTTTAAAGTGATCGAAGCAAGCCACATGACTGCTTCCTCTAAATGACCACTTCCTCTATCACATCATATAATATATCATGTTACAGTTATTGGTATGGATGCATGTCTCCAATAACCATTTAATATAGAGGGATGTTTATCACATACTAGATAGCACGTATCTGGAACCTTCCTGGATGCACCAGGCAAGCACAGATATAGGCAGATAGGTGCATTAGCAATTATTATAGTACCAAGCTAGACAGAACATATTAGTTGAGTGCAATGAATGCAGAGTTTCTGTGATACAGTATTGGTCAGTGGTACTGGGATGAAATAGTAGTGTATAGTATCATATATAAGGACAGGCTAGGGCACAAGCAAACCATACAATAGCCATATGCTTCTACCCACCATACACCATAGATATATATGCTCCCCTTATATCTGTGGTGTGCTGCACTTGCGCACACACAAATTTACCGCATGCCTACTATACTGCTGAACCATGTTACTTTCTGTACTTTCCTTTGTATACGCGCTAGTACCAAGGATGCGCTCTGGAGATAGTACACGTACACACGTGCTGGACAACGATGCTAAATGTATAGAAGACGACAAAGTTGACGGTACTAGACAAAACACGGGCGGAACAGAATGTTTTCAAACGCGTCCTTTACATCGTATGGACTAACTCCACTGGTGAGACAATGAAATATTCAAGCATGTCTAAATAGTGCCCGCACACGACTTGTAAACACGTTCCTTTATTACCATACAGTTACCACCGTCAGTGGTAGCAGAAGGCGTCACTGCTGTTAACAATGCTCTACATATCAGACACCGCCTAACCTCCCTCATGAGGTCATACCATCGTTGTCAGCCAGCCATGGAACAGGTGGACACTAAGGTACACTATCATTTGTACTTGTGATCTAGACTTTGACATTGACACAGTTGCCAAGCCTTGGACCTTTGTTTTGGTTCCTTAGTCTGACTAAAGGTTGGATCCTTGGCAGAAGTACCCATCAGTTTCTCCCATTTGATCCTCAAATCATTTTCACACAAAGTGGATAATTGAGCATTTGATCTCCCCCACACTACACTGCACACCTTTTGCTTCCTAATATTATAGGTGACACAAACCTTCCATACAAAAAGGGACAGGCAATGTAACAGCAACTTGTCACGCTAAATGTCTACACACACACACGTGCACATGGGATAGCTGGGCCATTATTGGCTAACATCACTAGTGATATATGATATCAATAGTCCCCATAGTATTATGGACTTTTGATGATATTGATATGTTCAATACCAAGAATACAATTGGAATGTGATGATAGTTAGTACACGTCACTAATTACCTACATATCTGTAACCAGTTAGTTCACTTGTAGTTGAGTTACACGTGGTGTATGAATATTTCATGTGTTAATATACTTCCCCATAAGTCCATCATAAATGTTTCTACGTTCATGAGGAGTATAATCAAGTCCAAAGTGCCTTCAGTGCAACCCAACCCAATCAGTTGCTATAAATTTTAAAAAATTTGTTTATTTTGTGGAATGTTCTACTTACTTACTGACTGACTGACTGACTTACTAAATACCTTTGGATGAGTCCACTGGATTTTTTGTTTCTTGGGCCTGACTGGCCCCATTTCTTTTTGTTGTCAGTACAAGATATGGCTTCCCTATGTAATTATGACATTTGTGACCGTCGCAAAACCCGGCTTGTTCGTACAAGCATGCATATTGAGAAAATCAAAATTTAAAAAATTCATGAAATTACACATGCTACAAAGAAATATACGTAAATTTTTATCAGGCCATTACTTGGAGAAGGAAGACTCAAATTGATTAAAACTATACACCATCTTATTCGCCTGCTCATGGAGAATTCAAAAATCTTTGTTTCGTTTCTGTAGCCTCAACAGTTTGCGTGTGATGTGTGTTTATTTACAATGCGGTAAACGTAAGCAAGATTGTTGTCATTTCTTCAACTAAACCGCCTTCATACCCATATGCATAAGTGACTACAGGGCTAATGCTACACCTTGGTTGATTTTCTAATCCATGGTGAACATTTTAAGCTAAATTGCAACATTGTAGACTAATGCAAACGGATGGCTGCAAATGTAAGTACCTGTAGTTACTGTACAAATCGATTATCTTGCTCTTCCTACTGTCTAGCACTATAATTCCACCACAGAAGGCTGAAACTTTGGTTATCCATTCCTTGGATACTGCTGAGAAAATTTTTTTTTTTTTTTTTTTTTAAATTGGAAGTTGTGCGAACAAGTCGGGTTTTTGCTGATATAATGGGAGTCTGTCCAGTATAGTGTCTGGATTGATTACAGAGGTGCTTCTCATACTGTTTATCATTTATAACAATGTGTAATGGACTGAACTTAGCTAGAAATGTCGCTTTGCTTGTCACGAACCAAATGCAACATTGCTTTTATGGTATGTTCTGGTGCCACTCTTTCTTTCTGATGTGGTATGTGCAGGTTCACTAGTCATGTTACAAAAAGTAAACAAAGGAAAATTCCAAGTTTGACTAGGGATCATAGTAATCAAACAAAGGTCACCTAGACCTGTAGATGTACAGTGGACATTTAGATTCAGTCACAGCTGTAGGAGTTAAAGATCCCTAATTGAAACTTAAAATTTAATTATTTCCTTGTATTTGTATGTATACTGTACATTCAGGTTAAAGTGTCTTATGTCAATATGTACTTTAGTTAGTACACTGTACCATTCCTAAGCCTAAATTATAGCATGATCAAATGTGTTTGGTGAGCATCACTCCCTGTGATGTATGATTAGTGCCCACTTTCCCACAATTTTTGTTGTTGGTTTCTATGTTTTTTTCATCTCTCCCTTCTTTCAAGAACTGACCAAATCTTTTCTTAGTATGACTCTAGCACCACTGTTCAAACTTTGTACTGTACAGTGGTATGGTGTATAATGCGTTGGTGTTGAAAGGCTGCAAGTACTAATTGTCTTTCCCACTGTATCCTCTTGTAAAGGAAGCTAACTAATACGTCACCACACATGCATACAGGAAGTCAGGAACTTGTGAAGCCATGGGCAATGAATTTGTTTATGTGGAAAACTGCAGCTAGCTATATGGTATTAGACTAGATACATATTTACTGTTTTCAAACCTGGGTAGTTACTTGTGCTATATTTATATCATGTGCAATGTTGACATTTGTTCTCTTTTTAGTAGTGTTTTGACTTTAGTTCTTTTGGAACTATTAATTTTAATATTGAGATGTTTTGTGGAGCACTGTCATGTAAATTTTCTTTAGCTGGATCCAGACCACATCCTAAAAGTACATTATTGATTTGCTCTAATGTGGGCACTTGAGGAAATAATTCAGACATGCATGTAGTTAAGTTATCCCTTAATTAGTACACTGGACACCTTGACAACCAAGACACTTTTCTGTTGGTCCCCCAGCAAATATTGTGCAGGTTCCATTGTATGTTGACATTATCAAGGTGTCCACTTTTCCATGTGCCTGTTTTGATTAAGTTCCATCAAAGTTGTTTTGCTATCTTACAAAATTTCCAACTGGGTGGTTTTAAGTGAAAGCTGATGATCAGGTGAAGGCTTTCCTTACAAGGGAGGACATCTATTCATGTCACTTCTTCATTGTTCTTTAGTTTTACAAATATGGTCATTCTGTCTGCGGTGGGTGGTACAGTTTCAACATGTACTACTCAGAAATTAAGAGAGTGTATATATCTGCTTTCCACATTCAACAGTTTGAACACAACATATATACAGTTGTTATGGTGATCATAAATTTATGTAGCTTAGCTGCATTGGCACTGTACACACTGTGTGTGCATCATGTTAAAAAAAATATATATATATATATATATATATATATATATATATATAAGAGAAGAAAAACTCTATTTGTGTGGTATACTAGTGACCAACTGAAAGGCCAGCCATGTAAATGTGTGTTGTCAACTTGAGAATCTTACTCAGTTCCATCGGTCTGTTGTCTATTGACTAAGTAGTCAGATGTCAGTTACTGATGGAGGGATATATGTGATTATTGTAGTGACATCTTCCTGTGGAATTTATTTCACAGGGGAATAAAACAACTTGTTTTGTGGTTTGTAAGTGTGTCAACAATCAATGTGTATTTCTCTATTGCATGTTGTGTAGCTCAATCAAACATTGGAGATGTTGGGGTTGAGTACGTTGACGTCAGCTTCTTGGAAAGAGATCATCCAAGGGTCGTATGTTGGTGCCGTCTTGTCTGACCCACGTGCTGCACTTGAGGAACCATTTTCATTTTCAAGCATCAGACACAAATGTGCGTGCGTGTGCGTGTGTGTAGTACATAGAGTATGTTTTAAGCTATCGTATTTTCTCCCTACAGCAGCCACAAGCATACACTCCATGTCATTTCACAGTTTTCAGCCGCCCAGGAGGAAATTTTCAACGTTCAACTATCAACGTCATATTTTGCATTCACCATCATCATTATCACGAGGTAGTTAGTGTAATTTCCCTTTTCCCAGCAGTAGGAAATATCCTTCCCTGTAGTCCTAAATGTGTTTGTAGCTATGTAGATTCTTTGTATCCTCTATTGAAGCCTACTATTGCACTGTATCCTATAGGGAGAGCTGTTAGTATCCTATAGGGAGACCTGTTAGAACTATTATTACACTGTATCACAGTATAGGGAGACAATATTCATGCTTGCTTTGCCCCATAGGATGGAGAACTATTCCCGGATACTATCGGAGCATTACAGAGCACAAACTACGCATGCTTGAAGACAGGGCAAACTCTGAAACAGACGATGCAACTATACAAGCTAAATACCTGAAGGTAAAACAACATCTTTGTAAACATTGTCTGTCTGTCTGTCTGTCTAAATCTGTTTTCTGTCACCCACTTTTCTCAAAATATTTTTTGTGTCAAGAGAAATGCTCATCAGCTGGGAGCATTTTAGAAGTTCCCATGTGCTGTTGTTTATTGTCCAGTACGCCGAATGCAATGGGATAGAACAAAACGTTGAGCTAAATACATGTTTGTGAATGTCATATTTTTTAATTGAAAAGACTCTGCAACATACATACAGTATCACTTTTCTTGAATGAAATATGAGTTTTAGAAGTCCTGTTGCTGCTTTCAATGTGTACTCAGAGCCACACATGAGTACACATTGTTGCTGCTGCTGCTGCTTTCATTGTTATTGTATGTTGTGTTTTCTACAGTACATGTCATGTGGTACCCATTACGCTGAGTGTTGGCTTGTGATTAGGAGATTACCCAGGGCTACAGGGATTTCCCTTTACAGGCTACTAATTGTCAGGAAATTAGGGATTATTTATACAGACGGCTGAACCAGGATTGTCAGGGCTTGATATGTAGATGACTTCCGACATGTGACTGAATTACTATGTTTTGGGTAGACATTCATACATTCCTTCTAATAGAAGTCTGTATATCACATGTAACTAAGCAAGCACATGCCCACTGCAGGGAAACTCTTGTGACCACTTTAGTAGATTGCATCATTTTGATTCCACAACTTGCATAGTTTTTGTTGTTGCTGTGGTTTTCATGATTGAGAGAAATTGCTGACCATTACTAGCATTTGGTTCAGTGGATGTTGTATAATTCTACATCATACACACATAGATATGCACATGAACGTATCATCGTATACACAAGTGCACACAGAGAACATGAAAAATGGCAAATGAAATTAACATTAGTAAATGTACAGCATTAACCATTACTCTAAAACAATACCCATTGATATCTGAGTACTTTTTGCACGGACACAAACTTGCTGGAGTCCCTGAAGCTAAATATTTGGGAGTTGCACTCGATTCTAAGCTTTCTTTTTAAACACCACATTGATGCCAAAGGCAAACCACACACTCCCCTTTATTCGTTGAAATCTGAAATCCTGCCATAAACAAGTGAAACTGGATGCTTACAACATAATTTTATCAAACCAATCTTTAATTATGTTGCCACAGTTTGGACACCACACTCAAAATGCCATATTAACAAACTTTAAGTTATTCAAAACCAAGTGGCATGCTTTATTGTCTCAGATTACAGAAGAACAAGTAGTGTATCAGCTATTAAAAACATGAAATCAGTACAATGCTATCATGAAGAATTACGATTACTAATGTTTTTTGTTTAAATCTTACACGGACTTGCTGAACTAAAATGCCAAATTATATTACACCTACTACACTTGGAAATAGTATCAAATTTGTCCGGCCATCAGCTCAAGTTGATCCTTATTAATTCAATTTCTTCCCCCAATCAATTCACTTGTGAAACAAGTTACAAATTGACAGTATCATTACCAAGAGTTAATAATAATGGAGGATTGTTATTTCTTGCTATTACCTTCAGTGACTTCAGATCTCTAATTATGTTTTAGATATTGTACTATACTCATATATTTTGAGTTTTACAATTAACAAATATAAATAAATAAATAGCATGTATGTGTACAGTACACACTGAATGTAAAAATGTCAACATTGAAAGAGGGTTTGAAAGGCATACGAATGCATTTGGATATGTATATACTACAATCAGCTTTCTAGTCTAGAAAGTGATTAGGGTCTAACTCAGTAACTCTAGAACTACAAAGATTTAAAATAGCATCAACTGTCCAATAATTTAGTCATACCACAATATCAAGTTGACAATACCGTACCATTTATGAAATATCGAAAACTGCTCAGCACTACTTCAGTCAGGTTACCGTACACATGGCAGTTCAGTAAGGTTGTGTTCTGTTCATTAGGAGGTGGTAAGCCAGGACCCAGCATATGTAATGAGAAGATACGAGAGTGGCAAGTATGCCATTGATGAAGAAGTACGCTCCATCTACTGGCAGGTGTGTGACTGTTAATGGATTATGTGTTAACGTGTTGTGTGCATATATTGTTAGGCAGTGATTTTGCTGCAAAGGGTGAGTCATTATGTGTGTGTGCTTAAAGCACAACAGCTCATGCTCATTTTTCCTACAAATTTGTGAGAGGATGTATGGTGGCAACTGAGATTTCTTTAAACTTTATATGTTTGTGGCATACCAAAACTGAGGCATTGCCCCTGAAAGGAAACTATAATATTTGTGTGTAAAATGCATTGATCCTAAACATAGCTAAAGTGTACTTCTGACCTCATTATTGAGGCTTCTCTATACATTTGTGCAGTACACTGACTTCTCTATGTGTGACAAAAGACAAACTCTCCATTTAAACTCTGTTACTGCTAGAATGTGTAGTGTTTGGTGTCTTGTTAATTAGAGACAGAAAGAGCTCAGAGATATGGACACTGTTCAAGGTAAACTATGCCGTCATGAGGTTGTGTAGTGTTTACCATGTGTTTGTTTGGGACAGAGTCTGAACTGGGATCCAAAGAAAACCCAATGACTGTATCAGTCATTCCAAAGAAACGTAAGTTTGTGTGTGTGTTGTGTGTGTGTGTGCAGAGAGGAAGTGTATGTATACTGTAGCTTAGTATGCATTCTCACGCACACACACAGAGAGAGACACACACGCGCACCCACACACAGTGACCATAACACTTATACCATTTGCACAGTTTATTCCTTCCATCAACACTGTTCACTCTATTAGATGGAGTCATATCAGAGATGTGGAGTTTGTTCAGAACGTTAGGAGTTATTTTGGTGCTGTTGGGTTTGTTCTCATCATCCATGGTGGCTAAGATCAGAAGTGGAGGTGAGTGCAGTAAAGGTGCACCGATGTGACGTTTAGCTGATATTCTCATAACTGATATAAAATAATATTATCAAGCTGATAAACAAAGTCGATCTGATCTAACAGCATAGCAAAAATTTGTACTCTAAATTCAGTTATAAAGTGACAGTGTGGGACTTGATTCAACGGTTGACATTAGGCATTAGAGCTCAGGTGCCCATAAAGGTGTTTATGTATATCTGTATCTGCTGCTTGCTTACCAACCTGGTACTGATATGTAATATAGCCAATAACCAATAGCTGATCTGATTATTGGTACATGTCTAGAGTGTAGTACATAGCTGTGTGCATATGTGTGGTGCATTTTTCCTATTTTCACAATGCTGTTCATTCACTTTTCTCTTCCATAGCTAGCCAAATGGTAGGAGACTTTCAGCCAAATGTTGGAGAGAAAACTTATACATTTGAAGATGTCCAAGGAGTAAGTGCGTGTGCGTGCCCGCATGTGTGTGTGTGTCTGTGCATATAGAGTGTGTTTTCATGTGTGCATAGCTATAGAAGGTGGCATTTTCTACAATGCAGTTTTCCAGATACTGCATAAAATCATAACTTATGAATGCCTGACCACATAGATGTCACAGTCATCTGTTGTGTTGTTTCATGCTGAAAGAGCCTGTGACTCCTACTCTGTAGCTGGAAAATTTAAAGTTCTTTTGTCATATTCACAAATGTCATGTATCACTTTTCTTATACAAAGCCACTTGTTGTGTTTGGGTGGTTAAAAGAAGGCTTGTGAGGGTTGTGGGTGTGTGATTTTAAGATCACAAGATGTATGACCAACCTCTTCTGGGGGCTGTAATGAGTTTTGAGTTTATGCACGTGTGTGAGGTTCAAATTGCTGTGAAATTGAGACTTGACCTTGAAATCCTCAGTGTTTTGATTTTACTGTCTTGACAGTGCCCCAGGAGGCATGCGCACAAATATAAAGGGAATGTCACTAAGGCCTCATAGATTATGAAATCACACACCGGGGATTACGACTTCAACTTTTTTTGGAAAAAAAAAAATACTGTACATATGAACCCATTTAGCCCACTATAAGGTATTTTATTATTTTTAAAATCATTTGGAACTACCTCATGAATATGATTCATGACTGGATTAGCTTACCAATGGAAGTGGGAGCTAATGGTGCTACAATGTTATTCACTGATTGGTTAATCAGTTTGAGTGCTCATTACCTGCATGTCATCATTTTGTGGCCAATTTGAACACAGTAAGTTTTTATACAATAGGAAGTGTGTCTCTGTTCATGAAGTATAGAGCCAAGTCCTGCTTTGTCTCTTTACAAGCTTTCTAGCTGAAAATCAAGGGAATGGCTTAATCACAAAGTGATTTCAATAATAGTACCAGGATCCTAAAAGTGCTACAAGGTGCCCTGTGATGTTTAGAAATGCATTCAAATGTTTGTCTGACACTTTTATGCTTTGATTTCTTTCCCTTAACATTTACATTATTTGAGCAGTACACACAAGTAGTACTCACTGTAGTATTTTATCCAGTACAAGAATATTGTTTGCAATGCTTTTGCTGAAATATTCTCTTTTGCCTGAAATCTCCCTTATCAGACTTACCTACTGTACAATATGGTGCCAGACCTTCTTTTTGTCTTTATTATGGAGGATTTTTGCCTTAATTTTGAGTGCTTGTTGAGATGTGCATGTCATGTTCTGTCATGTAGGTTGATGAAGCTAAGGATGAACTACGTGAAGTAGTTGAATTCCTTAAGAACCCGGAGAGGTTTCAGAAACTTGGTGCCAGACTGCCCCGAGGTATGTATGATACTTTTGTATCACCTGACCCCATGTGATCCATGGCCAGGCATCCTGCTTGTGGGCCCACCTGGTACAGGCAAGACCTTGCTGGCAAAGGCAATCTCTGGGGAGGCTGAGGTGCCTTTCTACTTTTGCTCAGGCTCAGAATTTGATGAGATGTTTGTGGGAGTAGGGGCATCAAGAATGAGACAACTATTTGGTAATCTTGATATATAGAGTATCGTGCATACATACTACATGCACAAGTGCGCGCGCGCTCACACAGCACACACTTAACACACTACATTAGACACTACACACATGTACATTTCTTCCTCACTCCAGCTAGATTGGGCACAATAGGTACAGTATATGCCAATTTGCGCACTAGAACTTACAGGTGTAGGATTACTATTCGAAAACTTACTACTATACCTGACAAGGCCTCAATGTGATTAGTGTCATAACCTATAAGTGCAGCCTCAAACATGGAGTCCAGTTACAACTGTAAACAAATCTTCACTCGTAATACGATTTAATTTCTGTCTTTTCTGTCTGATTCGTGTTTACGTATTAAATGTTTTTGTAGTGAGGTTGTTATTTCCTAGAATTTAGTGTAATGTGATGTAGTATCCCTGTAATTTCAGGACAGTGGTGTTTGCTTCACCTGAGCTCTTGTTTGAGTTGATCTATGTGATATATAAGATATCTATTATGCATTACTCATGTACTCACTCTTCTCTGCTGTGCTCACGAACTAATTGTAACTCCTACAACAACAGCATGTGTTCTTGGAATAGTAACAAAGCTCACCAAGTAAGAGGCTTGGCAAACCCGCACAAGTTGGTGTGTACAAAGTGATGCCATCAGGTGATATCGTCGACTTAGCACACAAACCAGTCCATACTGTATAGCCAGTCCATACTGTATAGCCATTTCCCAGAGGTCAGTTAAGTTAATCATAACACTAACCCTTACACATGCACACACACACACACACACACACACACACACACACACACACACACACACACACACACACACACACACACACACACACACACACACACACACACACACACACACACACACACACACACACACACACACACACACACACACACACACACACACACAGAGAGGCTGAAGAACCACTATTTGAATTACCTATAAAAACTGCCTATCTTTGGTGCTGGGTAACCCAATTTTAATTCAGGCGAGACAACCCTCCAGGAGGGTACAGTATAGGCTCTGTACAAAATAGCTAGTCTAGGTGCTGTTCAGTAGCTCCATCACAAGGATCCCTAGACCTGCCTGATCTCCAGTACACATGATCACGGACAGGAATGCTGCCAATAGCCTCACTACCAGCACAAACATGTGTGCATAGACACTACACACATCACATGTAATACTACTTCTGTTCATTTACAGAGAAGGCTCGTAAAAACAAACCTTGTGTGTTGTTCATTGATGAGCTAGATGCAGTGGGTGGGGCTCGTATTGCATCATCATTACACCCCTACTCCAGGATGACCCTCAACCAGTTGCTGGTGGAGATGGATGGGTCAGTCTGTCTGTCTGTCTGTGATATGTGTGTGGACAATTTTCCTTTGTGTGGCCTTATTGTTATCAATAGGTTGTTCAGCAAATCGTCTCTCAGACATAGTTATTTATTGTATGCTCATTATTCAGTTATTTAGTTAGGAAGTGTCTTAGCATACTCTGTACTTTTGTGGATATGTTCTATTGTCCTATATGGTTATATCATGTAGTAGATTTAGCAAACTATTTACCCAAATTCCATAGTATTTGTTTTGTATTGGTTTGTGTGTGGCATGATCCACTCACTACATTTCCCATATTGTTTCACTAGATTTATCATATGATGAAACCCTGTATAAAGAAGGTCACTTGAACCAGTCAACTGTATATAGCTAACCTGATGATGTACTTTGTGTACAGAGACCTGTCTAATGCAGCCACTTGTTTAATAAGGTCACTGTGTGATATAATCACTTGTCTAAAATCAATTGAATAGCCTCTATTTTGTTGTATTTACAAAGAGACCTATTTGCCTCTTGCTTCAGGAAGGGCACATTTTACTATGAGTATGGTTACATATCCACAGGTTCAAGGAGCTAGATGGAATTATTATCATTGGTGCAACCAACTTTCCGGAATCCCTAGACAAGTAAGCATTCTCTTCAGCACACTACCCCTCTATCTTCCCATCATTCTCCAGGGCATTAATTAGAGCAGGGAGATTTGACACGCGTATTAATACCACGTTACCAGATGTCAGAGCCCGACATAAGATCCTACAAGTCCATGCAGCAAAGGTGAAATTACATCTAGGTAAAGAAAACAGTGTTTATATTGTGTAAACTTGTTTATATTGTGTAAACTTGTTTACATATTGCCTAGCTTGTTGTGTAAATATTACACATTAAAACAGTGATACATGTCTATTCTGGCTACCTTTATACCAGACTTTCCTGACTTTATTTTTACATACAAACAAATGGTTACTCAATTCTCATTCTTAGCAACCATAATGAAGTTAGAGACTGTTGTAGTATAGCAATCTTATTTACTTCATCCATTACATGTTTCAGAGATGGATCTGGAGACAGTAGCAAGAACGACAACCGGGTTTAGTGGTAAGGTTGTGTGTGACATCATATTACATCATGATGGTGTTGTGTGTGGCTTATTCAGGGGCTGACCTTGCTAATTTGGTTAATCAGGCTGCCCTGCGAGGCTCTGCTGATGGAAAAGATGCAGTCACTATGAAAGATTTTGACTGGGCCAGGGATAAAATCATTATGGGTAAGTCCACTTCCTGGTAACAAGGAAATACCCCGGGGGCTGCCAGGAACAACAAAATGACATAGTGTCTTGTTTATTGTGAGGTCATAAATTACAAGTCATAATGGAGTGCTAGGGATTTTGTGTGTTTAAATGGAGTCATTTGACATTGGGCACTCTGTAAACTATTGGTGAAACATCTCTCTGTAGTAGAGGTGGACCGATTTTTAGTTGTTGTGCAGTATGTTTTTATAACTGAACCACTAAGTATTTAACATTTAGTAATACCGCATACCAAGAATACCGAGAGAATAACTGGAAATTACCGGTTTTCAAATTATTTAAACAGTATTATGGCAGAATTTGTTAGCAAGAGTGGAGCAAAGAGCGTAGCATGGGACTACTAGAAAGGTACTAATGGGAGACCAGTCAAATATGGGAGTGCTATTATCACCTTGTCTAAAAATTTTACCTCCAATTTGTTTTCCCACTTGAAGAGTAAGCATTGCGTAGTCTACAATGAGGTTATTGATGCAATGGGAGCTTATACATATTTAGTAGGTATTTAGTAACACCACAATATTTATAATTAATTTACCGTGGTATGATATTGATCAATACTGCCCACCCCTACTCTGTAATGGGGGCCACAGATTTTCATCAATTAGGATATGTGGCTAGGCCTAGTGGGGACAAAATCCTTGCCCTTAATGTGGCAGTTATTCCTATTTAATAAGTCCCCTGTATAAATATAAGTTTGGAATGAGGTTTTGCCGTATTATTTGAGAATACCTGGTATATTTATATAAAGCTGAAAAGCTGTCTGACTGTCTACAATTCTGATGGCGTCCAACAATTTTATCGCCAGCTGATGCATGTAGCAAAATGGTTTTTGTGTCAAGCAAAGTGCTCATCATCTAAGAATTATATCGTTTCTAAACTAAGCTTTTACTGCTGTCGTTTGTCCTCTTGAAGGCATTGGTGTAGAAGAAAACTTGAGCTACATTCCTGTTAAAACTACAGACAAACAGCCATAGTGTTAGGGCTTAAAACTGCTAACCCAAAGGTCCAGGGTTTGATTCCTACCCACGACAACTGTTTTCTTCTCAGTGCCACATTTTTGTGACATGTTTTTTCATGTGTCAGATATTGACAGCATTTACTCAGCAATTTGTGCACATATCGACATAATTCATGAGCAAAATGAAATGCTAATCATCTGGCTACCTCACAAAGTTTATTGCAAGCTTCTACATGCTTTCCTTCGTCAGCTATAGCACGCTGAAGGCCATGATGTAGAGAAAACTATCTCTGCATTCCATTGCAATCCACAGGACAAACAGTTCAGCTGGTATAGCACCTCTCTGAAGTTGTTGCGGTTTGTATAGGATGTGACTTTGAATCCCACTGGTGGTGTAATTTTTTTTCGTTTTATGTACTATTTTGTGTGCACTTTTTCTTGTTTGCTCATAGTAAGTTCATAACAGCTTCACAGCATATAGACTGTTGAAAAAGTATACAGTAGCACATTTGATAGGTATAGTGCAGGCATGGACAGCCTTTGGGTGCATGTTTGTTAGTCCCATGTGTTCTATTTGAAAACACTTTCTTGGTGTTTTTGTACTTACAAAATCATTACACTGTAATACTGCAACTAGGGCAATATATTCCTACAGGTGTACCAGTCCAGTATCATAGTGAGACATTCGGTTAATGCTCAAACTTTACTGACAAAGATAAGCTGGCATATCCATAATGTTAATTGTCTTAGTTAAGCTGTATGTATACTGTAGTACTGGTATTCAGTATATAAGGCTCAAGTACATACCAAATGAACAGTAATTAGAATTTTAGTTAATGTGGAAATGGTCCTGCACATAGGGCATATACCAATGCTAGTACTTTAATAAAGCAGTAAAATACTCTAATAGAACAGTCAGTTAATATGAATTAGAGCTGGGTGGTATGAAATTAGTACGGTATTATATAAAATATCACAGTACAATACATACCACGGTATGGATTATATTTTTGAAATAAAGTAATATTAAGTGAAACTTTCTTATGGAAAGGGTGATAGAAAGTTGATGAAACATGCTAAAATGCCTTTAGTGCAATTAGAAGGTTATCTTTTACATTGGCAAAGTATCTTCACATTGGTAACAGCGGGAAATAACAGGATGATGCTATCAATCAGTTGCCATCTAACTCTAGACGGTATGGCGGTATTTTCTAAATTCATCCAGTACGGTAACGGTATCATTAAAATACCTTCTCCTACGGTATGTACCGGTATATCGCCTAGCTCTAGCCCTTATAAACCATGTTTAAATTCCTACATACATTTCTCCAGTGATTGGCTGTCCACAATTCAGTAGTGTTCTTTGGAGGGTACTGCTGTACTTACATTACAGCAATAGCTAGCTCTGTAGTGTAGCAGGTGTTGTGAGTAAGGGAAAATAAGGGTACCGAGACAGTTGTTAGCGATAGGTCAAGTGAAGATTGGGGGTTGTTACTAGTGTTATTGAAAACTATAGGTCAATAGATTTTAAAGGAAAGTTGACCAGTACATTTTTTGTTGTACAGGTCATAGTTTTGTACTTACCTACAGTCGGGAGACTCCCCATGTAATACTGCTCAGTACATGTCAACAATTTATCTGTACATTGGCCATTGAATTGTAATAGCTTCGTACCATGAGTGTTTAGTTTGTAGCTTTCGTAACTCGGGATCAGTAAACTATCACATTCACCATACCTTTACTATTGGTATCAGATATAAAACTTTCTAAAGCACTTGATCAAGTTTAAAGTTTCGTCTTCTGAAAGTTTCTATTGTACAGTACAGTACAAAGCCTTGTGTTAAGAATCAAGAGTGTGTGATACTGTATGTACAAAACCTTAAGCATTATTATTTGAAAACACTGGTGATAGTTTGTTTACCTGTAGTGTGACAGTTAAGAGGTGTCTTGTTTCACTCACAGGTGCTGAGAGAAAGAATGCTGTAATTGCTGAGGAGAATCGACGGCTGGTAGCTTACCATGAAGCAGGACATGCTGTGGTGGCTCTGTGGACCCCAGGTATGTGTAATATGTCATGTTTGCTGTAACTACATACTGTGTCATGTTACACCACAGGAGCAATGAAGGTCTACAAGGCTACTATAGTACCAAGAGGTAGTGCACTAGGAATGGTGAGTAGCTCACATGATCCATGATGATGATGTCATCATTACTGTTGTCATGGTGACCACAGGTTGCTCAATTACCAGAGAAGGATGAACTACACTGGAGTAGGAAACAATTATTAGCTAGGATGGATGTGGCAATGGGTGGACGTGTAGCTGAGGAAATGGTGTTTGGAGCTGAGAATGTTACTAGTGGTATGTGTAGTGTGTTGTGTGCGTGTGTGTGCGTGCATGTGTGTGCGTGCATGTTTGTGTGTGTGTGTAGTGTGCTACACAACACCAACACAATAGTAATACAAGCCACTACACACATGTAGGAGCATCCAGTGATGTCGAGGTAGCCTCCAGACTAGCCCGCACCATGATCACCAGATATGCCATGAGTGATGTGGTAAGCCTCACTGTCACTCTTTGTAGTGTGTTGTGTCACCCTGACCCTCATAGGTGGGGCCTGTGGCACCAATGGAGGATGAAAAGACAAGCCCAGAAATGTCCAACCTTATTGAACAAGAAGTAAAAAGATTCACAAAGGTAAATTTCAGAGTATATGATCACCTCTCTATTGGTCAGTTGTTTCCACTAGGGCTAAAATGAATATACCGAATATTCGAATTCGTATTCGATTTGAATTCGTTTGAGACAATTTTGCAATTCGAAACATCGAAGTTGCTAGTAAGGATGGCAGACACTAGTAATAAGGAATCTCTACAAATGCTCTGTGAACCGAGTAGTTTGTATGGCAAAATGAGTTCAGCAATGAAAAGCCTTTTCGCTCACTACAAACAAATAGAAAACCTCTCTATGCTAAGTTACGAGAAGCCATACGACTGTGCGTGTAAGTGTTGCTATTAATGTTAAAATATTCTTACCCAGAACAGTAGCTGTTACACTTTAAGATAAGAACTGCACCACGGGAAAACTATAAACTGATAATCTGTGTATAGCAGCCATCTTGGAAACTAATCAAAACACAGAACAATCCGGACAAGAGAGTATGTATTAAAATATTTGTGGTGTCTAATCGTCTGAATTGTGTAATAGAGGCCACACCACCATAGGGGTAACCAGATATAGTTATGCTATATAGCAAAAGTTACACCACTTCTGTTTTCTCAATGATTAGAATAATACATCATGCAGTAGCTACTGTAGTTTTATTTCACAGAATATACAATAATCGGATCGGTATAATCGGTATAGGTACAGATTAATTGGATATCGGTACAACTGAAAAATCCTTATCAGTACAACTCTAGTAGCTAGCTAGCAGCTAATAATTATGTGCTATTTCTTATTATTAATTTTGTATTCCAAACATCATTAAAATTTGATATCTTAATAACTTCAGTAGGTGCATGGCTTTTGAAATGAAGTATAAGTGTCTGATGATGACACTGTATTTCAGTATTGTATTGTATATAGAATATTCTATTATTCGTTCTTGACTAAAAACATTCGTTCTCTTTCATTTAGAATATTCGTTTTAGCCCTAGTTTCCACACTACTAAGTGTTCTATTTATATAGAACAGAAGATATTATATGGAAACTCAGGACAGTTATTAGACCAGAGGTGTCCACATTACACACAGGTTCCGCTGAACTATTTCAGTGCACATAGAGAAGCTAACTAAACTATAGTGTGATATCACGGAGCAGTAACCTTTGAGCTATATACCCTGATAGTTCTAAAACTGAAGTGGCTTAACTGTAATGTACTCTATGATTAGGACAGAGGCCATGTTGTACTATAAACTTCCAATGTATCCTGTCATGATCTCAAAGAGAAGTTCATTCTATTAAACCCCAACCCCTCAGCATCGATATGAAGTGGAATTCGCTCTCACAAACCTTCTCTGAGCCACAGCATGGCTTAAGAAATGAGCAATTTACTGATCACAATTTGAAATACACTACAGGGGCTTTAGATGCCATGTTTGGTACATTTTTCCCATGTAGACATCTGGGACACCCCCTCTATTCTGATGACTGCAGGACAAACTTGAAATTTTATTAACTTCTGATCTACATTAGCTGTGCACAAAATAACACATACTTGGACATACTCGAGCTTTACAGCACAACATATCAAACATACAGTTAGATATTCTAAATTCACTCATACAAGTGTATAATGTAGCAATTTAGTTATGTACTGCTGTAATTGAACAGCTCCAACGTGACTAGATTTGAAATCTTTTCCACACAAAATCAAACACATTTTGTGCAAGTTAAGGCTGGTTTCCATATAGCTGCAAACTACCTACGTTATTGGCTGATTCAGAATGTCTACAGTAGCCTGCGACTTGCTGTGGTTGGCCTGCAAGTTTAGCAAACCTTGGCAGGCAGTAAAGGTATGCCTAATTTGTTACAACACGGCACGTTACAGGTGTTTTAGTGACGCTCTATGAAGCGTGGTATACTCGTAGGCACAATGCTTGGCTTCTTCATGTTGAACATTGCCGGCATCTTCCTGCAGTGTTTGTTTCCATTAACAAATCGTCCTGTCTGCGATGCCGGTAGAGCTGGGAAGGTTGAACTTCTCTCAACTTTTACGTTGGCTGCGGCACAGTTGTTGCAATACCGGCGAGATATGTTTCCATATTCTGTAAAGTTCCCTTGTCAAGACCCTGGTAATAATCGCAGGCAATATGCAGGCAGTTTGCGGCTATATGGAATCCAGCCTTAAAGTAGGCTCCTATTGTACCTCTGGTTTCCACTCTGTCACACTGCAAGTTCTGTTAGTGTTCAATTTCAAATCAAAGCTGACATTTGCTGTTTGATAGTAATTGGTAAAGATTATTAACCTACTCCGATCCAGATAAATAACCACTTTCACACCAAAAGTCATTGTCCTCATAGGCGCTATGCTATCAGTCAACTGTGATAGAATACTCACTAACATTTGTAGAATACTCTAATAGAACAGTCACAAAATATCTAGATTGAACAGTCACACAGCTTGGTAACTCAAAAGGAATGTACTTTGTTAAGAAAACACTACTGCAAGTGTGTATATACAGTGTACAGCATATATAATTTCTTGTAAAAGATTTGGTGAACAGTTTTAGGCAATGGTAAGCTGTGATTGATTGAATGCTTACAATCCATTATCTGTGTATCATAAAAATGATGCAATGTTCAAAAACGGCACTGTTAGATGCAGAGAGCTTATACATATTTGAGACGATGGGAGCCTGAATGCCAGCTATCCTCATCTTACTGAATACTCACCCAAAATAGCTGATTTTTGTTAATGCTTTTTGATGTTTTCTCTTGCTCAATATTTTGTATGCTGTGTGCATTACAGTGCAACCTCTCTCAAAGGACATGGCACATTTAACCTCTTAATGAAGGACAGTTTCTGAGATCCCTATAGATCTCTACCAGTACAAATTTATCCCTGAAAGTTTAGGGACATCTTAATTGCTTATAACAGTGGAACCTCATGAATGTCAGTTGGTTCTAAATAAGGAGATTCCATTTTAAGCTTATGCCTTTTATGTACAATTTTGATTGATTTTATGCTGTGTGTATTGTTTACAGGAAGCATACGAACGTGCCAAGCACGTGTTACAGACACACACTGTTGAGCATAAACGATTAGCAGAAGCTCTACTGAAGTATGAGACTCTGGACTTGGAAGAAATCAAACTGGTTGTCCAGGGAAAACCACTGGATAGATCATTATAACTTATAGTACCACCTTCACACTCAATGAATTTGATTGTGGGTTTAACTAAAATGATACCTGCATACTGTCACCAAAACAACATAATGTAATTTTTATGTACAAAAAGAAAAAGAAAATTTTAATGGAAGTTGTAGTGCTGTTAAAAATTGATACACTGGGCAATTATGACGTGTTATGTGTTCTGATCATCGCTGTTAGCATGAAGTAGATAGTTCTCTACCCGTCTCCTCTCCTTGCCGACCTCTTGTTGCATCTGTATTCTGTGAGGACAAAATAATGACATGTTACTATTGTGAAGGGTAGTCCCATGAGGCAAGCTAGACCTACTATTAGTATACAATCATAATTATTGTGGACATGTAATGGCTGGCTTATTTTGGTGTGGCAATTATATATATATATATATATATATTAACATATTTTGTATACATGAATAATGTGGTGTTGTGTGTGGAATTGGTTAAACAAGTAGAAGAAAATTTGTGACTGGATTTGCAATATCTGTGCTAACAGTGATTATGAACAAATTGATAGCCACATTCATACTCCATACTTTCTTGCCCCAAAATACCAGTAGCCTTGTCTGCTTTTGTATAAGGCTATGAAGAAAGAATAATTGTCGGGGTATTTTCATGGCTGTAGACTGTACCAAGCAGGTGAAATTAGTGGTGAAATTGGTACGAAACTTCTTGTGGTAATGGATTACTATTGCAGTGTCTAAAGCCATCAGCAGCTCCACTTAAGCTGTTTTTGGCCATGTGCGTGCCAATATACTGTTCTTACAATTCTGAGTGCTCACCCTCCACCCCTACAAGGCTACTTGTGGTGTACAGTTACACACCAAATAAAAATTAAAACAGAAAAATCTATGTCCAGAGTTTGTGTGATTGCAATTGTGAAAAACAAGTACATAAATTCAGTGGTTAAATACTTTATATGTTGCCTGTCAATCTCCAATGTACTTAGTTACATTGCCCCACAAATACTGGTGTATAATCAACACTCTCTAATACAGTAGTCAATTGTAATTGACAGTTGTTTTTTTGGGAGGGGGGGGGGGGGGGGGGAAGTTTACAAACAATATCTTTTAGCCTGTAATCTTGCCGTCTTTTCTTTCACTAGGGTAAATCCAGGGGGTGTACTCCATCACCTCACCCCAGTACCCATCCACATTAAATTACAAATACCAAAATTTTGGAACTGAATATTTAAATTAATGAACAAACTAACAAATCATTTAAGAATTTTCTGCATAACTAGGTATTTGAAAGGGACAAATTCATACTGATTACTACTACAATTTGAATGTTACACAATGAAAAGTCATTCACATGCATGAAAAATGACAGTTCAATAATGTCAGTTTTCAGTAACTTAAAAGGCAAAGTGTATAATTGGCATTAAATACGAATGACTATTCTTGCATTAAACCCTTAGTTTTGAGTTACAGCATAACTTCAGCTTTTTGTCAACACAATACAAACACTATAGTTCTTCAAGATCAGGATATTCTAATAGAACAGTCACCACATACAACACAAGTTAAGTTTTAATTTTACAGTACCTATAGTATGTTCATGTTGAGCTGAATCCTCAAAACATTTAATAACTCATGGATGCAATTACACACAATCTTGAAATTTGGCTCATTTGTAGTACTGCTTGACCCGCTAAAAATATTGCAAATTTTTTTTGTTCAAATGTTTGACATAATATTTATGGCCAATCAAAATTTTCACAATGCATTTCCTATGGGGAAGCCATTTAAGTACACCATCCATTACAGTCCTTTCCTGAACTTGTAATGGAGCCAAACCGTACATGTCTGTTGTTGACACCTTTGCTGTTACCAATAATCATCCGGTAGGCTGAAATGTTAACTCTGTTGAGAAAAAATCCACTTAAAATTTTTAGCTATTTTTCAGGATTCAGTTCAACGTGAACATACTATAGTGTGCTATGCTGTAGTGCTACAAATTCTGTCTATTATCATCTCAATATTTACACCTTGGGTTGTTTTGAGTTGAAGGATGCTTTTTGTGGTTTTTAGGTGTGCGTTCTATTAGAATTTTTGCAAAAAACATTGGTGATTCCCCTTATTATGAACCCAATATTGTGGTTCATGATATGGTTTATTTTAGATGATTTGCTGAGTAGGTTGCCTGTTAGCCATGAAACACTGGAGTCATGCTGATATACTGGAGGGAATTTAATTTATTTGATGCACCTAATTTGGTCCTTCACCAAACAATTAAGTAACTGACTGTTCTATTAGAGTTGATGTTTCTCCCTGTAAAATCCATTTTCACATGCAATACTATTGACACACACAACACTATCATGCTTAATGCTTCAGGCACCAATTATGTTTAAAAGTATAGTTAAACAACAAGTGAATTCATTTGGATATCTGAACTCCATTGAATAATAGAGCTCTGTTTAATTACTCTAATAGAACATACACTAATGATGAAATACTCTAATTGAGCAGTCACGTAGGTGAGTGACCTGAGGTTTGGATAAGCAAAAATCCACTGTATACAATTTAGACACTTGTGCATTAAACAACTCTTTACCAAAAATTGGCTATAAAGTTTTATATAAAATTCTGGGGGAGGGAAGGTGGGGGAATCCCTTGCGCTTTACCTGATGTTGAATGTGCATTAAATATAATAACTCAGCTCATGTTTTACTAAGGCTATAAACAACTGCAAGGTGTTATTTTTGAATTTTGACACTTGCTTTATTTATATTCAAACACTACTACACTACACACTGCAATAGAAAACAAGATATAATAATTTTATGACCTTGTATGGAAACTTGAAAATTTCTGCAGTGAATGAACTCTATAACGGCCACTTTATATAAGAAAAGTCTTTTTAGATAAAGTATAGAGCCTTCTGTTGGGACCAAAGTGTGCTATTCTTATATTTGGGGTTTCCTGTTGTGTCCTTATTTCAAAGGGTGTGATAAAATAGGCAAATACATACACTTAACCTTACAGTTGCTGTTGTAACTCGAGGATAATGGCCTCCAGTTGACGTCGTTGAGACTCTCCTTCCTTTGTGAGTGTCTTGAGTTGTGTCTGTAGTTGGCTGAGTTGACCATCCCTCACTGACACCAGCTCCTCAAAATAGTTCTGTTAACACCACAACACGTATCAACCATTAACTTTTAATGTAATGTACATGACAAAATGAAGGAAGTATAATATAATATGCTTTGTGTAAAGTGACCTGTTTACAGTGATAACAATCAGAGAATAGAAGGAGTATATCCTTTGCATAAACCACCTTGTCCAGTCTTGCTAATCATTTGAAATATAACATAAAAACTTGGCATATTATCTGTCAAATTTTATCGATCCTAAATTTCCAAATAAATATATAAATCTTTATCAGTTATTTTGTATGCACACTCATAATCAATTCAGTTATGGCAGAGTTGTGATCATAGATGAAGTAAGAATTGCAGTCAAGTTTATAACAAGTGTACACTGAGACATATTTGGGGGTGTGGATTGTTATTTAATACAACATCTACATGACCCGTCAATACAACAACATTACACAAGTTTTGATTTTACCAAATCAAAACTGGGATTATATAATATAGGGGTCTGCAATATGTCAATATTAATCGTATACTTGACACTGCAAAACTATTGAAAACATTATAGAAATAGGATCGGAATATTGTGGTGTCAAACTAAACAAGTGTTCACAGTGTATAGGGTAGCAAACGTTGTTGCTATAAGCAGCTATATCACATGTGTGTTCTCTTTTGATCAACCTTTTACTTTACAGTTAAAGGTGCTGGACACAGGCATTGCACAGTATCAATACTGATGTATCATCTTATAAAAGGAGGCTTCCACACACATTCAATTCTAAACATTTGAAAGACCATCACTTCCGCACATGAATTTTTCATCCATTAAACTACATTGTTGCTTACTTCATTCAATCCAAAAGCATTTTTTTTATGAACTGTCAATGTTTCTGTATTAGATGTTTGTGTGGTAGGTCCTTTTTGTCAAATCCAGTCACAAATAATGATGATAAAAGTTTTGGTGGTAGTACAGAGCCCTTAGTGGGCTATTCATATAACACAAGTATGTTGTACCAGACCACATATTTGAATAGTCAATACAATTTCTTGTGACATTACAAACTGTAATCTCTTTGACAAACGTAGTTAACTTAGTTACACTTGGTTGCTCTCTTCCCAGTTGCACAGAGAATTATTTACAATTATTTATATTATCTGTTAGTAAAGTATTAACATTTAAATGCTCATAACTTCCTGTGCATGAAATGGTAGCCAGTACAAATATAATAGAAGCAACAAAAATCAAAAGTGACAGTTTGTGTTAAGTTGTGAATAGACAACACAAATAATCACTAGATAGCCAGTATTACACATACATGTTCCCACAAAGCATTCAGTTACCATATACAAGGTCATGCCTACCCAGTGAAACACTGGGGCACTTGTCAGGTGCTAGAAGCCATTACAAGCAAATCCTCACTGGGCAGGAGTGGTAACCAGCAGGTGGCTATACTATGCCTCATAGGTGAAGATGTGGGCACCCGATGTCCTTATGAAACATTTGGCATTTGGTCCTCAGTTAACACCAGGTCTCCAGTTAACACCAGGTCCCCAGTTAACACCAGGTCTCAAGTTAACACCAGGTCTCCAGTTAACACCAGGTCTCCAGTTAACACCAGGTCCCCAGTTAACACCAGGTCCCCAGTTAACACCAGGTCCCCAGTTAACACCAGGTCCAGTTAACACCAGGTCCCCAGTTAACACCAGGTCCCCATACAAACACATCACACACTATACACACAAAGCACTACACAGTTTACCTTTTGCTCTTTCTCAGTTTTGAGTAGTTCTCTTAGCTGCACTAACTCCTCCCCAGGTGAAGGATGGGTCAATGTGATCTCCTCCATTAAAATAGAACTGTCTAGTTTCTTATCTTCCATCAAATCATCTTCCTTACTTGACTGACTACAGGAGCGACAAAGAAGTGACATGAATAACAAGGATCAATGTGTGTTTTCTTTGTCACTGCCTTCCCAGATTAACAACCCTCTCCCTGATCTCACACCTTTAAATGCTGGGAGGGGGCACAAAGCCCAATGTACATGAGATTTTAATTGGTTGTAGACCATGTCATAGACAAGTATAAGGAAAAAATGAATTTTAACTTTGACTAGGGATCATAGAAAAAAAAGTGAAACAAGGGAGGTTGCCACCTGATAGTGGACAACTTCAGTCAATACCCACGATTCAACTAGGGATGGAATGTCCACTGTATACATTCAGGTGTAGGCAACCTCCCTTGTTTCACAACTTTTTTTTCTATGATATAGGTAAGTCTATGAAACATGTATTGTAAATACTGCGGTATGCCAAAAGGCACCGGTCGGGCTGAAGCAACATTGAACAGTGCAAAAATCAAGCCCATATCCCTTAGCCGGTATCGAGGTACGCTTGTCTGAACAGTCAGTCAGTCAGTCAGTCAGGCAGTAGAAAATTCCATTAAATAATTTTTTTTAATTTCGTAGGAAGTGTTTCAAGTCGTACTGAAGGTACTTTTGGGCTTGGTTATACCTAACCAATACTGCCAAGACGTCATGAAGGTATTGTGAAGCTGGTTTTAGGGTGATAGTTTTGGCTAGAAAAGCCCAAACCTTCATGATCCATAATATACAGTACTACCATATTGTATGATGTGCCCCAGAATCTGAATGTTCATAATTTGTTGTTTAACTAGCTAAGAAGCAATCCCTACGTTTTTCATACTTCGTGTGATTGTGGCAATTTGGGTTTCAATATTGGTATGAAAACTAGGTGCCATCTTTAGTCTCACAATCAAGCACTGCAGTACTAAATACATACAAATTTCAAGGTACATATGTAATTTCACTGATAACAAAATTCCCCCATGGTTTTATTTTTGAGGACAACTCATTTCCAATGTTAACTGTAGATAATTGCATCCTGATGACTTTGAGAATGAAATTTTATGGGCAACTCAGCAACCATGAAATTTGTGAAATTTATGTGCCTCAAAATATTTGTGTACGTCATAGGGTTGACACATGACTGAACTCCTCACACATGCACGCACGCACGCACAAACACACATGCATACGTAAACACGCACGCATGCACACACAGAGTTTTGTCCTTACCATTGTTCAAAGTTGAGGTATGGAGTATAGTCAATCTCAAAGTAGATGCCATGATCAAAGTTACCACCTCGTAAACACAAACTGCAGAGTATAAATGAGATTGCATTTATCCATCATACTGTTAAATGTCTTACTTGAAGTCAATTGCATTAAGGCAGCGAAGATTTTCTGACAATATCGTGGCTTCTTCAGACAGCATAAAGGCAAGTGGTTGATAATACAAGCTACAACAGACAAGAGGAGAGACGGGTAATGGTAACAATCAGGATTGTGGTAGCAACTATGACTTACCCCAATTTTGATTGCTTAGCTAAAACCTTGTCAAAGAAATGTAACAATTTCTTCTGCACAAGAACCAACCTTAACCACACTCTTCCCTGTACAAAAATACTTTATCTCACAACTTATTGGAACTATTTATGAATTATGAAGTACCCATAAATTGTGCTAGACTACTTTACATAATTAAACAGATTTAGTACACTTGACTACACTAGGCTGCTAAAGTACCAGGTGAAACAGTGAATGAACTGTACCCATCACCCATCTTACTCAAAACTCGGTCAGATACTTATATTAGCTGATATCAAACCTGTGAAAACTTTGTGAGGGTGGCAAATAGAGTTGCAACGATACAGTGTGTAGACGTATCGATATATTGCCTCTGGTGTATCACGATACAGCGATATATTGCGCGATACAAAGTGGAGTCTAAACAATGGTCTGTGTCATTTTTTACAGGAAATAAGTGAGCTGTTTTTTCTTTGAGAAGAATTAAATACTATCCAGTTTAACCACAATGTACAATAATTTGATTGTCAACTATGTTAACAAGCCACGATATGTCGATATATCACGATACACGATATATTGATACGGTTTGGCTTTGTATCGATACAGTGATGTTGTCTTAAAACGATACGATACGCGATATATCAATATATTGTTGCATCTCTAGTGGCAAATAACTTTTTGGTGTGAGTTTGTATATGCGTGTGACGCTCAATATAACTAGTTGAAGCTACTACTACTACTACTACTACTACTACTACTACTACTACACACACACACTACTACTACTACTACACACACACACTACTACTACTACTACTACACACACACACTACTACTACTACTACTACACACACACACACTACTACTACTACTACTACACACACACACAGACCAGCACACATATATTTCTTTTCATACAACTCACTTTTCCTTCTGAAGTCTGCACCTCATCTGACATATCATCGATGCTCTGAAGAGTGTTAGGATGATCAAACTTCTTCACAATATCCCAGTAGTGGAATGGCTCATTACTGCTGCTAAACCATGTACTGGACCACTGGACTAGAATGAGATATGCCATACAATTGTTAATGAAAGTCTGCTACAAATGTTAAATTTTATTAGTAAAAAAAATCTACAAAGCACCAGAACACAGTGAAATTTGGCAATACTCAAACAATCTGAAAACATTTCATGTACGTATTATATACTATGTACTCTTGGTATTATTTAAAGCATGGCCACCAGTACTACAGAAAAGTAAGCACGATATTTTTGGTTGAACTCCGTGCAAATTTCATTTTAAGGTAGAAGCACACCTTACACAACACATTGTATTATATACAACAGTCTGATTATTATATGGAGTAGTAACACATGGGCATAATGGGTGGGTGTGGCTCAACATTGCATTTATGAGCAACAACCCTGTCATTATAAAAGGACCTCTTTCCAGCCACTTATATCAATGACAACTGCAAGAAACCAAGTTAGCCAGACCCAGCTGCGAATCAAAAGTGTAGGAATGGCCATAGCGAACGCTAGTAATTACAGTCAATGGCTATATATGCAACCTTTTCCCTAATAAAAATTCGTCTTTATCAAAAATCAACTGACAAATCATTGAATCAATATGAGAAAAGTTTCTAATTACTACCGATAACTCCACCAAAGGTTATCAAACAAACATTTTCCTGCTTGCAAAATGGCTAGATGGTTTCTGTTATTAATATGTTTATCACAATGTTTTCCGGAAACATGGCGAGTGCATAGTTGTGAAACTCGATGAAAATGGACAGTAAGAACATGAGAAGAAATACTAAACATAATCCTGGCACAAAAGTTTAGTAATCTGATTCAATCTTGATGGGAGAAATGCACCCTATCAGATGGTGCGCTCTCTGTGCTAACACGTGGCGGTGGAGTTAGTTACTAGCATTAGAGAAACCAGTTATTTACCATTGTTTATAACCCTCCTGAAAATATTCCTGAAGTAGTTACTAGGTACAAACACTCATACAGTAGAAGAAACAACTGACAGTGCAACTGGAACAGTTCAGGACATTACTGAGGGCACCCCTGGAATAGTTGAAGACACTGCTGGAGCGATTGAGAATGGTGGAGGACACACTCGAGGATGGATGAGAAACATGATGACAATACATTAGGTGACAGGATGTTTGACTTAGTGAATGTTGTGTTGATGACTGCCCATTCAGCACACAACCCCAGAACCAGGTGGGAGCTAGTACTCCCATGGAGCAAAATGGAAGTAGTTTATTCTTTTCTAAATTGTCATGTGATGATCTAAAACTGATCGACTGTCAGATGCTAGTAGCTCAGAATATTGTCCAACACCAGATGAAAAAGCAACGACTTAGTTCTGTAGACCTTGGAAACAGTGCCAAACTACCCAGCTACAGTCATTTATTGATAATAGTTTGTGCTATACAATTGACTGCACTGCAAAGCTTGTGCCTGCTGGGATAAAGTGTGTTGAAGTGTTGTCATACAATTTTCGTGTACTGCATGTTCAGAATGTACGATAAATTTGGCTGGCTCAGTACTCTAAACATTCGGTTTGTAGTTTGGCATTACAGGTTGCTTTTGTAGCAGGCGGTTGTGCACATACACAATACAGCAAAATTTTAAACAGTATCTAGGTGTGTCAGCAGTAAATACTGTCTCGTTTTATAATACCACTAAACTCCCTACAACCTTTTTTTTTTGTGGATGCTATACTTGTAGATATGTGCAATGATGTCAAAGCAGAAATTGAAAGTGTAAGATCCTACAAGTGGGTAGCTGAAAATAAACTATCACTTCATCTGTGTTTGGTTGATGAGGGGAAAGGTTAGCTAGAACTGTTCATTCACTGTCAGAAATCGTATGAACAACTCATTACTATATTTTGTTCATCTCAGCATGTATTTGTTCATCTCAGCATGCGAGGAAAAGGAGGTGGTGAAATATATCGTGATATAGCAAAAGGGGCAGTGCAAGTATTGTTTTTAGCAAAGCAAAAGATGAAGGCATGCACAATGAAGTGCAATAGCAAGATGTGGACTCCTTAGCTGCCAATCTTTTTCCCAACATTATCCAGACTCCCAAGTAATGCACTGTGGAGGATATGTGGCTTAGGTGAGCTAGCTAAGCAAAAGTGCTTTTCTCCTGCTTTGCAAGATACACACAAATAAAAGTTTTTCCTGATGTGCTTACAGTGAAATGTCATTGCTCTAAACGGCGTTGTGGTTGCGTGACTAAGAATTTCTTGCATGGAGTCCATACTAACCTTTTCTATTGTGCTGAAACAGATCCCAGTGCCTATTGTTTCTTGTTTACCGTATAGCGGAAAATTTTGGTGGGAGAAATTTTGGCGAAATGATCATTGGCAGAAATTGGCGAATAATATTTTGGTGAATGCATGACATTATTTTGCCCATGCAATTTTAATCTGACAGCGTTGGCGACGAAGCTTTGCGATGTCTATGGACAAAGTACTACAGTTCAATGCGAATCGACATACTTTTATGCAAATAGCTAGCTGTAATAAAAACAACATGCACTAGCTCGCTAATCCTGTAATCGAGACTGGAACACACATGGAAAGCGAGGAAAGGCATGTGCATGGGCACTGAGCTGAATCGCTCGAGCTGATGCCTGAGCTATTAGTCTAAACCCATTGGGATACTTGCGGAAGACTAACCACTCACCGCTGTAATCAATATTCACTAACTGATGAGCAGCGTTAGAAACATGGCGAGTAAAATTTGGCGAATCCATGCATATTTGCCAAATTCGCCAAAATTTTCTCCCACCAAAATTTTCTGCTATACGGTACTTGTAATAGGCAAGTACCATATACTTGGTGTTCACACATGGACTGGGAGTCCACTGGACTGGGAGTCAGTGTAACTTTCACGCTCTAATTAATTGTACGTGTGGCAACTGTGAAGATGTGTTGTGTAAGAGTACAAGTCAAAAAAGCTGTTAACTTGTCCATTTCATTCTCTTACATATGAAATACAGTATAGCAACAGAGCCGCTCAAGTGTCACAGACACACTGAGTTGGGAAGGGGACTTCTCTTGTATAATGGGATTGCTGTGATAAATTAACACAAGCAATTCACAGTGCTAATTGCATGGGGCATGCCTAATTAAAAATGACTACCATGTATTACAAAGTAGGTTAATGGCAAGTTAACTGTCATACTACCACCACCTTGGCACAGTTAATTCAGTTGCTTAAACACACACACACACACACACACACACACACACACACACACACACACACACACACACACACACACACACACACACACACACAAACACAAACACAGAGCTTGTACAGTGACGCGAGGTATCATGTGATCTGCATATTTCACTGTTGATGGAACAGTTATTGCACTGGTATTTTGGATTGTGTTCAAGTAGGTGTTCGTTCAACAGTACAAATCGTCTTTCTACCTAAAGATCCAAACTCTGAACTCATATTATACCCTACAGTGACTTTCATCCACATGTTGTGGGCAGGTGCATAGGTATGAGTTAGTAGTGTTTGCAAGCCTAACCCACACCCCATTCAGCTCACCCTAAAATCTATTCCCCAGTCCCACCCTAGCTTACCCTGCAATCTATGAGATAAGATATGCTCCATCACGATACAAAAATTCTGCAAATCTTCATCATCATCCTCTACTGGATTAAATGCTGACTTGTCTACCAACGTCTTAATAACCATCCTGCAAACACAGGGAACAATAAACTCCTAACATTTCTCGTTTTTTGCTACCTTGCAATGTTTAGCAGGTTTTTTCTCTTGATGGATATTTGCTTTTCCGCGTGTGAACTTTCCGAATACGCCATGCCTGTTTTGTTCTAAATAATGCCACCCATAACATGGGGAATTCCCAACCACTCACGTGTAGCACTATTTCAGTGTGATTGTGGGATCAAACAATAGAATGGCGGACAGTCAACCAGAATCAGCAGCGGAGTGAGTAGTAGTAGTGTTATTAAGATGATTGTGTAATTGGTCATACTGGGGCTGATCTTTTCTTGTCGCTGAATCTATTGGAATGTTAGCGATGGTCGAAACGCTTTCGTGATACAAGGGAGTGTCAAAGTTAACGGTCAGGCCATATCGTGGTCAACGAGTAGCAGCACTTCGTTATTCTCGCCAGCCAACCAGTCATTTAGTCGGGAAAAGTCTTTTTCCCCGACCAATGACAAAAGAAAAAATTCAGGCTGGCTGGCAAGACTGGTCTTTTGTTTGTTTATTTATTAATACCAGATGTGAGATTTAAAATGGCTATGTACAAAAAGTGTGGAGGTGTTGAGGGTCAGATGCCAACGTGTGCTAACTGCCCAAACTAATTGCTGTTAATTACTTAACTACAGTACATGTAGACAACATACAAAAACACACGTACTTAGCTACATAAATGATTAAAATTTACGGGGCAGTTGTGACTTGTAAAAAAATGTGAGCTTGAATGTTAATAAATATAGAACCCTAACTGGATTTGCTAGCTATAGCTGAACCCAAACCCTATCTCCTAAATTTGGACTACTAGAACCATGAGAATTAGTTCCTTAGGAATTAGCACCCTCTACTATCTATGGAACCAGTTTTGTTATAATATGTGGGTGGAGATGAAGCGTTATGAAAGTAGTGCAAACCTGAGTGGGCCAAGATAAGGATGAAGAATTCAAAACCCACAATTGAAAACTATAATTATTTAAAGGCACGTTTACAGAATTATATGTAACCAAGAGTTCATAATATATATATATATATATATATATATTTAGGAGAGTATCCAACGTCTAGTGTTGGGGGTAACGCGTTATGTAATAATATTACTTTTGTGGTAACGAAGTAATATAACGAAATATGCTGTAAAAACAGGACTCAAGTTACTTTAATTGCAAATGTAACCTAAGTAATAAAGTTACTGTAACGAGTCTAATATTACATAATATTATTACTTTAACTAACAAAGTTACTAATCTCGTTAGTAATCCACTAAGTAACACCTAGCCACTATGATGTAACAAAGAAACTAATTCACCAGCATTTTGCTTATAGCCAAGATTTGCACATTGTCCAACAACGCAAAATCATGTCACGTGATAAAGTGGTAGTTTCACATATGACAGCTTAAGGCTATGGACACAAAGTAATAGACCGTATTCCAAATGACATCACACAAATGTTCTATTTGGGAGACTCTTATATTTTCGAGTATTATCACCAGGGGGATCAAGATTTCGAAGATTGATATAGTGGCAAAATATCAAGGCGAAACTACCAGGTTTGGTTATTACAGCAAAGAAACAATAATATTTCTTCTAGACTTTGAAAACCAGCTGAAAAATTCTAACCCGGTGTTAGAGAATAGATTTTGTACCCTTATAACTGTACCTGTTAGTTTTAGGTCAATATCTTCTTCCAGGATTGAAGTTTTGGATCTTATTAAGCCCCATTGGAACTCTCACTCGAAATTGTTAGAATACCCCTAATAGCTGCAGCCATTTTATTTCATGACGTCATTTGGAATACGGTCTATAATATTATAGTTACTTTATTATATGGGTAATGTGTAACTGTAACTAAATAGTAAATAATATGTAACGAGTTACATTTAAAAAGTAACTGTCCCAACACTGCCAACGCCTGTATTTCCCCCTCAAAAGCACTGCATAATAATTGTGCAACAATGTGCAACACATCCGAATAATTTGGAAGCCTGTATTCCACGGAATAGCGGAATAGCAGAATTACGGAATAAGCGAAAATCACATTCTAATATATTTTGTTATTGTTTATAGCCTCTATAACACTTTAATATACATTCCTCACTTCGTAGAGAACACAATCACGATGGCACCGATCCTCAGGGTGATCTTTAAATAGGATATGTACAAAGATATTCACTCTAGAACAATTTAACTAAGCTAAACTACTGTTAAATACACTTCACTACATAATTGCTAGAAAACTAGAAGTTCTTTGTGCTATACTTGCTCATACCAGCTGTCACACACGAGCAGCTAGCTAGCTAACTGGCCGGATAGTTTAGGACAAAACAATCCATCCCCTAGGTAGCTACCCTGCATGCATGGAATAATCTGACCTTTCTTATAACTCTGTTACCATTTCCTAAAGTGCTTCAAATAAATTCGGAGAATAATACTGCTTTCAGCTCCCAACATCAGAGCTCCAACCTCAGCTCTAACACTTCGTATATAACTCTAATAAATTTGGGCAGCTACTCGTGTGTGACAGCTGGTATGAGTAAGTACAGCACTAGTTTTCTAGCGATGTGTAGTGAAGTGTATTTGATGGTAGTTTAGCTTAGTTAGATTGTTCTAGAGTGAATATCTTTGTACATATCCTGTTTAAAGATCGCCCCGAGGATCGGTGCCATCGTGATTGTGTTCTCTACGAGGTGAGGAGTGTATATTAAAACGTTATAGAGGCTATAAACAATAACAAAATATTTAGAATGTGATTTTCGCTTATTCCGTAATTCTGCTATTCCGTATTCCGCAGAATACAGGTTCCCAAATATTTTAGTATAATTCCAGTGAACTCCAACACATGGCTTCACCGTGAAAGACTTGTTGATAGGCATTGATATACCAAAGCGAAGACCTGCAAGCACTTCAAGCTTGGAGGTCTTCGTTTGGTGATGAGGACTATTGCATAACATTATTGGCAGTGGGTTTTGAAGAGGCAATACAGCTTTGGTACTCTCCTAAATATACATATTATGAACACTTGATGTAACTCAGATGACATAATATTCTCCTACATGAAAGAAATTTTGCTGTAATTGAAACGGATGTTTCTTTCACTGCTGTTAGTAACATGCACCAAAACATTATTACAAGTACACATGGGAAATACACAGGTAGTAAAATCTTTGAAATGTTCAAGTCACAGGATAATGTAAGTCACTTGCATGATGAAATTTTGTGATTTCATCACATACAGCACAAACTGCACTGATCACCTGGCTTCTGGACAGATGCGTTGATAGGTGTTGATTTGCAAGCAAGCCTTTTTGTTAGCAATTTGATAACTTTTGTTGATGATAGACATTGTGCAATCACTCTACACAGTGTATTTTGGTAATACAGTATTGCCATCTCTTTATAATGTTGATGTTGTTAATTCGCAATTGTATGTAAAGTTTTGATTTTATTTTGAGAATGTAGATGTGGCACAAGTAGTTTAAATACATGAATTGTGCATATAAACGACCACTGTAATGTAACCAACTACTTATAGGAAGAGCATAGTTTACGTCTGGTTTGAGGTTCTATTATAACAGCCAAGTTTCTGAAATCCGTAATGAGTGTCTGGCATTCGACTTGTTATTAAATGGAATTTTCTAATGACTGAGTAACTTGATGCCTTCAGACAAGTGTAACTCAATAACAGCTAATGCTTCGACGTCGCTTCAGCCAGACACGTGCCTTTTGACATACCGCAGTATATACATTGCATTCTTCATGGACTTACCAGTGTCCTCCTTTGTGTCCCATTTATCTCTGCTGACAGAGAAAGGTGTCGATTTAGTGGTAGCGTGTGATGCATGGCTTCCCTTCATAATGAAAATTGCCCATATTTTTCATAGTGGCTACTTCGATTGTAGAAGTGCTTTTCAAACAGTTCTTGAATCGTAATGCTGTGTAATGGGTTGAATATACATGTAGCTGACAACGAAGCATAATGGATACTTCACTGTTCAGACAATAATTGGTAGGTGGGGTGCTTGGCACTGTTTCTTTCTTTTGATGCGGTATGCGTGGGTGCGTGGGTTCACCAGTCATAATAATTATATTTTACCAAAAAAAAGTTAACAAACAAAATAATTGGAATTTTCAATTAGAGTAGGGACCATAGCACATTGGTAAAAAGTACTGAAACAAGCTGGAGTAGTGCACGATATTAAATCACAGTAAAACAATAAGAAATGTTATATCCCTACTGTGCATTTCCATTATGGTATCTTGAGCACAGTAGGGATATAACAATTCTTATTGTGATTTGTTTTACTGTCATTTAATATCATGCACTACTCCAGCTTGTTTCAGTACCATTTATCGATGTGCTATGGTCCATACTCTAATTGAAAATTCCAACTTTTTGTGTACTTGTATATATAAATTGACAAGGAGAAAACATCCTGATTGCCTGGCAGACTCCTGTAAGCGTTTGAACATTAATCGGATGGCTGCAGGTTCGAGGCTGCCCAGGTCCAGTCATGGATTTTTTCTCCTTTCTCCACCTTTTCAAATACACTTTATGTACCAACTTTAAACTACAGAGGTGTCCTACAGACCTTCAGCACCTCTGCTGTAAAGCCTTAATAAACATTATGATATCTTCTATTTTTTTCCATCCTATTATTGTATTAGCACTAGAGCGCCATATTGCATTATATCAGAATATTTTCGTATGTCAGTTGAAGACCTGCAATCACTTCAAGTGTTTGGTATTAGCTGCTACACTGTTTATAGTGCCTATTATAAGCCACAGGTCTGGTGCCACAGCAATCATAATGACAGCTTCAAGTTAGTCAAGTCAGTGGTGTTGGTATAGATTACGATTCTAATGGATGACCATTAAACAGTGGCGATAATCGGCTCATTTCAATGATAAAGATTTCCAGGAGTATTGAACTTGCGTTGCATTGTAGCAAGTCTTCCCACTACATGTGTAAGTGGCACTGGCTGTTCATCAGATGAACAGCTGGGTCATCGGTAGTGTTGGCGAATAGTGTTCATTGATAGGTTAAGCTTTTTATAAGAAACAACCCTCTCTGTTCTCACACCTTTTGTGATGGTCTCTGGTTTCTTGCTACAACAAATTTTATCTCTTACACTGTTACATCGTCATCAATGATAGAGTAGCAACATCTTCCATTGTCGTTCACACACTGAAAAATAAATTGTACCTGTTTGACATGTGTGCTATGTATATTTTAAATGTATATTAGAAAGACCCTTGAAGTAAGTTATACCTTTTTGGGTAATGATAGCTATTGCGTAGTATTATAACACTGTGTGTTTTTAGGTGGAAAATAATACAGTATTAAATACTGTCCCTAAAATATATCTTGATATTAGCTATTTACTCTTTGCTTTGTGGTAGTGTGTGACATGCAGCGTTATCAATTAGATGTCCTTTGAAGGTTCATACAATGTGGTAACCTTCATGAGATGTTTTAAAATAATTTTGTAGTGTTTGAGAGGTGTTCTTCAGAATGAACTCGTCAATGCACAGCAAAAAAAAATTTTTATTGTGGCTGCCGCTGACTTGGCTCCTATATGATGATGACACTTAGATACTTCAGAAAATGTACAGTGATATTTGCACTGCTTAGTATGCAATGTTACAACATACAACTTCTGCAACATGGGAATATGGTATACATCAGTGTCATTATGGAAATTTGGGATTTCTTGTCCAAAAGTATCACCTAGAAACCAGCCTCACGTTTCCTTCATGACAACTTTGCAGGATTGGATTGGTTAGACATGACCAAACTGAAAAATGTATTCAAACCAATCCCAAACCCTTCCAACAATTAAGTTTCTATGTAATAGGTGAATTTTCTAAGAACTGACTGCCTGCTTGCCTATCTGATGCCTCCAGCCAAGCATACATAACTCAACAATGGATAAGGCTATGGGATTGATTTCTTCACTGTTCAACATCACGTCGTCCCAAGGAGTGCCTGCAGTACGTACAATACATGTGTCACGGACTTACTTTGTCCTTCAGTTGTTTTGCTGATAACACAAGGTGTTGATTCATGATAATGTGATATGGCTTCCTTGTGCTAGCTATCATGCTAAACACCTGTATTTTCCACAGCAACTGGATTGATGACTGGAATGGACAACAATACTGGACATTAATTGTTTTATTATTGGCAGACTGATGAAAAATGTAACAAAAGCCAATTCCTACTGTCGCCTACCAGACCAGGCATGTTGAGTGAGTAGGTCAGCATATCTGAAAGCTAGCTCCGCTTCTTGGCTATCTCTTTCTGAACACACACAATAATCCAGTATTCCTTTGACATTGTTTCACTTCTGCTAATTACACTATGTTTTAAATTCATCTTTGGTCGTTTATTAACAAAAAGTTAAAATGATAAATATTATCAACATTAAATTTTTTGATTTACCCATATTCAGTCCGCAAAAATATTTTATGTGTATATGTAGCTGACGAACACAAACCTTGCAGGTAGTTCAAACAGCAGCACAAGATAAGCCAGTATTGTCACAATGTTAGACAGAAATACAAGCATAAGTGGAAGTGGTCTAGTAACATTATCAAGTACTTGCTGGATGCTTTAGTTAACACCAACAGCTAACTGTATAGCCACACGTGGGAACTTTTCATTTTAAGTGTAACATGGGCACCATCCTGATTATCATAATTTTTCAGGACCTTAAGTAAATTGTGAATTATGTAAACTAAATACAGGAAAACAATACTCCAAAATAGACATCTAAAAGTTGTTGAATTACATTTTTTAAAGAGGCATGCTCAATACTAAATCCTTTACAAAGATGGTATCCAAGTCAAACTGGTTACAAATTTTTGCTCAAAAAATTATATCTTATGGGTGGTAATTTACAAGCACATGATGGGGAATTTGTGTGGGACAATTTTTTGTAAACAATTATTCTCAAAGTCAACACATATCATTAAACTTGCTATATCATACACGATAGTACTGTATAGTAGGGACCACAAAGGAGTAGGCATGGCCCATGAAATAGTATCACCCAAAACCAGCCTCAATTTTCCCTAACAACGATGAGGAAGTATTGGTTAGGTAAAACTAAGCCCAAACAAGCCTTCAGACCGACCCTAAATGCTTTCAACAAGTTGCTACAGAATTTTTTTCAAAAATTTATTGAACAGAATTTTCTACTGACTGACTGACTGAGTAACTGACTGATGCCTTCAGACAAGTGCAACTCGATAACAGCTAAGGCTATGGGCTTGATTTTTTTATTGCTCGATGTTGCTTTGGTCCGAGAGGTTCCTTTTGGCATACCGCAGTATGTATAATGCATCCTTCATGGACTTACCAGTGTCCTCCTTTGTGTCCCATTCATCTTTGCTGACAGCGAAAAGTGTCGAATTGGCAGTAGCACATGATGGCTTCCCTTCGTAACGGAAATTGTCCATATTTTTTCATAGTGGCTATTTTGATTGCAGAGGCATTTTTTGAACAGTTCTTGATTTGTACTGCTGTGTAACGGGTTGAACATAGCTGACAACGAAGTGTAACGGATACTTCACTTTTCAGACGATAATTGATATAGCTGGGGCACGTGGCACCATTTTAGATGCAATGTGCATGGGTTCACCAGTTATAGTAATTGTGACCGGATCTACGAAAACCTGACACAATCATGCAAGCCTAAATTTACAGTATAAAGCATTGAATACATTGGGTGAAATACTTGCGTATTATTGAAAAAACTCCATAAATTTTTGAGCGCCTCTTTCTTAGTGAAGGAAGGGACTTCCGATTAACAATAAAACCCTGGATATCATTTTTCCGCCTGCTCAAGAGGAATTGGAAAATCTTTGTTTCGTTGTAGTAGACCCAAGTTATGAGCATTTGTTTACGTTACGTCGAAGTGATCATACGTGTTCGATTTTTCTTCATGAATTTTTCCTTTGTATACAGTGAAGAAGGGTGAGTAAAGGAAAAACTTACCCAGTAATGGATCTCCCTGTTCATGGCGAACATCATGGTGAAAATTGTAACTCCATACCTCAATTCGTTGGTAAGTTACAACTGTTTTTGTAGGCGCCTGTAATTTATTTTCCCTATACTTGCTGTACAAATCGATTTTTCTGTTGTTGCTACTTTGTAGGGCTGTAACTCCTAAAATTATTGGCATATGAGGCTGAAACTTTGCCAGAGGGTACACTTGGCTAAGTAGATTATAACTATTTAACAAGTACACGAAAAAATTTGGAATTTTCAACTAGAGTAGGGACCATAGCACATTGATAAAAAGTACTGAAACAAGTTGGAGTAGTCCATGATATTAAATCACAGTAAAACAATAAGAATTGTTATATCCCCACTGTGCCGATGTGCTATGGTCCCTACTCTAGTTGAAAATTCCAAATTTTTTCGTGTACTTGTTTGTTAACTTTTTTTGTAAATAATTTTATTATGAGTGGTGAACCCACACATACCGCATCTGAAGTGGCACCGCGTGCCCCAGCTATATCAATTATCGTCTGAAAAGTGAAGTATCCATTATGCTTGGTTGTCAGCTATTTTCAACCTGTTACACAGCATTTCGAATGAAGAACTTTTCCGGAAGCACCTCTACAATCTACACATACCAAAAGAAATGGTGCCGTGCCCCAATTTATTAATTATCGTCTGAAAAGTGAAGTATCCATTACGCTTCGCTGTTGGCTATGTTCAACCCGTTACACAGCAATACGAATCAAGGACTGTTTGAAAAGCACCTCTGCAATTAAAATAGCCACTATGAAAAATATGGACAATTTCCGTTTCGAAGGGAAGCCATCACGTGCTACCGCCAAATCGACACTTTCGCTGTCAGCAAAGATGAATGGGACACAAAGGAGGACACTGGTAAGTCCATGAAGAATGCATTGTACGTACTACGGTATGCCAAAAGGCACCTGTCGGGCCGAAGCAACATCGAACAGTAAAAAAGTCAAGCTCGTAGCCTTAGCCGTTATCGAGTTACGCTTGTCTGAAGGCATCAGTCAGTCAGTTACTTACTTACTTGGTCAGTCAGTAGAAAATTCCATCAAATAAAAAAAAATTAAATTCTGTAGCAACTTGTTGAAAGCGTTTTGGGTCGATCTGAAAGCTTGTTTGTGCTTAGTTTTACCTCACCAATATTGCCTCATTGTCGTCAGGGAAAATTGAGGCTGGTTTTTGGGTGATGTTAATTCATGGGCCACATCTACTCTTTTGTCGTCCCTATTATACAGTTACTATTGTACTGTTTGATAAACAGGAATTTGAAAAATGCACAGTTGTGTCGGGTTTTTGCAGATCCAGTAACAGTTATTTACAAAAAACAAGTACACAGAAAAATTTGGAATTTTCAACTAGAGTAGGGACCATAACACATCGATAAAAAGTACTGAAACAAGTTGGAGTAGTGCACGATATTAAATCAGAGTAAAACAATAAGAAGTGTTATATCCCTACTGTGCGTTTATTGTTTTACTGTGATTTAATATCATGCACTACTCCAACTTGTTTCAGTACTTTTTATCAATGTGCTATGGTCCCTACTCTAGTTGAAAATTCCAAATTTTTCTGTGTACTTGTTCAAACATAGAAACTTATATGGATTTGATAAAAACTCCAAAAACAATAATATATTTGCCCTTGAAATTTTTATATAACAAAGCTAAAACATCATACTATTGAAAGTGATATCACAGTTTGGTATTGAGGTAGTAAGCGGATATTTCATTATTCTGCTAGAGTAGAAACATGGACAGCCAAACAACTCTGGTAAGGTGACTACTTCCCAGCAGGTATTAATATACTAGAAGTGGCATAGCTTGTTTACTTTCTGATACTACAAGTCAGTCTTCTAATGGGACGTTCATTGGTGATATCAGAAACCAGAACAGCTACACTATTCCATTACTGTATATGACCGTATTAAAGCCGGGCTCAAATACACGCAGGGGCTCAAATATATGCCGGGTACAGCTAGGGGACTGTCATAATAAACGCCGGGGCTCATTTAAACTCCGGGACTCATTTAAACGCTGGGGTGCTAATGACATGCACTGAAATAAATGCCAGGGTTCTAAACTCCTGTCAGCTGCTAACTAGTTTACAGTAATGTCTCGTCACCAGTGTTACGATGTCTTGTCTTGTTCGACTATGCCTTCTCTTCTGCTGATGGCCATAGCGTATTTATTGTGGTCATTGTCATCTTTCCGCCCGACTTCCCCAGCAGAGGAGTCCAAATGGTTTTATGTACGTGGTGGGCTATGGATTTCGTATTTCGTAGGTACTTGTACTGGCACCTGTCAATCTCAATGGGTGGCTAGTAAGAAATAAATGCCCGGGTCAAAAATTAACGCCGGTCTCGTTTAAACACCGGGTCAAAAATGATTTATAGGAAATAAACGCTCGGGCTTCTGTACGATCATATACGGTGTTTTGGTGTACCAGAAACCTGGTATGGCATGTATTGCTAGTAGGAGGGCGCTTGTGTGCTTGTGGTGCTTATGCTTTGGTGTCATTGGTGCCTTCAGGGCTAACAATATCTGAACAATTCCTCCACATATAGCTTCCCAATATAAACAGTACAAATTGTTTTGTCAGACCATAAGTGAAAATAACAATATATGTGTCCTGTCTGAGAAGCATAATATCCCTTGGATAACATACCTGAAGCCCGTACCTTGCAGCACAAGAGGAGGTTGGTCATACGTCATCATTGTTATCATGTAATCTCAAAGAAGTATTGACTAGTTCAACATCGACACCTCCAACTGATGCTCAAATTGTATATCCATGTTATATGTGTTCCAGAACCCTTTTAAACTTCTCAGGGTAACACATTGGTTTATGGCTGATAAGCAAGTCTTAACATCTGGCATTGTGCTGGGTTACATAATTGCATGTCATAGGGATTTACTTTCTTGTGACCATATCTGTTTTGTTTACAGTCATTTTAGTCAATACATTGGTTAGGGAGTACTATGGAAATAAAAGCCAGGTGCATATCATAATGTGTGCATAATTGTAGTGTTCCGTTTGAGTGGATTTTATTAAAAGCAACTATGCACGTGTCCTATTTGTGTAATATTTGCTTTACCCACACGTGCAGTTCAAAAAACCATCAAGGTAGTGGCTGTAACAGTATAGTCAATACTGAAACTGATTTTTATTTAACCAAATGCATACCCAATGAAATTAATTGATGATTAATGAAATTATTGTTGGGTTTTCATGATTTACTTCCTGCAGTTTCAGTAAATTAAAAGCTTCCATCAACAAGACAATTTGTCTCTTCACCTCATGTGGTTTTACAACACATGTATAGTGTAAACTTGAATAAGTCATGCCTTGTGTCCTTCCATGCACGTGTGTGTGTATGTGCGTGTGCGTGTAGGTAGGTGGGTGTGCAGCAAGCCAAGTGACTAGACTACCAGCCTGGTAATTGGAAGATTCCGCCTGGTTATGTCCAGTTGCTGTTGTTATTGTTTTCTTGAGTAAAAGAAACTTTACTCACATTGCTCCAGTCTACTCAGTATCAGCTAGGAAAGCAGCCCACCCAGCTGTAACATCAATGGGTACCTGATATAACTGGAAAAGCAAATGCCAACTGTCTTTGTCTCACATGGTCCAGGTGGGACTTTGGATGCCCACTGTGGGATATGGTACAGTCTCCTACGGGTTACTAGTCCTGCCCAGGAGGATTGCTTGTGCTGACTTGCAGCACCTGAGTAATGCACAGGTGTCCCAGGTTGCTTTTGTGTGCTGAAATACTTCTACATTTAGTTATTCAGTATTTATATGGCCAGCAGCTAAACGACAACTTAGCACGGATAGCAAAAAAAATCCATAGTACAAACAGTACAGCCCACAGCTCACCATATGCATGTTTTAAGTTGGAGATGATGCAGAATATTACAAGGTTTATTCATTTTGGCAATGCAGGTCGTTATAAAATACGGTCACCTGTCTAAGCTGGCCATTGCTATAACACCTAAATGTACAAAGTGACCTGCCTAATACAGCCACATGCATAATGAGGTCAGGAAATTTTGGTCCAAAGGTGACCAGAATAAGCAGGTTTTGCTGTACTAGGGAATGTTACTCAACCTCATTGCTGAACACTAGAAACTACAGTATAAGATTTGTTACAATGCATGCTATATACAGAATCAATTGGATTTAAAATGTCACTTCTTTGAATAATTTCATTAAAAGCATGTTTGAAAATAAACATAACAAATTACTACAAGATAGGCCACTGCATTTGAACTGAATAGCACAAGTGTGTGGCTCACCCCCACCATGTTGTGTAGTTTAACCAACAAGCGTCAGCTTTTGTAATAACAGTGCTCAATACATGCATGGTATTGTTAATAGAATTAAGCTTGTCTGATTTATATATTATGTTTAGTTCTGGAGCATGGCTGTATGCAGAATCTATTGGATTTATAATAACAGTACTTTGAATATCTTTATTTCAAACATGTTTGAAAATAAATAGGCCATTCTGTTTGAATTAAATAGCACAAGTATGGACATCACCCTCACGATGAACCAACAAGCTTAGCAATAGTCTTCAATATATGGACTTGTTGGTGGAAATGTAGCAATACTAATGTATCGAATGACATGACAGTACGTGATACATCCTGATGTGTGTTACCACCGTGTTGTCAAACTGCCATGGGAACTTTAAATTTAATTTCCTTGCTGTTGCCAAAGTAATCACCATGATTTTTGTTGAACACTGATCTCACAGCAGCACATTTTCAGTTTATGGTTTATGTATGTTGGCTAGAAGCTATAAGTTTTAATTTGCAGAATTTCTCACTGCATGAACTTCAGCCATATTAAAGATACAGCTGATGTTTCTGATTTGAGCTCTTGTGAGATCTGTTTTTAAAACATGTACTTGCCTTTTCGTGTGATGTCAACCTTGCAGTGTTTTAAGAGAGAAGTTCAGAGTATTGGAACTCACCAGGAGACCCATGCATCTTTGTCAATTACAGCATGTAATGAGAATGTCAATAACTCCATGCCGGGTTGAATGTCAGTTAACAAGTGAAGTTTAATCTGTGGAGCTAAAGTTGCAAGTCAGTAATTGAACCAGAGCAACATTAGCAATTTGCAAGAAAAACTGTAGCTGAGGTACTGAGTTTGTCTTTCATAACCAGACCCTTATTCTCTGTGGAGAAGGCTACATGAGACTACAGAAAGCTGGTATATGGTGATATGGGATGGAATTCTGTATTCACTGTTAACAATTAGTAGTTTTGAGCAGTTTTCAACTTTTTGAATGATAATCTGATAATCTTAAGTTAAAAAAAACCCGGACTATTAAAGTTGTAAATGTGATTTCCAACTTGTAGAGTTGATAAGCACTCACTAGTAATTTCATATTAATATATCATTGTCCATCTGAAATTTAGCATTGAAGGAGTTGCCATGTATTCCATCTTACATTTGATGGTTATCTTAGCGTGAGCAACCATTTCTAAGATAATGTTGCCTGTTGCAATTTTGTCATTTAATCACTTCTCTTAATGGCAGCTATGCAGAAGAACAAAACCAGCAACCACCAATAGTATACTACACTACTCTTACAGATCTCAATTTCTGAAAGTAACTGCATAGGAGCTATGTTGCTGGCATCTTACTTAGCTCCCCATTATGTATAATCTTTTGTTATATGCTTGAAGTATTTCTCAAGCACTCTTCATGCACAAGTACTACAAAACATTTTGATGCTTCAGGTACAAAATAAATAAAATGTTGAAATCATTTTTTAACATTAAAGTTTTTTTTGTTGCAGCCTGTTTGGATTGATAGCCAATATAGAAGCTAGTCAGCTACAGATAAATTGCATTCTCTATATTTATTATTAGCGCTTTACAGTGACCAGCATATGTGTGCATGATTAATGCATTCTTCTCTGTAGATATGATATAATAGGGGTGCAGCTATATTTCAATATTGTAACATTTCTACCACAATACAATATTGCTGTGTTACAATATATGCCAAAGCTGTAGTTTGTGGATAATTACTCCATATAATTATTTAGCTGCCACCCTATCTGTGTGACTGACTAGTCATCAAAGATGTCAAAACCATCAGAACTATCCAGTAGCTATAATGTTGATTGTAGTACTATCTTACTTGTAAATGTATTTGATAACTGTTGCTTTGACTTGTATCACTGTCTACTGCATCTTAGCATACAGACATATGGGTTATTTACACAAGTATAACATTAAATTCAAAAAGAACACTGCAATATTTTAAAAGACAATATGATGTTTGCCTGTGCTGTTACATCCGTATTAGTATATGATGTTTACAGAATGCATGTGAACTTTGTATCTTAGCAAATTTGTATCAGCTATATAACTTCACTGTTACAATACATATGTTGTGTAGTTTCATTTGTATCCCTTTCTGTTACCGTTTTTGTCTAAAGAGGCCAGCAGCCACTGTCTAAGAAAGGCCAGAAGAAGCAACAGAAGGCCGAAGAAAAGGCTAAGAAGAAAGCAGAAACCCAAGCAAGACTGGTAGGCCAATTACAGTGTTTACATAGGAAGTAATTGATAAATTGAAATCCAATAATGCCTATGCCATTGTGTTATTATCTATACAGGAAGCTGAGGCTGCATCCAGGGATGCTCAGGTTAGTAGTGTTTGATATTGTGTGGGTTGTTAGTGTGGGAATGTTGTTGTTAGGACATATCCAAGGATTTGTATGGCTTCGCTCCTTTGATTCAGAGTGCTGAGAAAACTGGTACTTTTTATGTAGTTTGCCTTGTACGTAGTCTGTGTGTATGTATAGGATTTGATGTGTTGTGTGCGTGCGTGCGTGCGTGCGTGCGTGCGTGCGTGCGTGCGTGCGTGCGTGCGTGCAATTGAGCTGACGGTGTTGTAATATTTTATTACATTAAACAGAGGCTATGTCTGTATGTGACAAAGTGGGAGATTAAACATTGCTCAAAGTTGGTTGAACAAATTTTGGCTCTATTGTGCATTCATTGTGGAGATCGCCGGTTAAAGAAAGTATTTTGCCAACTATTTTTGCAATTTTTAAATTTTATTTTAGTAAACACAGACTGAATGAAATTTATTATTTTGCTTATATGGTCTGGTTCTTGCTTGAAAGAAATTTGGTAGATTTAATCTAAATCTGCCATTTGTGGAAAAATTCAACTGCTTAGCTATGACTAATCTTTTCAAGCCATTATTTGCTATAATATTATGGTTCTTTTTAATTCATTTGCCACTAATCTATCTTATTTACTTGGAGGGAATTTTCACGTACCCCACCAAAATCTTTGTTATTACTGAAAAGGCTGATTTTATTTTTGTGTTTTGTTTGTAAATAACTTTATCACTTGTTTAAATAACAGTCGTGGACAGGTTGAGCCAATTTAATTATCAGTTAATCAGTGCATGACAGGTGGTGACAACTACTGATGTTTTATTATATCATAGGCAGGACATGGACCCGTATTGGTGACCTCACTCTGGCTAAGGCTGGTACCACTGTACTGGTGAGAGCACGCTTGCAAACAAGCCGATCCACAGGTAAATCCTCTTGTGATTATTTTGATCCATTTTATCCAGAGTTCATAAGCTCCGAAGGTGCCCCTTGCGGTGCTTATGAGCTCCTGATTTTATGAACACAGGTGTTACGTTTTCTCTGCATGCTGTTGTTTGGTTTCATGCTTTGTAGCTAAAATTATTTCAGCCTGCATGTCTGTTTTAAACAACTCTTGCTTTTGTAGCAGTATGCATGTTGCTAGGTGTTGTACGTATGTTTTGATGTATGAATGTCTTGTAGATATTTTACAAAAATGGTTCTACTCACAGCAAATCACAGGCTTCTTTAGATACCTTATACTTTTATATGTTTAATGTACACAGTCGGTTTCTTAGGAGAGTGTACATGTAAAACATTGCCATCACACCACATTGTCTTTTTGTAGTAGTGGATTTAACACACGTATCTTACCATAGGCAAACAATGCTTCCTGGTGCTGCGACAACAACACTTCACAGTGCAAGCTATAGTGGCAGTGTCTTCAACCATTAGCAAGCAGATGGTGAAATTCACTGAAGAGTAAGAACTTTTTGCAAGGGTAGAGTTAACAAAGATCTTTTGTACTGCTTAAATTGGTGCCCTGTATTTTATAAATAATATTTTCAAATAAAATTTCACCAATTATCCACACCTAGGCTTTTGTGGTTCTTTTAGAAAACAGAAGCTCAGAAGGTTTTGAATTACTATGCCAAAACATATTAGAAATACAGCATAGCAGAAGCTATACAGTGTGATCCTTTGAGCTAATACATCAGCTGCCTGTCGGTCTTTTGTACAGTACAATGATGTTATCATATTGTTTAAATGAGGGTTTGACCTGGCTTCAGGGTAGGAATTTTACTGAGTCATTTGTTTTATCTGCAATTTTTTTCATAGCATTTATTCTCTTCACTCCCACCCTGAATTCTGCATTGTTTTCCTATTTTGATCATTTTTTTATCTTGTGTGTGTGTGTGTGTGTGTGCATAGCTTATCCCGAGAATCCATTGTTGATGTTGAAGGAACCCTGTCTGCTGCTCCGGAGAAGGTTGTGAGCTGTTCTCAACAAGATGTTGAGATTGCTGTCACCAAGGTATAACCCTCCTAGTAACTTGTGGACTGTATCATTAAACCTTATCACACAAATCTTGCATACTGTCACTTGCAGATTTTATATATATGGGACCATGTACAAGTGCCCTGATTATCAATGTATACCTATTAGTGAGGTGTCCTGATTTCAGGGGTATAATTGCTTGAGTTCATATACAAAGTAAATATTTTGAGAGGTGCTTTAACACCACAAACCGCACAAAGCAAAATTATTCCAACACCCTAAGGCTTGTTGCAGAGCAGCAGAGCATGAGTGGAAACTATATAATGACTAAAAATGAGTTCAACATATTCACTGGTGATGATTTTGAACTTTTTATCAGTGTTCATGGAATCAGTACTCCTATTGCATTTCGGCTACTAGATGTTTAGCAACCTTTCATATGTACATGTCCAAGCACTTCAAAGGATCTCATTAAAATGTACTCTACAAATGGAGACCATGAACAACGGATGTCACTGTATCCTCCTTTATGTTCTGAAAATATACTTTTAAAACATGTCTAGTTAAAAGACTATCACTTTTCAGTTTTGTTGATAGTATTTTTGGTAAAAAAAAAAGTTGCTGAGTGTGTCTAATCTGCTCACTTAGACAGTTCACTGTAGCTGATAGCACAGTAGCTTATAGTACAGTATCCTGGTGTAGTATCCTGGTGTAGTATCCTGGTGTAGTATTGTAAAAGTAAGACCAATGTATAATTGGGGCCAAGGTTACCAAATTAAATAAGTTTCTCTGTAGCACCAATCAGACTTAAATACAACGTTATGTAAAATCTAATTACTGAGAATTAGGAATTTTCCTTTTTTTGATTGTAGTGTATGCTAGACACTGTTATTGTTTAGCTACAGAGATAGTATATAATACTCCCTGTGTAAATATGACATACAATTGAGAGGATCTTAGAAACAGAGAAATATTTAAGTTGGCTTCTCTTAGTAAATCACCATTAAATTAAGACAAAAGATTAAATCACTGACTTGTGTCTTATAAGATGTTTTCAATAGAACTGTTAGCATATTAAAATGATTAATATCAATTTAGAGTTGAATGAAGAGCTGCCGCCTTCAATAGTACATTATAATGTCTTCCAACAGTTAACTGTCTTCACTGTAATATAGTTTGTAGCTTTAATAAAATAGGAAGTAAAACAAGTAGCTAGCTTGTCAAAATAATAATTTCTCAATGGCTTGTGATAAGCTAAAGTAATACAATGAAATTATGGAAGATTGGAAGTACAAAACCAAAATACCTGTCCAAACCTGTGTATTAAGGACACCTTGGACAGACCCAAAGTATTTTCCAAGTTAGTTTACATGCTAAGGAATATACTTTGGGACCATTACCAAGTGTCTAGATTATGTAGGTGTCTCATTTTCAGGTGTTCTGATTGACAGGTTCCACTGTAAACAAATTTTTCCCCTGAAATCAAGACATCTCTGTAATAAAGACGCATCAGCTTGTTAATCCCAAGGTGTCATGGAATAGAAGGGCTCCTCTGTTATTTGGTCTCCAGTAAATGTAGTTATTTGTACTGTAACATTGATATCTCTCTTAGTTCCACTGCATCAGTCATGCTGCCCCTCGACTACCACTACAGTTAGAGGATGCTCTTCGTCCGGAGGGTGATGAGGTAATTGTAACCTGTGAATGATGGAAACTGAAACTTAATTATTAAGAATTTCAGTTTGCCCAGTCATATAGAATGATATCATGGAAATATTGGTTTATGATTTGATGAAGTTTTAGCTGTTTGCAGTCATCCTATTATAAAGTGATGACCTCTCGTATTTGTAAAGGTTAAGGATATAAGTTAAGTTCCTATCACAGGATGAAATCTTCTCGTACTAACCTTTTGACTGTAAGGTTGCCAATAACAATCACCCATCACCCATGTAGTATAATTGTACTGTTGTTATCATGTAATCAATTGTTAATAAAAATCCTGTGTCACAGGCACAGCCTCATGTCAATCAAGACACTCGACTGGACAATAGGATCATTGATCTACGGGTAAGAACACACACCAAGGAGACACAGCGTGGGTAACGTGTACATGAGTACCATCCTATAATGGAGTAGTTGATATTGTGTGTTTATGCGAATGTCATATTTTTGCAATAGCTAGCATCCTGTAGGTGGACAATGGTGTGGAAGTAACAAGGAGCTTTATGGAAGCTTTGTTTGGCTATTAGTGGTTTTCTGTTTTGTGTCCATGTTTGGAGAGTTTGTAGAACTGTTCCAACACTCTATTTGTTGAAGCTGTATAGAATAGTTAATGAGTACTATATGGAGGCACATCTAATGGCAAATGCTGTGGCTCCAATTTCAACTGAGTTCTAATTTTCAAGGGTTGCATTTTTTGCTAATGTAATCTTCTCAAGAATATGTAGCTATAGCTGTACAGTAGAGAAATTCACTTGACTATTGGATCTGTTACATCTACTGCATTGACATTGTTGAGATAAACTTATTTCAGGTTTCCTGTACTCAGCCTCTTCCTGAGGAAATCAATCTAAATATACAGGAAGTAGTTTAAAACTTAACAAAAGGATGGACAAGAAGGCTTGAAGGAAGTGCCAAGATCTAATGTGTTGTCTAGAAATATTATATTTTGCAAAGAAAAATGGGATAGTACCTAAGTGATCCATCAATAATGATTTGTCCCAGCACAGTGTATGTAGAGCTGAAAATATTACAAAGGAGCTGAAAGCATAACTACCAGTCTACCATTGTGATATTATATGTTACTGCCCAGAAAGATGTGGCTGCACTTCTATTTTAGGCGAATGGTGTACTAAAGTAATTATGCTGCCGTTCTTAGAACCTCGACATTTTCTTATGGTGATTCTATGATTGAAGCATGCGTATTTTAAACACACTTAGTACTTCTAGCTTGTGAACATTCATAGCAAGCTAAATATATTCATAGCAAACCAGTTAGGGTTTGAGGATTCTAAACTGGCAGATTTTAGCTGTGTTTGCCAAAACAAAACACTGCCAATATACTTTGCCCTATGGTCTCACTTGACCAACACATAGCCATTCACCAAATCAATATGCTTTGTTTACCAGTTCATCAAATTTAATGCATGCCAATCAGTCTGAGATATTTATTGTAAATATGATGGTGATGTAGTATCTATCATACCAGATACCTGGTGATCCAAGTAGAATTTAGTATTGTAATATATTACCAACAGTTCATAATACTAACTGGTCACTATTTTATATTATGAGCACTTGTATCTAATACTGGTCAGCTTAAACTCCTAATGTTGTTGTAAAACAGTTACCGTCCATAGTATTACACTTGTAATTGGTACATAGGATCAGCCAGTAGTCCTACAACGTAAATTACTGCTACAACAATTTGTGTGGTTACTTTCACGTGTGCTGTATCTATGGTATGATCAAAGTGGCTGCAGGTCATGTTAAGATAATTGTTTTATGTATTAAAACAGTTAAGCCACTCTTTCCACTAACTAGGTTGGAACATGTAGTGGTTCACGTACCCATGGTGAAACACTCTTTGAATTCATGATAATTTGCCTGTCTCGTCTTATACAGCATAATATAGAATTACGTATCATTTATAATGATTCATTTGGCCTATGGGTCAAATGAATATAATGTGTATACTTAAGTGTCTTCACATGTATATCAGTATGTGCAGTTTTGTTGCATTGTCCCTTATGCAACAGATTCTTGCTGCAACCCGCGTCCCAAATGATTAGATTCCAGTCTAGTTAATAATTAAATTTGTAATTCAATGTTAGACGTGATTGTATAGTAGGCTTTGGTGAAAAAATAACTTTGGCAAATCCCTGCACTTCATTACATGTCACTACACATTGCATATAGATAACGATGGTTTGAAATATACTTTAGCAGGAAAAAGTTTTCCAGTATTTTTATTCCAACAAAGTTTTCTGTTATGATCACTTACTTTGAGCATGCTTGTCAATATAGCTAGCTAAGTTGTGCATATACTATAGCTGTTTTGTATGTTGAAAATTGTTTTATTTTCAGACTGTCACTAATCAGGCAATATTTCGTGTTGAGGCTGCCGTCTGCAGGCTATTTAGAGACTACCTCACATCACAGGGATTTGTGGAAATACACACCCCAAAAATTATTTCTGGTTAGTTGAAGTGAAATATAAACCAGTGAAGTGAAAATATAATAAAATATGAAGTGAAAAACATAAAACACATTTATACAACATATATCTAAAACTACATTTACTATGGATTGTCGGTTGGTCTTGTGAATGGCATGAAAGAGTATGCATGGTCAGGCTTAGGTAGTACTGGTGACATTTGTAGTGGGTTTTCATTTGATTGGCGTGCTTTTATCCAAAGTGCGAGTGTCATATTGGCATCTCTTAATAGTCTCCGTAAACTACTAACTTCATTTTTAAGTACTTCAATTTCTGCTTTAAGTTTATTATTCTCTTGAATTGCAGTCTCTGCTCTCTGTAGCTCATCATCTTGTCTCCTCTTGCGCATTTCTCTTGATTTCTTTGCTGCAATATTATTCTTTTTCCTTCTTTCCCAATACTTGTCATCTTTTCTTTCATCGGGGATAAATGACCTTTTTCTTTTGCTTCTCGAAGGCTCGCTTCCGTCCTCAGATGTACCGGACGGTGTGTTGTGTTCTACGATAACTGCAGGATCGGATTCTGAAATTGGAGGTGTTATTGGTGCAAATCCAGATGCAGCAGGAACGTTGCTTGCCATGTTCTGCGGTACGGAGGGCCAACTCAAATCAGTCGCTGCAGAATGCCAATACATACATGGACTGTAATGTCGATACATCATACTGAATCTATACTACTGTACAGTTAGAGTGTGCAAGTACATTTAAAAACCCACCTCGCTCAGTATAATGTAGCTATTTATACGCTTGATAGTCTCAGAGTTAGGAAGTGAAAAGTAAATACGTTCCATAAATGGCTTTCCCGCTTACAGAGATGTTTGCATGCGGCGTACGACAATTACAATGTTGTGTAATAATTTTCAATACTAAGCGTTAGACCTGTATGCTTGCGACCACTCACCAAAAAAATCTGTGTCGGACTCGGATCCAGAGTCGTAGTGTACAGTATCAATCATAGCGACATGGCCGTGCAGCCTTGATGTTCCTAGACGAAAATGCGACACGTAGTGTTAAAAGGCATTCTTATTGCCTGATAACATGAGCAAGGTGAGCTAGCTTCAACCAAACGCGCGTGCTGTGGAGGGCGCCCAGATTGCGTTCACGCATAATCATCCGCACGGCTTTTAGTCTACGCGTGACATGGCGCAAACCGCTAACCGGCTACAGTCTGTGCGTGACTTGGGCGCAAACCGCATGCAATTATTGATTACAACATATTGCATGTACATTTTGTAGCAAGTTTCAGAATCAGAGTGTGCCTTTTTGTTTATGCCAGGCCTTCAGAAACTCAATGTACCTTTCCGGTTCATTGGAGTCAGGTAGTTACCTGGTCTGATATATAGAGGGCAGCACAGGTAGTCTGACCGCAGTGACTACCTAACAACCCAGTGGTTTTGTAGTTAGATTCATGAAATTATATGTACCAACCACAGTCACATGTATAGGAAAAGGTGGTTCAATACGGTGGTTACAGTCGTAGCGTATAGCACATGGGCGCCTGCATAATCTACTTAGTATTGTAACAGGATAGCACTGAATACCAGCCGTAGCACATACTATGAAGGGTATCTGGGTATAATCATTCTTCTGATCTGCTTAGATCAATCTAGTTTTTTTTTTTAAGTAAACAATATAACTACTGATAATGTTGGTTGGGAATACTTAGCTATAAAATCTACACCTATTACCAATCAATTATTAACATATGGCACTAATTGTTGGCCTGTGTTAGAGAATTAAGTAATTTTCTGTGATTGTTAATTCTTATGATCTTAGATCATGTTTGTACTTCACCTGGGAACAGAGATGGATCTTACAACATGAACATGTAGGCAATTGTGTGTGAATGCGGTCTCTTTTAGTGTGCTCTACCAAATATTAGTTCTCATTCCATTGTCTAAGGTTTTCCGTAGTAGGAGAATAATTACACAAAGGAAGAGCCTAATCCGTATTACAATATCCCACTTGTTTACTTCCTATACATGCGGGGAGTGTATCACTATTTCTGATTGTAACATTCTTTATTTAGCAGGCTAGGAGGGTATGTACTAGCATCATCTAACCACATGCACGACAGTACTTTTTCTAGCTCTACAATCTTTCTCCTCAGCAACAATTATAGTCTAGCATGAAGATGATTTGATAAATTCTTTAAAACTATATAGTAATGTACTCAACAGCGTTGTAAGTGAGTTGGGTCATCTGGATTATCTGGGTCACTTGGGTCGCATTTTGTCCGGGTCAAGTGCCGCTTTATTGATTATCTGGGTCTGACCCAGATGGGATCATGTGATTGTATACTATTTACAAGTTCGATTTTATTGATGGAAATTTGGTTGTATGTAGCTACTGGAGAAACTTACGTGGAGTCGTACCCATTATTCGTGAAAGTGTTTTGGCTATGTAGAGCCACATCCACTTATTGGGATTGAGTGCTGCTGCTTGTAGTCTAGTATCAAGAAAGCATACTTATGGTCGCTGTAGCTGGTTGTCTGTAGAATTGCATTGAGCCACACCCACTTCTTGATTGTTGGTAATGTTTGAACATACTCTTTGGTACTTACTCATACCTTTCAGATTATCAGAGGAGATTGGGACTTGGAGACCTTCAAAATCTAGCTCTTGGCGCACACCTCTGTTTTAATTAAACCAGGTCCCATCCGGATTACTACTTGGGACAGTGGGTCTAGTGGGTCAGCAGTACTGACCCACTTACAATGCTGGTACTCAATATTCCACTGATTCAGATGAGGGATTGACAAACTCAACAAAACCAGCCATGATATTTTGAAGAATTCCAAGTCAGATTTGAAAATTTTCAATAATATGTTAACTTGTCCAGATTTAACAGCCGTCTAGCTTGCTATATACAACATTTCAGGCTTGTTGCGGATCTCTCAGATTTAGACTAAAATAAAGGCTTAAATTGACTTAAAGGATTTTCCTTATCTACTAGTCTCCTCTCTCTAATAGTCTTTTACTATGGTCTCAATCTTTTATCCTATCTAATTAACATTGCGCATATGCATGCATGCTCATAACAATTGGTAGCACTTCAATGTATGCATATATTTATGCAACTGCTTTGAGGGTTTGAACAGTTAAGGTGTGTGCTGCACCCTTGAATAGTACTACAGTGAGGCACTATTTGAATGCTTTTTTCTATGGTAACAAAGTTGGGAAGGTAAAAGAGGTCATTATAACAAATGGTGTTTAATCAAAAGAGATCATATGCAAATTAGATCCCCACATCAAGTTCATATAAAGTAGTAATTGAATCCCATAAGATGATGATGTCATGGTAAAACTAATAATACTTACTGGTTAGATGATTCCTAATGGAAGGTAGCTCACACACTATATGCAGTGTCCATTGTACCTCATTTTTCAGCTAACTATGCTCTGCTCATTGCACAAAGTTTCCTACAGAGAACCATAGAGGGTGTGGTCCCATACTTCAACTACCATACAACAGATAACTTTGATGGTAGAAAAACCTGACGAATTAGTATGAATTCATTACAAATACCTTTGACAGTGGATGTTTTGTCATGATATTTGTAATGTAATCCCAAAGTTGACGAAGTGCATCCTTTGCTTTCATCAAAGTCTCTGTACATAAAGATGTGTTTTGCGGAAATTGTTGACAACTGTATACCCAACATACAAAGTCACTGTTTTATAGCCAGCATAACTGGGAAAATCAAGTCTGTGTAGGATATGCAGTTCGTTACTATAATTGTAGAAAGTCATCCATAATTCACCTAGATTGTAGCAACCCAACCAATACTGCCTGAAGGTAACATTTCTGGTTGCAGCAAAAAGTTTATTTTAAGCATGTATGTAGGCTCAGTTAACCATTACTGCCGTATTGTAATGTTTAGTTTGCAAGGTTGGTTTCTGGTTTGTAGTGGGAAATTGCAAACTATTACTAAATGATAGTGTTACAAGGTAGCTCGCTGTAGGCATACTCGAGTGTAACCTTCACTGTAGTATATGGCATATACTTGCATGCAGGTTCTTTTTTTATCCCTGCAGTGCAATTTGAGTCATTTTAATAGTCCATTTCTTCTTGCACATGGCATCTAGGGTAGGTCCACAATGGCACTCTTCAACTTCAGAGATCTATGGAGGACAGGAGGTCAATTGTTTGTATGCTGTGTTGCTTGTATGTGATAGAAAAAAGTTCTTCTATCTGCCAAACAAGTTGGGTTGTAATTGTTGATTCTTTCCAAATCTGGAGTTGTTAGGCGTGCAAAGACTATGCTAGCATTATAGTAAGCTTAGACATCACGTTATTATTGGCCTGGGGAGCCATATGTGTATATTTTGTGTCATTGTAGAGCATGTAGCTAGTACATCATCCAATGGCATGCTTGAAGTCTTTCAACGTAGCTTTGTTCATTTTCAGAATGTAGGGCTGTCAAATTTTGTGTCTGTTGTAAAACAAAAATCTGAAATGGTGAGAACTTAAAGATTGTTTGTTGCATTAACAGGAATAACTACTTGATTTTGCCACACTGTATTAGTTCATCATAGTATCTACTAGGGGCATCCTAGTCATTTGATTGTTTACTAATATCTTAACTATCTAATGTTGTAACCTGATAGACTGCCATAATGTTAGGATTATAGTAGTTATTAGTAGAATGAATAAAATAGTTTGTTTTATTTTATTTATATGGAATTTGTGTAGATATGAAATTGTAATATTTAAAAATTTTGTAATTATAAATTTTTTTTCTTTAATGAAGTTAATATATAGCTTAGTTATATGTTATTTAAAACTCCGTGTAGCTGCCAGTGAAGGTGGTGCTAATGTGTTTGAAGTTTCTTACTTTAAAAGTGAGTAACCTATTAATATACTGCATGCAGTAATGTTTTGTTATATTAGTATACACAATTTTGGTATTCTCAAATTTATCATTGAACATTATCTCAATAGATATAATGATATTGAATAATGTTATGCTTAAAATATGTAGTGTCATAGTTACTCACTTTTGACAATTTGTCAGTGTAATTAATGTCATTGCAGACAATGCCTACCTGGCTCAGTCACCACAGTTGTACAAGCAGATGGCAATAGCCAGTGATTTTGAGAAAGTGTTTACTGTTGGAGCAGGTAAGATGGAAGAATTTCCTTCACATGACGACCCATTACCTCTTCCATTGTCCTATATACATAATTATACAGTAATAGACTATTGATCGTGGTATATAAGAAGCAATGTTTTAAATTGATCATGGTATACACAACAGTGCTGTAAGATGTAAGAAATGTGAATACTTATGTCGTGAGAAAAACTGAAGTTCCGACATACTGAAACTGGGTGGCGTGTAGTGGTATTTGTAGTATAATATGGCTTACGGCGGACACTCTTGTCTTGTATGTGCGTGTTCTCATTGTTATTAGATTCAATTATACATTTTTACAAGAACGGCTAATAAGTATGGCTACTTGCTACAATCCATGACTTCATAATTGTCAGTGTAAACTGGTATCATTTCAAAAGTGATTCAACATGTTCTGTTATCTCATATTTTCCATCATGTCTCAAGTCATGTGGTATTGCTGCATGCACATGCTACCGAATGTCAGTTGTTGCCACCACTCTGTGAGCGTAAAATGTCGTTCAACATCTATACAAAGTAGTGTGTAGGTAATTCTCATATTTTCAAATTTTGTCTACAAGTTGTATGTGTTGTTGTATGTTGTTATGTGTTGTATTTGGGAATGTTTAACTGGCAAAATACATTGTTTGTGTAGTCTGCAGCATTTTTTTTATTTGTAGTGGTACAAGATAAGGTATATTTGTTGTAGTACAGAATTCTTTAAAATGTTTCATTTCCTGACCAGACAACATCAGACAATAAATCAATTGATTTATATAAAGAATAACAATCATGTTTTATAGGGATTAGTAAGTATTTATTATAGCTATTTGTATTGGGTGTATTTTTGTATCACTGGTAACAATGAGAATATATTGCTACCAGTTTTATCTTGAGATGACAAAACAGAAAAGAATTTTGTATATCACATTTGATGTTTGACATCACATTTGATGTAGTGCAACTACCTGCATGTAGTCCCTTGATTTGCCATGTAATAAATAGAAAGGCTTCATTATGCATGTACATGATAATTTGTATGGGAGTGTGTGACTTTATCAGTTACCAGCAATAAGTTTCTGCTATATCATGTATATCTGCTTTCTGTATTAAAGTTTAACAAATATTTTGTACACGATTTGATTGGTGGGAATTGTATTTGGCTATTTTATTAATAATGTATATGAACTAGTATACTGTTAATTTGGTGAATGGGCTGATCGAACCACAGAACATAATAACACCAAGAGAATGACTTATTGCCAACATTGTTTGTATAATTAATAGCACATTAATGCCTCAACTGGTGATAAAGAATGGCTGACTGGTGTTGATTCATTCTGTGAGCAAACTGAGGTGTTACATAACTCAGTGCCTTTGAAGTGCCAATTGTGTGCATTTTATAAAATCTGTTGGACCATATTGCTATTATCTATGCTCACATCATGGAATTATGGACTCTATTTAAGTTATTTTGATTATGGTAAATCTCATATACTGCACTTTGTAGCACGTATACTCCATGCTTTCAGGCACCATATAACAAATGTGCATGAGACTAGGAGATTCAACCAATGAGAATGCATGGTATTAGTGTTTAATATCAGAGATCCAGCTGTATAACTATTAATTGATTCAGTATAGTCATTTGTCATGCATGTGGTTTATGGGTCAAGTTGTTTTACTTCCTGTGTTGTTGGTGACTGTTGTTACATCCATCCCTTAAGAGTGTAAACAAACTGTACTGCTATATAAACTTGTTCTTGTTAAATTTACACACAGTTGTGCTTCTTTCAATAGACAATTTAAGGCTTGAAATAAAACATAGCTAACTGCAAGAACATGGAGAGTAAGCAATGCCCACCATTCATCACAGTGGAATGTCTACTTCTAACACATTCAAAAAAACGAAGCCTATTCTCTACATGAAGTTATTAAACATTTCCACCTTCCACAAACTAAATGTCATGTATTCCCAACAAGAAAATCATGTTCTGCTTTAGTAGAGAAATTGATTTTGTTACAAAAGAATAATATTCAAGCACTTCAACAGATTCTGACCACTCAAAGACTGGGTGTATATAATTAGTAACATAATTTGTAATTAATGAATTACACTTCCATCAACTTTCACATGCATCACTCTGTCATATGATGGTTTAAATTTCTCATGATTTCATTTTAAGTTGATCAAAGCTTACTGTAAGCATGCACATGTTACAAGCCATACCAAGTAGCAGTTGAATAGTAATCACATTTTGTTCTGCCATTGTTCTAAAATTGTGCATGTAGATACTGCATGTCATCTTGCTCTGAAAGTCCTTAAGCTGAAATTCACTGTCAGTAATAAAAATAGTTTCTGTATTGTAACAAGAGTATAACAAGTATGAATTAGTTTAGAGAATGAATTGTATAATTGTAGCATAATCGTGTGTGTTTCAGTCTTGTAGCATTTATGGATTATTTTGTATAATGGATTGTGTAGTTTTCATAACTTGTAGAATGGTGTTTGATGATAAATAGACCACAGGACATTTCCTTTGTTACATTGTATACTATTAATTTTTGTAAACAGAATCACTCCTTCCACATGGGCTGGTTATAGTGTGTACCTTTGTAACACAATTAACACGTTAAATGGTTGTTATAGTAGAGAAGAGTTTGCCAACTTTTACGTTTCCCATTGTTACAGCAGGAATATGAGAACATTGCAATGAATTTATCCTTTACATGACATCTCATGGTCCTTTGCAAGAAGTCATAAGGCAGCAATGATCTACATGCCTTTCCAGGAAGTATACTAGTTGTAGCTACCATTGATTTGTTATTGTAGTCTTGCTTGCTGGTTTATAGTATTTTGTTGGAAGTTTGAAGCTTTTCTCATCCTGATATTTGCTATGCAAAGACAGTACAATAGTTTCCTCCTTACTACTAGTGGCTATGTAAGTTAGGTATGTCTGGCAATAAGCTTAGCTGATGAAAAATTGTAGAATGATGTTATTTATTTCCATTGCCAGTACCACAGATCTGCATGTATAAACTGCTCAAAACAACTAAAGAACAGTATATGTGTCTATGGAAATGAAGTTGTTGTTTGATACAATACTTTTGGGATAGCTTCTGAGAAGATGCTAAAGAGTCATCCCCTTGTGGCTAAATTTGTTTGCAGTGGCGGAAATACCAATTAAATTGTTTTTAACAAATGTACATAACATAGACCTATACATGATGGTGATTAAGTTTGCAGCGGAAGATGTCTAACCAGTTGTAGAGATTCATAAGTCTTATTATACCTCATTATGCAATGGCTGTGACATAACATTACCTGTACTTCTAGTTAGTTGTATAGTTGATTTAGTCTGTGTGCTTTTGAGTAAAGCACTTATGAATGATATGTTATTCAAACAGTCTTTAATATATTGTCTAGGAGTTTAATAGTATGTAATTCTTCATTAATGGCATCAATCATTGTTATTCAATAATTATTGTAGATGAGGATGCTTAGCACTATCAAAATGTTACAATGAAGAGAAGTAGCTAAGGAAATATTTATCACCATCAGGAATTTATGATACGTTTATGGGTTTTTTTTCTATACTTAGGAGTTTTGTTATAATAGACTTAATGGTATCCATATCCAAAGCAGTTAAGTAGTGTAAAAGCAAGAAAGTATTGTCCTATTTTATCAAGAGCATGCATGGTTGCTACATTGTTAAAGTTGTGTGATGTGTTAGCTGGTTAACTAGCTGTGATCTTACACTACAGTAAGTCTGCTGACTTGTTATATTCAATTAACATGACTGATATTATTACTGTGACACTTGTGTTCGTACATATGACACTTGTGTTCGTACATGTGACACTTGTGTTCGTACATGTGACACTTGTGTTTTTTGTCTATACTGCATTTTCTAGAGTGCATTGTATAATTTGGTTTGGTTATTGAGGAGAAAAATTCTTGCTGTATTCTTCAGAATTCAAAATAAATTCTCGCTAATATCACCATGACTGCAATGCTCCATGTAATGATCAGCTTATTCACCACATTAACAAGTATTTTTGAAATATGTGAAAATATATACGATAATTGGTACTGCACATACTCCAATGTAGATTCCGAGCGTGCATACATATTTTGATCAGTAATAAACTGATTTCATTTTGAAAGCAGACATGTATATGACCTTAATCTGTACATGATGATAATTGTTGTACTTTACACATTCTCAGTGATTTTTGTCAGTTTTCAGAGCGGAAGACTCTAACACTCATCGACACCTGTGTGAATTTGTCGGTCTTGACTTGGAAATGGCATTTTATGATCACTACCATGAGGTAGGCAGTTTTCAGTAACATTGCATCACTAAAAACAGTGGTCGTCAGTGTGTATTGTAGATCTATGACAAACATCATAGTGCAAATGAACAGGACACCTGGTACTGTCATAGTCAAAACAAACTGTGGTATCAATAATAGAACATTCAGATTAAATACTAGAAGATAGCTGTTATTCATTTTGTCAAGGCATTGGGTGTTTTAACTCTGAACATAATTCAAACATCAGATATAATATAGGTTATGTAATCACTGTTATGCATACTTACAGTAATTGTGTATTCAAGTTTGTGAATGCCCCAGGCTATGTTTGCTAGGTTACACTTATAGCTGTTACCATTGTTGCATAACATTGGCATAACAAAGTTACCCATTGTTTATTGCAGCCAAGAAATTTTTATGCATAGGTGACCAGCTAAGACAGGTTTTAACATATTTCATATGTCTCTTGTCATCCTTTCCAAGTAAAGATTCTTAAGGGTGTTCTGTACAGTTCGTACAAGGCTTCCCAAGACATAGTCTGTAATAAATATCATTGTCACTTAATTAGTCTGTGGCACCTGTAAATTAGGTATCCCATAGCAACAAGTGCACACATCTTGCTATTCTACACCCTCTCACTTAAATTAGAACTACTCCATCATTTTTACTCCAATAGACATGAAATTTTCACACAAGCTACTTTAGTAATTTTGCCAAAGAAGAGCATTTGCCATTTTGAAATAGCAAGTTCAGATGATGAATAATGTAGAGGTAAAGAAAGGATTTCTGAGAGTGTCAACCCGAAAGATAAAAATTTAATAATATGTGATGATTGAGAAGCTAAAAGACAAAATTAAAAACACACAATGGTTTGTGCTGTTTAGCATAGTGTATCATAAAAGCATCAAGGCTCTTGTGTGTAAACTGTAAGACTAGTTCTAGTATAAAGGGAAAAACTGTAACTCATGTTCTAAAGCAAATTTGTAAGTTATAGAACAAATTAATTTTCATGGGAAGCCATATAAGTGGACTGTACAGAGAACACTTAAACTTCCTGTCAGGTGCAAAAATTTCTAAACATAATGATAATGCAACTTTCAATTTCTTATTGATGTCATCACAAGGATTGTGTGCGGTAGTTGTATGTGTGCGGTAGTGTGTGTGTGTGTGTGCGTGCGTGCGTGCGTGCGTGCGTGCGTGCAGTAGTGTGTGTGTGTGTTTGTGTGCAGTTGTGTGTGTGTTGTGTGTGTGTTGTGTGTGTGTGTGTGTGTGTGTGTGTGTGTTAAACATGTTGTTCTTTGATAGTTTGGTGGGTGTTGGACAGCACCTCCATATGGTGACCCCTGGGCAATGGCTATTAACCAGCAATTTTGACAATGATCACAAGGTTGGATTAGCCACCTGACGATGTCACCTGGCACAAGAGATTTTTATAAGCTTCCCAGGGGATATCACCATAAGGTTGTGCTTAGAACAGATGCAGCTTGGTGTATTGTCACAATATCAGTGGCACATGCTGCTGCTAGAATTTCAATGGGTCTTCTCTTCTGGTTTCCATGTGGCTTCACCATGATCATCACCAGTAGTACTGGCACCATGACAGTCCACCATTGCTGTTGTCTATCCCTTCTGTTTTGAAAAGTCATGTGGCAGTGAAGTGTGTGTGGTGTGTAGTAGATTACATAATCACATCAGGGCAATAATGTATGGGGTTTAAATCTTCCTTTAAAAGTTTTACCATGATATCAGAAGGCAAGCAGTATAAGAAATGCATGTGACCATGCTGCTCTCTTGGGAACTATACAAATTTTTTGTGTGGGGTGTAGTGTATAGGTATTTGAGTAGGATATCTACACAACAGTTCATTCAAGTTTCTTGTGTTCGTTACTATACTGAAATGTTGCAAGATGTGCAATTAGCCTGCTACTTTGATTTTCCATAGTATTCCTAACCACTGTTTTGTGTCTTGCTCATAAAGAGCAAACCACAATTAGTCAAACTGTAGCAGAAAGTTCAGCCTATTTCGTTAAAACTTTCTTGTCTCATGAAACTTGTCGTACTACTTTTTTTCATTTTGTGGATGGTAGTGTCATTACTCTACACTAGTGTGACGGATCATAGGGACTAAAATCTTGTCAGGAGTGACCATTAACAAGAGAATTACTTTCTGCTAGTAATAAATGTACAAGAGAAGCTTTTGGGGCTTCATTAACTTTGGTAGGGCTTAAATTTTCATGTTGCATGGGACTTCCTATGTACATGTGATCATTTATTAAACTGACCATAGATCATGTGATTCCATTTGTGTGTAGTATGTTTTGTGCAAGCGCGTGCACGTGTGTGTGTGTGCTCATGATCCTTAATTTGTTAGCAATCCAATAATCATCAATAACACATACACTAATCTTGCATGTCTTAATTGTTTTTTTTTAATTTTGTGTCTATAAGGGTGGGACATCCATGCACAAAAAAATGATGCAACTACATGAAACTTTGCATACGTGTACACACACACACACACACACACACACACACACACACACACACACACACACACACACACACACACACACACACACACACACACACACACACACACACACACACAGCACACACAAAATATAGCTAATAGTGCGATAGTTCTATTACTGAATAACTTATGTATTTTTCAGGTAACAGAGGTGATTGGTGGTATGTTTGTGAACATGTTCAAAGGATTGGAAACACAGTTAGTACCTGTACCTGTTTGTGGAGCATGAATATTTATTTTGTGCATTGCTCTATGAAAACTTCGTTCAGATAGACAAGTAGTTTGCCAACATTGGCTCCCATCAAAAGTTATAATGTCTGCTTCTTTCCCTTTTATGCATATTATTATACTCACAACAGGAAAAGTTTGTAGAAGGTTAAAATTAGTTCATTTGAATCCAGTACATCATGACCAAACACCATACGGCCAATGAAAACTGCTCATTGACATAGGTGTTTACAAACGGTTTGCCATGTGAGACTCCTACCAAGTTTTGCCCTGTGTTAAGCGAGCCATCTACAACAAACAACAGGTATTATTTAAAAGTGATTTTATTCTTATATGATGAATTCCTTTGTTTGGCAAGAAAAATATTTCAAAATACATATAGAGCAGCCAGCAAGACAATTATTTGACATCAAAAGAATACAGACAGTCAGACAGCTTTTCAGCAAATGAAGCTCGAGTGCTTTCAGTAATCCTCTTGTGGAGATTCCTTATTTTAGCCGTGGTAAAAAAATCAATTTTTTTCTGCATAGTTTTGTGAATAACAAATGTATCATAAGAACATTTAATATCTATGTATATGTTTGTTTTTGAATAAGTTACTGATATTTAATATGGTAATGCTGTTAGCCTCACAATCATAGTTTTCATTCTATTAAGTATGTAATAAATTCTATTTGGTTAACTTGTCTTGGGGTTACCACTGCTTCCATCACCAAGCAGCCAACTGTGGATCCCTCAAGAAAGCTTGTCATGCCAATGTTTCATTTAATATAAAATGCTATTTCTGACTAATGTGGGCAGTGACTTGTGATGGGTGCCAGGTCACTACATATGTAGCAAAGCAAAGAAATCTTCTGTTATTTTAAAAGTTGATTTTTATCTTGGTTGTAATCTGTTGTAAGTCTTTTTTGTTTGATTATAGTGTGATAGTTAATTAGTTAGAAAACGTGGTGCTGTGACTGCAATTTATTTTTTTCTGAAGGACACACCTCTTAAGTGAAGAATGAAGCTTTTTAGTAAGTAAAACCAGTATATGCTTTTCAAATTTCCTAGTATCTCAGCATTGCTACAATCCTACAAAACTGCAAATGAAAGCTAAGTTTAAAAGCCCTTTATCTGCAGTTGAATCAAGACACATGCCTATAAGACATAGTTTTAGTTCCAAGTTTCTCACACCTTCCTTCACGAGCTTCCTTGCAGCTCCCAAGTGGGATAGTGCATGGTGTCAGAAGTGGGATCCATCCCCATGCTCACATACATTGACCGGAAAGCTAGACTACTGCAAAATCAGAGCCTCATTGAAGCAAGATGACACTTGTAGAGCAGTAATGCACTTCTGTGATCAAGGTTGGTCACAGATCGGGTCACATGCAGAGCCCATGTGACTACTGCATTGGACCATACAGTGATTGACTGTATTGTTAGAATAAGTGACTGCTCTATTAGAGCTTCTACGTCAGTTTTAAACTTGCATTGTTTTAGAGGTACCTTTGAAAGATTTACATTGTACTGCAATTATCCGATTATTCCTAATTCTCTTTGTCATCTGTTATTTGGATAATTCCAGTATAACTTTGCACATAATTATGTTGAAATAGATATTAGATATTTGGTTGCGGACATGCATGAGCAATAGCATGTTGCATGTTATGATGTTTTACAATATGATACAATGTGATACAATGTGATACAATATGATACAATATGATACAATATGATACAATATGATACAATATGATACAATATACTACAGTGAATGAATAGCTAGCTATCTAATGAATGGATTGTTTACTTATATCATTGACTACTGGACTATCAAGACAGTTGTATACTTTACTTGTATGAATTATTAGAATATTGCTTTTCTGATGGTGTGGCTGGTTAGTATGTTGTAGTTTATATGCGTGACAGCAACGGTCATCTCATCCGAAAAATTTGCAATTTGGTGATTCATTTGCCTTTATTTCTTATATGTTGTACACATAAAATATAAACTGCAGCTAAACCTAACAGCCAACTCATTAGTAAGGCCACCTCATTATAGTGACCAGATCTAGCAAGCACAGGTGTATTTTCCATACCATCTCAATTGATTCAGTCACCTTGTCAGTAAGGCCAGCGAACATATTCTACAGGAGCAAACTGATAGTTCTAGTGTAACATTCTCTCAATTTGGCTGAGTAGGCAGTAATTTACTGTGTAGTATGTTTGACATTTTTACAATTTGGTATTAGCTTCATCCACACTTGTCATGATAATTTGCTGCATGAGACTGTTCTGTTAGAGTGTCTCGATGTTTCACGCAAGATCTGTTTACATACTCAGTGTCCAATGCCTTAACCAGCGTATATTAAACACTAGCTGTAAGTATTGGAATTAGCCCATATGTACCTTTCACTGAGATATAGCTCGCCACTGGGTCCCTTAATTGGCCTTATTAATGAAGTTTCTCTGTACACTAGGTCATTGTTGCAATGCTCTATGCTATAAACTCCCGTCAAATATATACAATGAACTTAGGTTAGGACACTGTCTGTTAAACCCCACCATGAGTAGGACATCTTTGTTATCAACCTGAGGTTGAGGTGTTGATAACAAAGATATCGTATGAGTGCAGGTGTGGTTTATCCCACACTTTGAAGTACATGACTCACGAGCAATGTGACAATTGCTGAAGTAGAGGTGTTAATTACAGTGATATCATAACATGCTTTCAAGTTTGTTATAATTTTTTCTGTGCTTTTTGTTTTGTTTTGTTTTGTTTTTTGCTGTGCTTTGAGTTTAAGATATTCACACAAAAGCAACCAAACTGTGAAAAAATGGTACGACCTTAAAAAGTCTGGATGAAAAAAGTTGTGAAATCAAAGGTGGCAGCCAAGAAATGGCTGCAGTGATGTTAATGCTAATGGATTTCACTTTTTTTTGTACTTTATAAGACCCCAAAACCAGCCTATGGCTAACTTTGAAGTTTTTTTTACTACATTTCTTCTTTTCTATGGACAGACTTATACATGTATTGCATTGCATGATTTACTTCAATATATATTTGATAATATTATTGCAATATTCTAATAGAGTGCACATTGTGTTTTGAGGACTTCTAATAGAACATACATAGAATGTTCTAGAACAATCTAGTACTTCTATTGGTAGATCTATGAAATTACAAATGTTTAATTATATGCTAGAAATTCCATTTATTAAGCAGGAATTAAGTGAGATGATCACCCAAGACAGCAGTGGTTCAGTGGTTAAGGATGCAGTTGTTAGGTATGGAGGTCCTTGGTTTGAACTCTGATAAGTTTTTTTTTCCGACATTTTTTTTTACCCCGTGGTGACTGCTCTATTAGAGTATCTCGATCCTGCAATTTTACGTGTTTTTGGTTTTTGGTTTATAACTTTGTCACTGTAACTCTATTATTGCTATTCAAACTATCAAAAGGCACTGCTACGATGATCAACCTATCTACACACCAATTTTCAAGTTATTCCTATACTCGGTTTACCCTGTAGCCGTGACAGAAGTTTGATATTTTTTTATGTGAATAAACACTCATAACTCCTTAGATATTCCTCAGATTCACAGCAAACTTGGTAGGTGAATCCACCGTTACACGTTCTTCATTTGTGCCAAAGATCGAGCCAATCGAGTTACATGTTTGCATTTTATAGCAATTTTTGTAAAGTGTATGAAAAGAAATCAAAGCCCCTGTAGCCCCCCATAAGAAGAAAAAAACGAAGAAATTAAAATGAAACTTTGAATGCCCATATCTCGCAAATGGCTGTTGCGAATTTAATCAGATTTGCTGTGTAGCCTACCCTACCTGGCGGACAGCTATAATGCATAAATGGTGTGCTTTGGAGAAGGGGCCATGGAGCTATGCATGTGTGAAAAAGCTGTTTTCTTTCTTCCTGTCAATATACTCATGGTGTGGTGCGCTGGGTTTCTTGGCCACATGACACGCTATCGTGTGTCTTGATACTATGACTTTATGTTACCTTTGAATGTGTAAATCAACTTGTCTTTGATATTTATGATACTTTACCAACTGTGGTTTAATTTCTATTCCCAGGGGTTTAACTACCATGTACTCCTAGTTATTTACTTTGATGTAAGGAATAGAAATGTAGTTAGTAGTGCTGTGTGTTGTAAAAGGATGACACGGACTATATTATGGTAATGATCGAGGCTGTTACATTACCATTCTTTGTATACATTCTGTAAGTTAAACAAAGGACATTTTGTGAACTCTACAGTAAGAACTAAAAGGTTGAAAGCTATTGTAACAGTCAGCAATGCTGTTAGTATCATACTTTCTCATCATGTGATGTGCCAGCAGAAATTACAGATTATTAGTACTGTCTGTTATATTTGTACAAGAAGTACTGTGGTTACTGAGTAAACAGTTCCAGCAGTCACATTCAGGAGACCGTTTTATTTGCTTGCTGACGGTTAAAATTATTGTGTAGTGAATAAAGGCTGGGCTATCCCATAGTACGCCTCTAATCACCTAGGCAGTAAATGGAGTACCCAAGCAGCCACACTCCTTCTAGAGCTAACTATTATCAGTACTACAACTGTTTTACTTGCAAATTGTCAGACAACCATGCCCTTATGAACATTTTAGTAGAATTGTTTTAATGTGGCACATGTTGTAGAAGTCAGACACTCATGGAATGACAATGTATCTGTAAAGTGAATCCACATAAAACAGCAAAGCTGTGAAAAAAAGAGTACAGACTTCAAAAGCCTGAAAGATTTGAATTTAAGGGTGGAAGCCAAGAAATGGCTACGATTATATAAATTTCAAGAACAGTTCTTATTAAAATCTATTAGCATTAACATCAATGCAGCCATTTCTTTGTTTAAATAAATTCACAACTTTTTTCACGCAGGCTTTTGAAAGCCACACCTTTTTCACAGCTTCGCTGTTCTTATGTGGATTTAACTTCTTGTTGTACTTTATAAGGTCCCAAAACCAGCCTATGGCTGACTTTGGGGTTTGCCTACATTTATCAAGACACACGGTAGTGTGTCGTGCGGCCAAGAAAGCCGGTGCACCTCACCATAAGTATATTGACAGGAAGAAAAAAAACAGCTTTTTCACGCGTGCATAGCTCCACGGCCCCTTCTCCAAAGCACACCATTTTGCATTATAGCTGTCTGCCAGGTAGGGTAGGGTTCACAGCAAATTTTGATTAAATTCGCAACAGCCATTTGCAAGATATGGGCATTCAAAGTTTCATTTAATTTCTTCGTTTTTTTCTTCTTATGCTGTACGGGGGACTATGGGGGCTTTGATTTATTTTCGCACACTTTGCAAAAATTGCTATAAAACACAAACATGTAACTCGATTGCCTAGATCATTGGCACAAATGAAGAGCGTGTAACAGTGGATTCACATACCAAGTTTGCTGTGAATCTGAGGAATATCCAAGGAGTTATGAGCATTTATTCATGTAAAAAAAGATATCAAACTTCTGTCACAGCTACAGAGTAAACCGAGTATAGGAATAATTTGGAAATTGGTGTGTAGATAGGCTAGCAGCGTCTTTTGATAGTTTGAATAGCTACAGCGACAAAGTTATAAAGCAAAAACCAAACAAGTGTAAAATCGCGGAATCGAGATACTCTAATAGAGCTGTCACCACAGGGTAAAAAAGGTGTACAAAACATGTTGGAAATAAAAACCTTACCAGAGTTCGAACCAGGAACCTCCATACCTAACACCTGCATCCTTAACCACTGAACCACTGCTACCTTGACTGATTACTTCATTTAATTTCTGCTTTATAAATGTATTTTCTTGTTTAAATCTGCTCATGATCAAATGTTTGTAATTTCATAGATCTACCAATAGAAGTTCTAGATTGTTCTATTAGAAGTCTTCAAAAAAAAAGTGCATTCTATTAGAGCAAGAGTTAATAATAGAAGAGACTCTTGATTAGAGTATTACAATAATATTATCAAATATTTAATTAAATCATGCAATGCAATACATTTATAAGTCTGTCTTCAGTAATCATTGTTGTATCTACATAGAAAAGAAGAAATGTGAGTAAAAACAAACCTCAAAGTCAGCCATAGGCTGGTTTTGGGGCCTTATATAGTATAAACCTTGCACCCAATTAAACTAAGCATTCTTTGTCTGCAAGTTGTGTTGCCTGCAAGTTGTGTTGTCTATAGAATTCTTTACCATCAGTTCTCTTAAGTTAGGATGTCTGTTGTTGGCTTCTTACTAAGAATTCATCTGTGCTTCTCAGATTTCTAAGTCTGTAAATGGACTTGTCTGTTACCACTTGTAATGGTTACATCAGTTTGGTATTTGAGCTTAAAATGTAAAGCCAACCCATTAAACCTACCCTGCAGGCAATTAAATGTTTTGAGTTATCTTGTTATTTTTTGTGTGTTTATTGTGTAATGTCTCAAGAAGTTTCAGTGACATGTGTAATGTGAAGGACTCACCAATAACCACTGAATGTACATTGACAGATTGTTTTATAGCGTGACTGTAATTAAGGTAATTGTCTAAAATGTGCATCAAGTAAAGCTAAAATCTGGTGGCTGAACAGTTCTCTCATTGTTGGAGTGTAAACACATTACTGATCTGTCTTGGCTGCCATTATCACTTGTTAGTATGCATTGTCTTTTCCTGATTACATCATTATGATCGGACTATTGAGTTAGGGTATTGTGTATTCATTGTAAACTTTACTCCCTCCTGATTTGAAGGACTTCTACAATTATTCAATCAGACCATTTCTAGCAAAATTTTGTCACGATAGTTCCTGTCAATATAGACTGCCATTGCATCAAGGAGACAATGCCCATAGCCTTGGTGTCGTGATATGCTACCAGCAATTCCTAAATTTTCACTAGATCTTATAACATTTTACAGCCAAGTTTAGTGTCTTTCTCATCGCTAGCTTGATTCCTTTAACAGACCTAGTAATTGTGATTTTCTCTGAAGGGTTGATTTTCTTTGAAATACTCATATAACATACTATGTATGTACAATGCAGTCATTAGTATGTGTTTTCAGCACATGTAATCTTACTGATGTACTTATTCAGATGTGCTGAAGAAATTGCTACAGTACATCAACAATATCCAGCTGAGCCATTCAAGTATTTAAACCCAAGGTAAAGTGAGAACTTGTAGAACACATATTGTTCCATGCATTTGTGAGAGTTGGTAGCTCTGGTTTCTATGGTAACACAGTTTTGGAGGACTGGTTATGGTGTTGTAATTGAGTACTATCCATTTTGGCAATACATTGCATTCTTAACTGTCTGGCCATTTTCCTTGTTAAAATGGCTGCTAGCATTTTACCTACCTGTTAAATGCATCAAAAGGTTTCTGTATAACCGATATTAATTATTGCCTTCCATAATTACTTTGTAGTTTTGGCATGTTGGTTCTCCAAGAAATACTTGCAACTGGTATTGCCTTTAATGGTGATTTATTATTGGTTGTCACCCTTGTAGTCTCATGCTTACATACAAGGAAGGTGTTGCTATGTTACGAGCAGCTGGAGTTGATGTTGGTGACGAAGATGATTTAAGGTAGAGCATTGCTTCAGTATTATGTTCTGTGTAATTGTATCAATGTTATTTATTGCCAACAATTTTCCCTATTGTAGTTTTTTTTTTTTTTTTTTTTTTTTTTTGAAGGCATACTGTAAGTATGGAGACTTGGCAAGTCAGCACATACAGCAAATAAAAATGAATTTACAAATGATATACACTAGTCTTATGCAATTAAGTTTAGCAAATTGCCTTTCAATTCTCCAAGTTCTGCAAACTTTAGTACCTCCAAAAACTTCATTTGTTTTCGGCCTACAGATTGTACGTGTTAAGTTGTTTCATATAAATTTTGTCTGTCAACATCTTTCCCATATAAGGTACACATCCTATTCCTGTGGTGTAGCAACACGCCAATATTAGATGAAGAAGTTTTTATCCAATTATGAACCTTTGCAACTTGCCAGCCGTCTGGATGTCTGTGTATTGGGATGGCCAACTTAGATGTCTTAGTTTAAGCTCAGGCCAATTCCTTTTTTTTATTGCACTTTGCATTCTTGTACTTAACACTTGTAGAAGTTCTGTTGTACGCTATATCACCAATTATGTTAATAGCATAGGATTGGTATGCGTAGTGTAACAATGATATCACACACCCAAGCACTTGTGCGTACGTTAGATGAAACATAAGCACCAATTTCATTATCACTTTTTGCCGTTGTCACAAGCAGTACTATGGTATGAGGCTGCTAACAAGTTTGTTATCTCATTGAAGAGTATTATATTACTTGGGTGGATATGCTTTTCTCTGTATCAAATAACGCAGGCATTCTTTTTGTCATACAGCTATTGATAAAAGTGTAATGTGTTGAAATCAAAATCTAAGCACTATGATTGAATTACAAGTTGTGTGTTTGCACCTAACCAGTTATATTGATTACCTCCATCATGCTCAAAACTGTTATGGACTTTGTTCATTTTCAGCACTCCAAATGAGAAGTTACTTGGAAAGCTAGTCAAAGAGAAGGTAAAAGCACTGTTAATCATCGCGTGTACTTCTTCAGTCTTCACTTGTAGTATGATACTGATTTTTACATCCTGGACAAATACCCATTAGCAGTGAGGCCATTCTACACTATGCCGGACCCGGTAGATCCTGTAAGTATCATGTCCTTTATGTAATTATATCAAATTACTGCATCATCTAGTAAGGAAATTGTAGACTCATCTTCCCATACTCTGTAGAGTGTCCAGTATTTTACATGTATATAAAAATTATTTGTGTTTCTAAGTAATCGGTTTTGTTGTTGCCACCAGCCAAGGACTTACGTATTGAAAATATGCAATAAAATTTGTGTAGTTGTTGCTTTACTATTTCCTGTTTAATGTTTTTTCGTGTTAGTACAATGAGAGGTGTCACCTTTCAGATTTTTGTTACGTAAACCATTGGAATTTTGTTGTTCCACATGAAGCTTTACACTTTGTTTTGATGCCTTTTTTGCAGCACAACAACGAAAAATATTTGTTTACAGCTATGCTATTTTGCATACCATTTTGTGCTAGGCAAAGTATCAATGTCTTTGTTAAAAGATTATTATGGATTTTTTCGTATCAGTTACTTTTGTGCACCAAATGGCTTCGTAATTATGTCCTTTGTATAGAAGATTCATGCAGCCAAGTAATAAGTATGTTGTTGATAACAGTGAGGCAGTTAATAGCCATAGTTGCTTTGCCACTATAGAGTACGGCTTACATGTGTACTCTTATGTATTCTGTTTATTAGAGAAGTTCCAATTCTTATGACATGTTTATGAGAGGTGAAGAGATCTTGTCGGGAGCTCAGCGAATACATGACCCCCAGTTTCTGACAGAACGAGCCAAGCTGCATAACATTGGTTAGTCCATCATGTACATTTCCTGTGTATTGTATCTGTGTACATTTCATTGTGTTCTGTTGGATTCCTGTTTTCTCTCTCTTATTAATTTCTACATTATTTTGGATTACTGGGGATTGACCTGCTTCTATTTGGGTCTGACACAGTGAGGCATAAGCACTTATGTACGTATAGCTGGCATTTACTAGTAGAGATTTTTTGTAAAGCAGAGACTGCCATAGAATGTATGCATAGACTGCTAAACCTTTGAAAGGTGGATATACTGTTACTATAGCTAAATACAGCCACACCAGTAACATTAGCTTATGTAAAGCCCCACCAAGTAAGCTGGTACTCTTAGCTGACAAATTACGTCATCTATATATTCAACAATAGTGATTACACATAAACTGTTGCACTCCTTAGGTTTGGTCAATACACAAAATAGACATTTACGGTGGAACTATGGACGCCTTAAGAGTGCCTTGATTTTCCAGATCGGTTACTTTGGGTCCATTGCCTAGTGCCCAGATTATAGGAGCCACTGTAACTAAAAAATAGCAATCAGTTTTAAAAGAGTCTAATCACAAAGTTATAAACGGATAGTGGCTTAGTTGACAACGTCTACTAAACATTAGAACATTAAATAAAGAGATGTTTGGATGTCAAATTTTAAACATTTAAAACTGAATCTTGCATCTAAATTGTTTTACGTTTTACTTAATTTAGGTAGCATGTGCACAAAAGTAGACTGAGCAAGGCCATTTTGTATGTGTAACAAAGCAAGAGGCTCACGAGCATCAGGAAAATCCTGATATCAAAAGAACAATGATTGTTACAGTGATCCTACCATAGTTGACCCATCACATTGTCCCATACTACACACCCTCCTAATTCTCCATACCAACTGAGACTTTGTGTTGTGGTTTCAGATATTAATGAAGTTAGGCAAGCCTACTGATTTAGGAGTGGTTCACATAAACCATGTATTCCATAAAAGAGGATGCATTTTAATCTAAGCAGATGGGAAGAACCAATTCTCTGAAGGGTCTGTATACTACATGTGCACGCATGTATGTGTGTCTGTCACGCACGCGCTGGTGTGTGTGTGTGTGGCAGCATAGCCAAGTGGCTACAGTGTTGGCCTGGTAAAGGTTCCAGCCCAGTTATGCCAATTTGGTGTATTTCCTTGCACAAAGGACTTTACTCACATTGCTCTAGTCTACCCAGCTGTGTATTGGGGACCTGGTGGCCTGGTGTAAATTGGGAAAGCAAATTCCCAACTGTCCTTGTCTCGTTTAGCGGTGTTAAGGTTGTTGTGGAATTTTGGATTCTGTGACCTGAACAGTTCTCCTGTGAGTTACTGCACAAGGCTCAAGTGCCTGAGTGGTACACAGGCATCCCAGTGGCTGGCATTAGCTGCCAGCTGCCGTAGGCTTTTTAGACTTTGTGTATGTATTTGTGTGTGTGCGTGTGTGCGTACGTGCGAGTGTGCTTGTGCATGTGTGTGTGGTACGTGTGTGTGCATGTGTGCGTGTGCACCTGTACATGCATGTGTGTGCATGTGTAAAAGTGTGGATATCAACTATAAAAAGTTAGTTACACTGTTAGTTTTGTCTTCATTGTAGGGTAGAACCCTAGATACTTATCACATCGTACATAAAGTGGCATTGACTTTATAGCCATAGGCTTAGGGTACCAATTCTGATGTTGTTTACGGGTATGTGGAAAATATCCTTTGTTAGTATATTGACATGTACATGTTAAACATTGAATAAGGATGTACAGCAAAGAATGAAAATTTAATTATGAATTGAAAATACTGTGATTCCCATAAGTAGTGATATAATAGTGCATCACTAGATTCATGGCATTCACTAAGTGTTTCCTGGCACTGAAGGTGTTTAGTATTAGAAATATTAATACTTGCATGGCAGTCCAAAGGATGATATGTGGGTACAGGGAACATTGTTTATTGTAACACACTTGAACTGTTTACTGTTAAGTATACTTTCCCGTACGTAGATATCCATTTAAGCCATGATACTGGCTAGGTATAAACAGTGGACCGGAGGACTCGGGACCTGCGAGGGCCCATTCTACACTTGTACTATACATTATAACAGATGCCTGTTATCTTGCCTGAATCAATTAGAAATTACAAGTGTCTACAGTCTGAACTGATTAGCATAGGCCACTTATTACAACTGTAGAGAATTAATCAAGGGCTTTAAATTTTAACAAATCTTTGACTTCATGCTCCACAAAGTGTATTTGTTGAACTGGTGCTTCAATTTCAATATCTGTTTGCTCAATGATGTAGTGGATTGGTCATCCAAGATGTACACCCTGTGACTTGCAGAGGTATCCAATACAAGTATAGAACGTATAAACATTGTAAGAAATTTTGGGTCCCCGGATCCATTATTTACATGTACCTACCCTACAATACTTAGCCAGGTGCATACAGATTCTCGTGACTGCTGTTCACAGGAATGAAGCATCTGGTCATGTAAAGTCCACAACCTGAATGTGTCCTTTTCTGTTGCAAAAAAACATATCTGCTTTTCTAATCACCATTGACAATACGGATGTCATCTTTTGCTCATACTGCCCGACTGACTTACCTGATATGCCACAAGAGTCCTTCTCTCTATTTCTCTCTGCAGTATAGCATTATGTATTGTGCTATACTGATCATGTGAGTGTGTATTATGATAGCCTTAATGACATCCTACCTAACCATTTGATGTTGTTTTCTGTTAAAATTGAATGTTGTATATAAGTATGCTAGCTTATTAAAGTGCTTTGTTTGCGGTTTCATAGAATTCACACATTGTTTTGGGTAAGGTATCTGTTAAACAAGACACATGTAGTTCTTATGTAATAGCTCATAATAATTTTTACATTGGTTTACCACTCCAGTTATGCCATTCCAACTGTAATTAGATCTATTTTGATATCATGTATGTACTATGTACGAGTGCGTAATTATGTAGTCTCTCTGTTATTGCAAGCCTTGTCACCTGTGTGGCTCCGTGTCTTGTTTGTTACACAGTGCACATTCTTTAAGACCATCCTACATACACTTATTATTCCATGCTAAAATTATTTTCTTTGTTGTAAAAAAATGTTTTGTAGCAATGTGGACTATTATTTGTGATGTTATTCATGTTTTATTATTCTGTGCATGGTGGTGTTTTATTCTAAGCTTTTTTCATACCAAACAGATACCACAAAAATTAAGGATTATATTGAGTCGTTCAAGTTTGGTGCCCCTCCTCATGGTGGCGGTGGAATAGGTGAGACATGGTGTATTGTGTGTGCTGTGGTGGAAACGTGCATGTTGTGTAACTGATTGCTGTGAACTATTTGACTATCCAGCTTGCTGTATTTCTTATTTTCCTCTAAACAATTTAGACCGGCCTTTAAATGAGTGAAACTTTCTTTGTGCCCCTAATTTGAATCTAATGACTGGTAAATGAAGTAAAGTGACCCATGATATAGTGTACTGCTGAACAGCACGCCATAGTTGTAGATTAACTCTTGAAAAGTTTGAAGAAACAACAAAGAAATGAATAGAAACCACTTAAATAATATCCACATCTGTTACTTAAGGCCAGGTACCTGTGTCCTTACCCCACTCCTTTGCGGGGTTGTACTTGAAACCGACATCCATTTGCATCCTGAGGCAATACTGTATATGTTTGTTCTCATATGATGTGTGAAATGTTAATCGCTACAAATTTTGTTTCCTTTTAAAATTTGACAATTTGAAAAGTTATTATCAAAGTCTACTGCATACAGCATATGATCCGAGACACTTTGACAACTGCTACAGTAATTCATCACTCATAATCATGCTGTGTATCTGTTCTTGTATTGTGTAACTATTGATAACAGAAGTCATTTAAATGCTACTTAGTAAATTGGTACTTCTCTGATGTCCTGTATGTGACTGGTATGTGTGTCACATCTCTTATCCCACTAATTTGTTTGTAGTGCTAATCCACTTGCTAATGGATTGTATATGTGTTTAATTGGTGGTTTTTAAATGTCTAATTGCAATGGCCATGAATTCTTTATAGCAATCAACCAAGTGCTCAAAAGTTATGTAAAGTCTTAATTGACCTTTATTTGTGCTTGTTGCTTAGTACTAATTTTATGGTGAAACGTTGTTTGTACTATTAGTATGGCATGTGGGTAGAGTGACTATGTCACATGTCATGCATTAGTGATGGTCTCAATTCATGTATTATCCTCTACATATCTGGTGTCACATGGCTGTATGTGTCTGTCTCGTTGCCATGCCAATGTGGTATCATCTGTCATATATACACAAAACTACAGGATGGCATTAGTAGCTCTTACTGTATATAAAAGCCACATTAAGGTGATCTAATTTATGTCAAGGCCACTATGTGTTCTTCATATTGGTCATGTACAGGAAACACTGATAAATTTTTGTTTGCTCATTGAGGATATGGTAAAGTGCTTTGGGGAAAGTTTAGATTCTTATATAGAAAGCTTTGGAGTCTGAAATGTTTCATCCATTCTTCTACGATTATACTTTTTAGAAACAAAGATAATAAGGTCAAATATTTGGGGACTGTATTTGTTGCAATACCCTGCTATTTGTATGTTTAAACATTTACAGTGCAGACAGGTACATGTACTAGTTTATAAATGAATTCACATTTACCCCCATAAACAAGGTGCTCTAAATTGTGTAAACAATTTCACAATTCTTAGAATTAGCCAATAAACTGGTTTCTGTGTATTGTTCATTAAATTTATTCATCACTGCTGAATAATCCTAATTGCCATTGGTTATTTTATGCTAACCCTAATTGCTTGTAGATTACCAAGCTTTGAAACTGAAATAGAGGATAATTTAGTGTTATCTGTTTGTTGGTTATGCTTTGGTATTGTGTGTTATGTTTTCTATTGTAGGAGTATAAACCGATTAACTTTATTCTATTAACAACAATTAGTAGCATTGTAATTTATGAATTGGTGTGCCACCCTTTTCCCGAGTTTGATTTCACACATGTTGTGTGTGTTAATTAACAACCATTAAGTCAGTATGCCTGCTGTGATCAGGGTGTGGTGTCAGGTGTCGTTTTGGTAACGTTTAATTGTAGAGAAGTGTGCCGCTTGTGCAAGACATGGTTTTTGGTCCCATTGTCAAGGGTAACAATGAAAGCATAATTGTTTGCTTAAAAAGTCAGCTGTGATGTAACACGATACTGTAGTGTGGCATGAAACCTGTGAATACATGTTAAGGTTGATGTGATTTTATTAAGCAACTTAATGGTTGTGTTCCTTTGTTGTTTCTAGGAATGGAACGTGTTGTGATGTTGTATCTTGGGCTCCACAACATCAGGAAGACTTCCATGTTCCCACGTGATCCTAAACGACTGACTCCATAGAGAGGCAACTGAATTCTGTGGACTCACACTTAGCTGACGGTTTTTTTTGTTTGCTTAGAACTCAAATTTAAATAGGGCATAATGTGTTGTACTTACAGCTCATTCGTCATTTTGACAGTGATAATGGAATACGTGACAACTTAGTGGTTAAACTTTCTTGTTACTCAACTGTTGGTTATTACAAGTTATAAAGCTAAGTAAGTGGTAGTAATTGGTATAATTTATTTATTAGTGGGTCCATTTCCTTATTGGCTTCAACAAAAGACATTTCAAAAGCTATATAGCTCTTTCATTTTGCTCCATGGTAACTGTTACACAAGTACCAATTTCTATCAAGAAGAAGTAAAACCACTTTAGTTGCTTTTGTTGTTTACCAGTATATTAAACAAGTTAGATGTGATGTTTCAACTATAGTAGAGACAGTATATTCCTTGTTCCTAGTGAACTGTATTTTTGTGGTGAAAGTAAGTCATGAATATTAGTGTTGTACAGTGTAGTGTGGTTAGTTGCTAATTGTTTTATTGCTGGTTGTTAATAACCTCTAAACAATTAATTGAACAAATTGATTATTGTTGACTTAATTATGGGATAGTAAGGGTATTTAAGCAGTGTACTGTGCCTTCCTGTTTATCTGAGACATTTTGAGTCTGTTTGTGACCTTCTCTGCTGCAAATATGCCTGCTGTTGGCTTGTTTCAACTGCCTTCATTTCTACTGACAACATTGGGAATTTTTGAACTGAGTGTTGTGTACTCCCCTGGTTCTGAAACTTTCCATTTGACTACTCTGGGAAACAGCCAGGAAGCCATGCGTAAGTTGGTGTGCTTTCTGCTTATTTGTTATTTCATATTTTTATATTAATAGGAGAAGCAAGGTTTGATCCATGCATTCCATTTACTGAAATAGCAGCGATTCCTCGACAAGCATATATAACTCAAGAGTTCTCACAATACGAAGGATCTGGTGGACCTAATGATACAAAGATCACCGATACAGTGTACCTGTTTGTTAATGAGACCTCTGGAAGACTGTCTGCTGTTAAGGTAATACTACAAAGTGACAGAGAATCCTTGTGTGTGTACATTACCAATTGCTGTTATGATAATGTGGAATATGATAATGTAAGGCTTTAGGTTATTTCACTGATGAAAGTTAAACAACTTGAACAAACAGTAATTTGATATTCCTCAGAATGCATAACATCGTTTTGAGATGCACAATAGTAAATTGGCTCTATTGGTTGAGTAAGCTTAAACTCATAACAAATTCATTAACAGAAACTGTTTGAAAGTTGATACTTAATGTAACCGCTACTTTGATAAGTTGTTGATGTCCACCAGTCATGTACATTATTGGTTTCTGTTTTGTTGTACTAGAATATGACTGATGCTTCAAAAATTTCCATTATCGATGAAGATGGGTCTGATGACAACTTTTTAGTTGGCTATTGCAACAAAAACCCCACAGATCCGCCAAAAGATTCTGCTGACAAGAAATGCACCAAGCTCTTTAAAGGAGTGATACCCTACTCAACAACACCGGAGAATTTGACCGTTTTAGATTTTGAACACAGTTATATTACCACTGAGGAGACCCAGTCAACAGATACGTTTGCAGTTGTGAACTTGTTTGGCCGTCACCTTGGCTCACTCAGCTGTTGAACTATTTTTAGTTAGTATTTAATTTTGTATTGTATTTTCATTGATAATTTATAAAAAAAATTAAATAGAACTTCATATAAAAGTACATAAAAATCTGATTACAAGAAGATTAAAAATTGCTTAAAAACTTTTTGATAGTTGACGATTATCTAAGTGATAATGATTGCTATTGATTGAGTTTGTTCTGTTTACAAGCACTGTGTTCCTTTCTTTGGACGAATGTTTGCCAGTAGTGGAATGATGTGGGTATCTTTGTGCCTTGTTGTGAAACAATCTCCAAGTTTAGCATGTACATGGTTATAGTCGGTGTGTCCATCGGTCTTTGGAAAAGCACCTTGTAAACAAAGCCTAGTGCCAGTTTCTTCATCTTCGTAATACACAGAGTAGACTTTACCATGTGTATCTATTGACTTTACCAAGAATGTGGTTGCCTGATTTTCATTCTGTAAATAAAACAAGTGTAATCAACCTGCTATTAATTGTATTTAATTCTGTTATTACCTTGGTCAAAGCAAGCTTGTATGAGTCACCAGACTTCGCTTTTATTAGTGTGATATAATATTTGATGTTATTTTCTTCTCGATAGAAAATTGATGGTGTGCAATCATCGCTGCCAAAAATCTTACGTTTTCCTTCCATTGTAAACATAGCTATAATGAAAGAAAAGTATTTATCATTTTTGCTTCACATTTAATGTACATGCATATAAGCTGTAATGCTGCAGTTTAAGTTTGCATAGAAGCTTACCAAGACTATTTCTTCCAACTCCTCCCTCTATTAATCGTAATGAGGTACTGCTTTCATCAAAGAATACTTTGTGCTCAAACAAGCCAAGTGTAGTGAACACAATATTGGCTGTTACAACCAGCGTTAAGCCGGGTCCCATCATCATAACCATCTTTTCTTTCTTGTCAAAGATTATTCACTTTTAAGCTTACAAACTGTTTTGTGTGCTACAGCAGTCTGGTCTGTTCTTTTATAAGAGTTGCTATGCTTTTTCTGGCTTCAATTGTTGATGGATAAATTACCTTATTTTTTGTTTGTGACATTTTTGGAATGTTAAAATTGGAAACCTAATGTTGATGCCAAGTAGGGCATTACAGTTTTGATATGCTGTGTATGGCAAAACAAGGAACTGGTTTTTAATATTTCCAGGAAACTAGGATTTTCCCTAAAGAGGGCTCATTCTGTCTGCAGCTAATCAAGATACTTACACTCCTAGGCTTCATACACACTGAATATCCCATGTAACTGTGTGTGTGTGTGTGTTATACTGTATAGAGTGATTGTTTAGTGAAGGTGGTTCATTAAACACCACCATATAAATTGCCAGGGATACCATTTGGTCAGAGAGAGAATGGTGTTACAGAATGCTTACGTGTGTAGTGGAGATTATTGTGTATCAATGATGGTTGCTATATCATCTCAGTTGTATGTCAAAAGTATCTGATTCATCTTAGTTGCTTCTGAATCAGAAACGTCACCAAAAATCTGTAAACATTTCTTCTTTATATTCTCCAGGTTTAACCACTTAGTGAACTGCACTGAAATCATGTCACATTAACTTTTTTGAGGATGGCTTTGTATTCTTTATTATTCAAGCATTTTATTGTATAGGTTATTACTCTTGGTTCAGATAGTTAGATGTCCAAGAAAACTACTAAACACGTGCACCATGGTAAAATTAGTAATGGCTGGATCATGTTCTAGGTAGTGAATCTTGCAGGATGATGTTATTGGTGGTGCTTTCCGTGAGTGTTTCCTCCAACATAAAAGTGTCTAGCATTTGATAGGATAAAAATTTTTGCAATTGCATTATGCACACATTCTGAGTCACTAATTGGCAATACATGGCCAATGGAATTAGTTGACAGGACCAATATGTCTGTAGAATTCCTTCACTAGCAAGTGTTAATGTCTTATTCATATAGCTGCATGCCTATTAATGAAGGAAGCCAGAGAGCTAATGAATCACGATACAAGTTTGCAACAGACACTCCATTGTTTAATTGTACCTTGTGTAGCAGCAACATACTGTATTTGTAAAAATGATCAAATGGGAAGTACAGCAATCCTTGGATGGGCAAAAATCAAGATGACCAGATGGTAGTGATATTGATACCTACATGTGTTTATGTCGATTATGGTTGTAACTCTCACAATCTAATATATCACTGTTACTATGGTGTTTAGTGTTGTGTACACTGTATGTAAAGTTCAACTTATAGGAGGAAATTACTGAGACTGGCTGTCTGTCTTAGCTGTCCTATATTTCAGACACTTTGAAACATTTTCAACTTTCAGTATCACATCACTTTGATATATACCAGCTGTTATTTGTCCACTAATATCCATATAATATATGAACTCTTGCTGGGGCTCATATACTGGCAAAATCCCCAATACTGTAACATATATTCCAAATTAATGCTAATAGCTATAACAGTCTACTGTAACCATGGTAACAATGATGTAATTGATGGTGATGGAAACCATACACATATCATGATAGTGTAGAGATTGATTTCATCTTAAATATCTCACCGTACATATTGCTCAAGAGAATACCTCAATATAATGTACTGAATTTATAACTGAGTCCACAATCAAAATAGTACTGGGATGCATGACATATGCTTTACAATGTGTTTTGAATGTGTCCAATATCTGTGTACGGGAATTCTGATTCAGCCCTACTATCAGCATTGGGCGCTTCCTAGGGCAGACTGGACTGGTGATCCAGTGGTGACTAGCTAAACAAGTATCTGATTTGCACAGCATGGGAGACCTTTTGAGTGCTATATAGATGTGTTTCATAACTCTAATGCTTTATAGATTCATGCCATTCTATAGATATATAACTTAAAACTAATGACAATCTGATATTACTGGATAATTTTAATGTGAAAGATATCACAGTTATAGCTAACTGTCTTACGCGTGTGTTTTATGTGTATATGTAATTCAGTGTGGAAGAACAGCTGTTAGCTGAAGGACTGAGAACTAAAAGTATAGAATAATATAAACCGCAACAGAATAATGAATGTTGAGATTTTAACCTCAGGCCATATGCTTTCCTATTAAGCACCATAATATACTTGATGCATTTAAATGAATTCTAATTCACAACACGTGATGATTAACAAAGTAGACAATTATGAATTCATTATTTGACTCTGATTGAGCTCAAATTACATCATAATTTGGTAAACCACACAATTTGAAAATAGCGCACTATAAAGCTGAGCAGATATTAAAATAAAGTAATTTAATCAGTGGACATTTCATCTTACATTATCACTGACATCATGTCATAAAACAATTTAAACACAAACCACATGACTATAATATCATGCATTTTGACAAAACAAGTTTGATTGTAAATGTTTTGACAGTCGGTCATTGTTTTCTTGCCACACTGGCCCACTGAAAATTGTTTAACTTATAAATGCAGAGTGAGTTATGACTTAGCAAATCACAGCTTTTTAGTTTTCAGTTTAATTTAATAATATGGCCTCATGTTTGTGTTTCTTCTGTTTGTACGAGGAAAGGAAAGCCACAATGACAAAACACAACTTGTTTACACAAGACCAACCTCCAGGTAGAGTGGCCGGATATACCATCAAAGTGGTCCATTGGTCCTAATGATTGACAAGGCAATGTGGAGTAAATTTGTATACAAGCCACTGTCTGTAGATTGCACGAACCATTAGACTGTATAAATAATAGCAATTGTTTAGTTCCCTTCAAACAGGAGGTTGAGCTTTTGAAGGTAGTAACTTAGTATTATATGACCAAGTAATGCATGTAACACAAGCTACCTTATAAGGTATTAGAAGGTTGAAAATTTCTAGAAGAAAGGAAGTAGCTAGGAAGCTGGTAATGGTGGTTGAATGGTTAGTGCAGCAGAACTTTCTTGATTATTGAAATGACATTTCATCTACCCTGCTAGCTAACTCACGTATTGAACTAGAGAACCCAATATCAGCACCTTGACCAGAACGTTTCAATAGTTTGTGAACTCATACTGTTGGTGCTACTCACACCAACTATAATATTGTAGAAGATTTTAATTAGTGTTCATTTGACAATCGTCCATAACCTTTCAGTTTTCAATCCATTCAGTGACTTCAAAAACCAATTACATCATTCCATCATATTTGCAAATAGCAATTTGTTTGCTTGAGTTGTTTATCAGAACAAAACACAAAGAATAAATTCGTACATAGTTGCATTTGCATAGATACATATATAGTAACTGAGTGTTTGTTTTATTCAAACCCAATGCTACTGAAATTTATAATTGTCACCTTTTAAAATTCAAATCTGGACAAAAAACCCCATCTAGTGTATATTTTTATATGCTCACCACTAGCAGGAAAACAGTCTGTTTGAGTAATTGTTGTGTTTACAACAAGTGCATACTTAGAAATCACACCATATGCCCACCAAATAAATTCATTGTACACATCCGGAAGTCACAGTAGCTACTCAGCTGCCAATATATACTGTTATGTTCCATTTAAGTAACACTTGTCATTTTATAGCAGTGATACAAGTAGAGTGACAAATTATTTCTCAGTTTAGTAATACACAGCAGAATGGAAACAGTTTTGGTTATTTGGTTTTATGCTATTCAAGTATATTTTGCTGGTTTAAATGAGAACAGATTTATTGTTATGCAGAACAATGAAAATTTCAGGACTTCTTGTCTTGCACCTACAGAATGTAGCAGAGGTAAGTGGCAGCTAAAACAGTGTAGTATATAATAATGGGTGATGTTTCTTAGCTAAAATGAATTTGTATGTGATCCGACACACACCAGAAATGTTTGCAGATAACATGAGACATGTCAAGATTGGTTTTCATGATACCCACACCAATAAGAACTTTTATTTGGCAACCTCAACTGAAGTGGGAAGAGAAACTGCTATAGCTGCGACTGAGGTTAGCTGCTTTTGAGAAATTAAGTTAAAATTATTTGTGATCTAGTAGTGTGCTCACATAAATGTATGAACTCTCCATAAATGTTAGTGAAAACGTTTGCCTTAGGTTTGTAAACGCACCCTTAAAATAGTCTCAAAAAATTATTTTTAACCTCTGTGTACACTGCTTGGGAGCTAAGGCTGTGAGCGAATGTATTTAGACAATATCCTTTTAAGCTTCCTAACTTGTGGATTTGATACTTAACAAAATTAATTAATTTAGTTTTGTTTCTGGTTGTGCTGTTTGCAGGCTTAAGTGAATAAAGTTTTTTTGTGAGTGAAGCACTGGTTTGGTCAGTATAGTGTGTGAACACCAAACCTATGAATGTTTTACAAATGGCATTATCCAATTATGAACCAATTATGTAATTGTTGTGGTGTTTCAGTCCACTCTACTCATTATCATGTCACCAATGTGGTCAGTTAATGACCTTTCATTAATTGTTATATTTTGCAGGATTTTGATGAAGCTGTGCTGTTTGAGTTGACAGTGGAGAATGATGTAGAAACAATTGAGGTTTATGACCGAATGTCAGATAGATACCTTCATGCCATGCCTACAGCTGAATGTGCTGTTGGAGAGCTAATATTTATCGACAAAGACGATTCTGCAAGAAATGACAGCAGCCTGAAGATTCACGGAGCCAAGCATCCCTACTTTGACAAAGACTTGTCTTGTTGTTGATATAACAAACTGCCAACACATACTTATCTTTAGGAAATTGAAAATTTGTGTAGCATGATATGTAGTATATTGCAAGTGTATCATATTTATTTCATGATGACTAGTTCACCAAAGTGATGTCAGTAGATACCATAAGTGTTCATGTGTCTTCTATTAGAATGTTTCTTGAAAATATAAAATTTTACTACCTCAATATCAACTGGTACATGGTAGTATAGTGCAACACCAGAGATCAGATGTACTGTATAACATCATTGTGGTGCCATGTATCTTAGCAGAAATGCATACCAAAAATTGCAAACATTTATCTACAAAAATACCAGATAGAAATAACTCTCAAGCCTCATATCATTATTGTATAGCTTGGCAGAGCAGAACAAGTGTGTACATACAACAACAACATGGTCACACACCCTGATTTTGACTTGGTGCATACATAACTCTACTATGCGTATCTTAACAATCCATACAACATCCCTCACATATGGGCTATATAGGAGAGTGACTGATACATAATGTTCTTTTATGTAAATGGAAACATGATGAATATGATGTACTCTATACAAGAATAAAACAAACTTCATCGCAATTACAATGGACGTCAACACGCTCTACGTAAACATATTTGCACCACCTGCTATAGCATATGCACTTATATGCCACAAATCTAATTTATTGTGCGCATGCTCTCTCTCTTATAATAATAAATACGCGGTACGCATGTTTGAGTTATATATACTGTTGTAACAGCTTAATAATTTAAGTTTTACAGCATCAATGGCAACTGTATTCAGTACCTGGTTTTATGCCATTCAAGTTTTCACCAGCTTAAATGAGAACAGATTTGTTGTTATGCAGAACAATGAAAATTTCAGGACATCTTGTCTTGCTCCTACGGAATGTAGTGGAGGTCAGTCAATTATAAAAAAAACTATAGTATAACATGATGACATTATTTATAGCTAAGTTGAGTATGTATTTGAGCCAACACACAAATAATATGAGACAAGTCAAGATTGGGTTTCACGATGACTATTATGATAAGACATTCTATTTGACAGCATCTAATGAAGTCGGAAAAGAAGGCACGATTACTGCGACCGAGGTTAACTTATGTCCTTATTATTGTGTACAAGCCATTGACCATAAAAGTACAATGTATATGTACTCAATTAAAACAAAACCATTATTTAAACAGCTGCAAATCAGACAATCAAGTTGTGGAATGCTAATTTAAAAATTGTTAGCAAATTAATGTTAGCTTATTTGTCTGTGGTTCAGGTTATATCACTGTACGCCCTATTCATGTTGTGGACAATAAAATGTAATTACATGTTTACATTACAAAGCACTCTAAATACCACCAGCTATTATCCAATTATTTACTAATTACTGTTGCATTATTTGCTGGTATTGATAACTGATTACCCTGTCTTTCATCTATTAACAAGTGTAATGACCAACTAATTACTATAATAGAATGGGTGAGCAACACATACTATATATCACAGGAGAGTGACCAGTAGTAATTACAATAATAGTCAAGCTATAAATCCAATTTAAAAATAATAAAGAAATTAAAATCAAATTAATGTGTTGTATTGCATTCATACTCCATTTAGTATATACTGTTTCCTGTATAGGATTTTGATGTGGCTATCTTGTTTGAGATGACAGTGAAGTCAGATATGGAGATTGAAGCATATGACCCCATATCAAAGAGATACCTTCATGCCATGCCTACAGCTGAGTGTGCTGTTGGAGAGTTAGTGTTAATTGATGGCAATGATGCAGCGAGGAATGAATCCACCCTGAAGATTTATAATGCTCAAGATGGCTACTTTTCAAAGCAGATATCATGCTGTTGACCTGTCTGCAGCTCACAGTATCGACATTGACTGACAACCCTAGCTTGAGTGTAGTAGTAGTAGTTTAACTCCATATAAAGTTATGTAGTTTATAAGTGATCAATTTGGTTACATGTAGTTAATTATATGATTTTATTTAGTGTAGTTACATTGAAGATATTGATATTAATAATGTGAGCCAAAAAAATTAAAATTGAAGTTTATTTACTATCCAGCTTAACCATGGTAGATAGTAACAAAGTTGGTGTATAGCAAGCTATGTTTAAAACTAATGCTTTAAAATTTTTCCCAGGAAAATACTTACAATGAGGATTGTAATACACCTCTAGAGAGCTTTAGCTTTGCTGCTGTCAGTGAACAAAGTACTCTAATATAACAATCACTGCTTGTAAAGATGACTCTAATAGAACAGCCAGGAGCATGACATGTAATCGCAAAATTTTCTTAAAATTTCACACTATAAAGGCACAGTGCCATACAATAAATACATATATCACATTTACATTATTAATGCTTGCAATACGAATACTCAGAATCTGCTACTTGCACATTCTTGGACTGGTACGTGATGTTATCATAAGTTAGCTCACTGTTCTCTGATGTTTCGTAATTTGCAAATACGTCGCTGCTGGTGGTCGAGGTCTTATACAATGGATTGGCTGCTTTTAAAGTAGAGTCTTCGTACATTGGATTCATTTCATTCTCAGCATCTGTTTGTTGCTTAATTTCTTCCTGGGGCTGACCTTGTTTCTCCATGCTGTAATGTTCATACACATTCTCATCTGTGTGGTTGTCGGCAGTGACCAAATTGGACTCAGATGGTTTACCCATAAAACCATATAAATCATTGTCAATTTCAAAAGATGCTTTTGTATTCTTTTCAACATTAAATCTTCCAGACCGTTTACGATACCACACCAACAATGCAATTACAATGACTATAAGAATTATTCCATTACAAACTATAACTTACAATTGAGCAATGACCACTTACCAATAATAATAGCAATAGTAATTATTCCTACACTGACTCCAACTGCTATTGGTACAGCACCCGCACTACTGTCCGGTCCCTACAACGTCATATACATATATACCAAAAATGTATTAATAAAAAGGTATTATGATAAATTGACATGTCATGATGTATGGTAGCCTATGGTGAAAAAAATAGCTTTACTACATGAACTGTGGACCAGTTATGGGTGTGCTTCTTCCAGGGAAACAGTTTTTGTATAGTTGCCAGACCACATCAAATATAAAATTAGTTTGCTCAATGTACTGCCTAGTTCCTATGAAATGAATGTATTTCTTACATGTGATATTTTATCAGCTGTTGCTGTTTAAAATAACAACTTCTCTACACTACTGTTTACAAGTCCCAACACTATTTTGGATGTCAATTTCAATATTGCTTTTTTGCATTAAAATAGCATATAAGCAATATCTGTAGAGTCACATTAGAGTGGTATAGTTGCACTTATACTATTTGGATGCCTGAATATAACCATCCTGTACTTTTTTACCATTGCCAAAATTGTGCACTACCAACTCAAAATACATAATATGGCCGTACCGGTGTTACGGTGGTCGCCATTTCTAAAAGAAAGTAAGACACAGTTGTAAGCTACAATTGTCACCAGTATCACAGTTGCTTACCCATACAACTTGAATTGGAAATGCTTCCATTTGGAGCACTAGTATCTGGGGGACAGTTGACACACTGTAAGCTCCTCGGTAGTGACTGGTAGGTGTCAGCAGGACACAGTGTACATGGTGACAAGCCAGTAGTAGAGTATGAACCACGAGAACAAACATCTACATGAGAAATATCATAGGATAAAACCGGGGGGGGGGAGGCAAATAGGAAATCTGCTAAACTTTATTTTATCATTAACTATTTATTGTCAATATATATTGTCTGGTAAATTTGTTAATCTTCACATGCTGATTCACCAAACTATAGTCACACTATAAACTTTTGTTGTTTAGAGGTAGTACTTGGTGGCATCTCTAGTGAAACCAAGAATAAGTTAAGATGATAAGTTTGCTCTCAAAAGCTTCAGTAAAAGATTGCTATGTTATGTGTAATATAATCTGAGCCACAATAATTCCTATAGATCAAAATAATTCTTAGGATCATATCATAGTTTGCTGTACGACACACTATTGTGCTCTTAAAGAAGTAAACAGTTGTAAGGCACCAGTATCACAGTTGCTTACCTACACAACTTGAGTTGGAAGTGCTCCCATTTAGAGCTCCAGAATTAGGGGGACAGTTGACACATTGTGAGCTCCTCGGTAGTGACTGGTAGGTGTCGGCAGGACACAGTGTACATGGTGACAAGCCAGTAGTAGAGTATGAACCAGGAAGACAAATATCTACATGAGAAATATCATAGGATAAGTATACACACACTTTAAATGATGAAAGCTTGGCGGGACTAAAGATTGGTGAATTGAAGGAAATTCTATTAACAGTTTTATACTGTTTAGTTCATACACTCTTACCAATACACTGAAGAGAGCTACCCATCATGGTCCCCTGGTTTGCTGGGCAGGCATCACAAGTTGGTTGACCTTGTTGATCCTGGAAAGTATCAACTGAGCATGGTACACAAGTTGATCCGTTGACTCCTTGTGACCCAGGAGGACAATTGACTAATTTATGAAAGGAGAAGCCGAACATTATAATGCAGTATATATGTGTCCTGGAATTATTTATCAACTTACTACAAATAAGGTTGCTGCCGTGTAGATATTGCCCTACTGGACATAATTCCATGATGTCTGATACTACTAGTGAACTAGTGGCTGGCTCTAAAGTTAATACACCATCAAAGAATTGTAATCTTCCACTGGTTACAAGGTCTCTTAATAATTCAGTTGTGTTAAGAATTTGATTTCTCACTGCTATTGTGTTCTCTGCTAATTCTCTGATGGGATGCAGTACTGCTTCATCACTTGTCAAGTTTGCACTCACAATTTGTAATGATAATTGTATAACACCATCGATCATATCAGAGTAGTCAACGATGACTGGTACAATAGTGTAAGGGCCATTGAAAGATTCATTAAATGCATTCTCAATGTCTAACAACAGTGATGATACATTGACTGGTGGGAATTCATTACTGTCACACACGACAGAATCATTAACAGTACTGGAATCGTTACACTCAACTGCCTCAATCTCTAATGTGACATTGATATAATTTAAAGGAATAGTGACATCATAAACAGTTATTGTAGCTGGATTAGACATTGCATTTCCTTTAGTATTAGAAGCTCTACAAAAATAACTACCAGCATGCCGAATATCAGGAATTTCTATTGACAAGACACTTGACGTTTTGTTCACTAACAAAACATATTGTGAAGTACTGTCAGGCCTAAAGTACCACTGATATCCTGGAGTGGGATCACCAGTTGCATTACAGCTTATCCTAGTACCATTATCATTACCAACATATACCTCCTTGTCTTCTGGGTGTTCTATTAGAGTAGGGGTCATTTTAATGTCTATGGTAGAAGCTGCAGACTCTGTGATGCCGATATGATTTGCAGCATGACACACATAGGTGCCCTCATCATTCATGCTACCTACCTGTATAGTCAACATGTTGGAGTTTGCCCCATTTATGACTGCTCCATCTTTACTCCAGTAATACAAAACTGGTACTTCAGACACTGCATCACATTGGAGAGTGACAACAGAGTTGATGGTAGTAAAAACAGCTGATTGTGGATGCTGAGTGATATTGGGAGAGCTGGCACACCAGTATGTTGCCACACTGCTGTCACTACTCAACAAATTGTACAATGGAGTGGCTAGATCAAGAGCTGAGTTAATAGTAATGTTAACTGCAGAGCCCAGCATTACAAATGTGGAGGTGTGCTCTTTAAATGTTTGGAGTGGTGTAGTTCTAAATTGTGGGGGTAAATCTGTAACGAGTAACTGAATTACATCAGCTACACTTGTGAAGCAATCAATTAATCCATAGCAGTTTAGCCCGGCCAGATCAATGGATGAATTGTGAATTATTTCTTGTCCTGATTGCCAGTTTAGGAATGTAGCTGTCTTGATGGACTGTAACAGGGAATTGATAGAATTATTCACTGATGAGCTAAGATTAACCAGAGTCATGTAGTCATCTTCTACTAAAACTTGATTTGACAAATCCTCAAGATTTACAGAAATATTCAGAATTTCTAAAGCTGTACCGTTGATTCCAGTTATCATGGTGCTACCATCACTAGAAGTACCAACAGTGTATATGCTACCACTAGCATTAACTGCATCTTCCAGTGAATTATAAATAGTAATCACGTAGTCCCTTAAGTTTTGCCAAGAGTTACACTGCTGTTGAAAGAATGCTAAATTAGGATCCACCATTAAGGCTCTTCTCCTTCGTGTAAATGTCCTATCAGCTGCTGCTACTAATTCTTGTGTTGCCTGAGTTAAGGAAGTGTCAATGCTGCTAAAGTCAAATGAGGTATTAAAGGTGCTGCTGCTGCTCCGAATAGCAGTACTGTATTCAATAGTCAGTGGTAATACAGTTATAGATTCTGGTGATGATGTAGTTGCAGAGAAGGTGATGCCACTTATGACAATGATGTTTTCTGTGCTTCCATTATGTTCTACTTGCTGGAATAATGACAGTATCCCAGCTGTCACTTGATTCTGCAGTAACTCTTGACTAGCACATAAGGAAACCCGAGATGCATTCACAGCTGCTAAAGTGGCAACAGACTGCTCATAAACCATCATCTGCAAATCAAGTAAAATTCGTTTCTCTTCTATGATACTTTCTGACATTAACAACTCCTTACTGGCATCATCTAGGGCTTCTAAGCTTTGTCTAATCTGACCACTTGCTGAAGCTAATAGTTGTTTTCTCACCAGCCGACACGCAACATTAGACTGGACACATTCCACACTTGGAGACATCACGGCACAAGCAGATGGTGTACAACAAGTTTGAGTTACATTGTAAACATATGAACTACCTTCAACTGTCACTATACATGAATAACTAACATCTCTACTCTCATATGTAAACAAGGGGAGAAAACATTCCTCTTGAACTAACTCTTGAAATGACAAAAATTCTGAGCTGATACTACAACCAAACCCACTACAATTACAAAATACAAGTTTTTGCACAGAAGTGATTTCAGACCAACAGTAGCCAGATGTTTCTAGAGGTGGGACCCTTTCTGTAACTTGAATAAAACAAGAACTTTCCTGAAAACCATGGGAGTTTATTTTGATGGGAAACTGACAGTTACTACACTGCAACCCACTAGCACACACACTGTCACATTGATGCATCTCACACACACTTTCAAGCATTGCCTGCGCCTCTGCACTGACATTTTGAACATTACTTAAAGCCTCAACGTATGTTTGATTTGCAGCTACCATTTGCCGTACAGCTTGTTCATATGCCACTTTAGCTTCGGTCAATCTCTCATTTTGATAGTTGACATCTGCAATGCTGGCATTCAACTGTTGTTCCACTCGCATCAGCCCTGTGTCAAACACATCAATACGATTACTGGCAGACTCATTTAATAATTGTAAGTAGCTACTGACACTGTTTTGAAAGACATTCACAAGTTCATTACCCACAATTCCCATTACATTGAGACTCATTGAGTCAAATGGTTGATCAATGCTGGCTACTGCTTCAATAGTTGAAGGATACATGCCATATAGGGAAATGTCCCCATCAAATGAAAGTGACGTGCTGTTAATATTAAGGTATGTCATTAACAAATCTCCCAAGAGGCTTACTTGTACAAGTTCTGTTACTGCAGAAAATGTCTCAATATCTTGTGAAAGTGATGCACGCAAAACTCTACCACTGTCTGAAGGTAACAATAATAAGAAATTGTTTAACCGATAAGTTGTAGCTCCATTGTTGATAAATGACTCAACTAGTACACTTGGATTACTAACAATTGGAAATCGATCATAGCTGCACCCATTGTCTAAACCTGCTACCATTAAGAAGTGATGGACAAGGCTGGAGAATCTCAAACTACCCAGTTTGAAGTCACTGCAACTAGACTGAAATCCAACTGCAGTCAAGTTATTGCCAAGCATATGAACATATGGATTCAACTGGCAACTGTCAAGCATCATTGAAACTGGAAAAATTTCAAGAAAGTTAACATTTGTAAAAGCAATTTGAGTTGTTGTGACAAAGAAGCCAGCTGGGTCTGTAGACCCTGAGCACACTGAGCGGTCTGACCCTATTTGTGTGAAATACTAAATACTATTAAATAACAATCACAACACATACCTCCAATACTCAGATGGGCTAGTGGAGCAGTAAAATTAAGATTTATTGCTGAACCATTGAATGGCATAGTAACAGAAATGACAACACTTCCACTAGCCACTCCAATCCATCTTTGATTTAAAGCATCATTTAGTACCTGCAGAATACATTTTACACGTAATAATTATTGTTTTAAGCTTACCTCACTAAGATCCTCCACTCTCCAGTATAAATCACCATTTAAATAAGCAGTCACACTTGTAGCGGTGCTACCAAATTCTCTAGTGAAAGTTCCCCTTAATCCAATATGAGCCCCTGAAAACAAAACCGGTTGATACAAGAAACCATTCCAAAATGTTTCCATCATATTGGCTGGTACTAGATTTCCTATGGTGGAGAAGGTCACTGCTTCGAGACTCATCCTCCAGCCTGCAGTAGCTAGGTCAGTAAACAACTGTAGTTGATCCAATACTGTAATATCAGTGGGTAATACAATGTGAAATGATGGTATCCCTTGACTACATAGCTCTAATGTGAAGCATACTAAATTGTTAACTGATGGAGTATGGGTGACTTGTGACCTAGACACGTTCACAGTGAAATTACTATCGTACCTAACCACGAAATGTAATGTGTTTTCATCTGTGAGAATATTCTGGCAGACATCATTGTTAATTAGTTGTTCCCGGGTCAAAATTTGTGCAATGTAAGCATCATCTCCTAGGGTGTCAATTTGTCCATTGGTTGTTGCTGATAGTTGTATCCATGTTGGCAACAATGTTGATGTGCTGCTAAAAAAGCTATTAGCCAATGCTCTGTAGTTCAAGAAATCACTGAGGTCTGACTCGGAGGGAATAAAAGATGAACAATCACTAGTACTTTCAGAAGGCACTTGAGAAGTAAGCCTTTGTACCAACAGTCTGTTCTGTTCTAAAGTAATGCTAGCTCCTGCAATAGCCAGTGGTAAAGTTAGTCTACCATCAACTAAATGGAGAACTCCTTGAGACATTACAACATTAGCAGTGCTTCTCCACTGCGAAGTTGATAATAAGGTAACTTGTTGTCCATCATGTGGACACTGAAGTGATTGTGGTGCCATAAAACAACCTGCATCACCTAGTTGACCATTTTTAAAATCTCTTTCTTCAAAATAGTTTGTTCCATTCTCAATCTGGTTAGGTCTTACAAACACCACTGATCTTGAAGGAGTTGCATAGTCACCAGCACTGGCTCCAGATAGTGAATAGGATATGTAATATTGTCCACTTATTGCTGTGCCAATAGCTTCTACATCGAATATGACAGAAGATTCCGAGTTGGTGAGAGTGACATTAGGTGTTGAAATCATGACAACACTAGGATCAGAACTTGTTAAGGATATGATCAGCTCATTATCAGGCACTGCAGAAATAGTTACACTAGTTTGGGCCCCCATGGTCAGTACAGGATAGGAAGGTAAAGTGATAATCCCTAGTTGGCAAGTGATTCCGTTGTAGTTGGTAAAGGAACAGTCACAGGAGAAGCCATCAACTTCCACTAAGGTACATTCACCACCATGGAGACAAGGATTAGGGCAACATGGGGTCCTTTCTGATACGTAAAAAAAATTACAATGGTAAGCAAGATACAATTGCTTACCTCTACATATTGGAGCATTGGTCCATTCTACTGTTCCACTACTACCACCAACATCACATATTTGAGCGTAAGAATCAGGGCCATCAATGTAGTAGCCATCATTACATCCCACAGTACACACTGACTGATATTCCCTTGGACATGGTAGCATTACAAATCCATTAGCAGAAGACTCAAGCTCATCACACAACATGATGTTACATGACGTGTCGACTCCACTCCAGGAGTTATTAGGTTGACACATCCTTTCTGTTGAACCAACCAGTGAGTAACCTGGATCACAAGAAAAGTTACATGTAGTCATCGTAACTTGGTCTCCATCACAAATAATGACACCATCCTGAGGTGCTGCCAGTTGAGGCAGACATGGTTGAGCTGGAGAAGAATAACAGAGTATTATTACACATCTACATAGTGGCACTACCTACCAATACATATAAAGCCATCATCATCCAAGTCATAACCTGGTTGACAGGAACACCGAAAGCTTCCAATACTGTTGATACAATTGTGATCACAGCGACCATTGATTATGCTGCACTCATTCACATCTGTCGCCAAAATAACACCTGTACGGTACTGTATTATGACAGGTACTCACCATTACAAGATCGCTGGTTTCCATCTAGTTCATATCCATTGATACAGGAACACTCAAAACTTCCCACACTGTTAGTGCAGTTCTGCTCACATGGATTAGGGTCAGGTGCACACTCATCAATATCTAAGTACAAGTACACAAGAACCATGAAATATCATTGGATGATGTAAACATGAATAGGTCTACAATATCAGTCTTATGTTTATACTAGCACTTTAATAATTAGAAAATTATGCTCTGGCAGTGTAACGCCAAAGGGAATGAATCAGGGTTGAAACCTTGAAATTAGGTTAGGTACTCCTAAGGCTGCAGCACATGTTGCTGTCAGACCTTCAGTGTTGGTCACTGTAAAGTGTTATTATACAACCAAGTGCTAAGAATAATACGAAATGTGGTTAAAATCACGTCATAAATAAATAAATAATTAATAATTAATGTTTGAGAAAACTATACGAGGCCTAGCGACATAAACTAACTGGGGATTGATTCGCCTGTGAACGAAAGCACAACCGTATAATCGTTGTGCTTGTTTGTGCTGATGACTTAAATGTACGTGTAATTCTATATAACGCCCATACCACACCCATGCTTTAATTTCAGATTGCACAAAGGAGTAGATTATTTTCAGGTGGCACAGTGTTCCAAGTCACCATGCCAGGTGCCAGTGGACACACCCTGCATGATGAACAAGATAAAAAGTATGTTAACATTTATTTATTTAAATGTTTTTCAACACACAGAAATTACAACAGTATGTAGCATTACGTGGTTATTATATAGGTTGCACTATTTACAGTGTGTTGAAGGTCCACCAGTATCCTGTACTGGTGGCCAAGTTAATAAGTATATAGTATGATCGTTTGTTGTGTATTTGTATTATCAAGAGTATATGATGGGGAGGGAGAGTGTCGAACTGCGCTATAGGCTGTGAAAAATGAGCCCGTAAAGTAACTCGCATACCTTCGCTTCTTCTCGTAAACCTGACCACTGTTATTTAACACCTTAAATGTTTTAACGAGTGGTCTGTATGGAATTGCAATGGCTGAAATTCCATCTAGACGCGTCACTTTAACTAGTAGAACTGTCGAGGCAAGGCATGGGATGGCGACCATGATGAAATATCAACCTTGCTCGACCATGATAAAACCTCAATCTTTGTTTACCAGGTTAGCTGCTTCTGTCTTTCTCTTTGTACGGTGAGTTCCACTGCGTAATGTGCCATACTTTTCTCGAGTACACCGTTCTTTCACTCAATAGTCACATGTACAAAGTATGCCTACTGCACTTATAATTAGTTGCCAATCAACACAAATCACCGAGTCGTTTGAACGATGCCATAGGACTTTACGGGCTCATTTTTTACAGCATATAGCGTAGTTCGATATTCTCCCTCCACATTATATACTCTTGGTATTATTTTGTATACTTCTGTTCATCCTTTACCTGGCTTGCTAACTAAAATATTTCCATTTCCAGTGTTCAGTGCCAATAATACATTGCTGCATACAGTTCTACGGTATAAACTACATCTCCTGTATGTTGTACAGTATTGTGTTACACATCATTATGCCATTGTCACACCATTGATGTACCAGCACTCAGCTACCAGTAGTTTTGTATTGGGCCTGACAAGCCATTTTGTGGGGCCGGCACAGTTTTCAGCTGATAAGTTTGTGTGTGAAAATGCATAGCTCTCAACCTGAAGCCTTTCAGTGCCAGGAGTGAGATTACTTTGTCACAGAAGCATAATACCTCTTACAACCAGACACTTTCCTGGATGCGCTGTGCTTTGTTGTTTTCACTATTACGTTCTGCTTTTATGCATTGCAATCAATAGTCTCTACTGAAAATTTAGGCTTGCATGCACCATTATGTTGGGTTTTCGCAGATCCGGTCACATATTGTTAAAAACCATAATTAGAGTAAGTTCACTACTAAAGTGTTAATTTTCATTACTAGGAAGAGTCTTTACCCATTTATTGTATTGTTAAACCTATCTCTTTGCACCAATCATGTATATCAGTAGCGCTTTTTGACCGCAAAACCATGTCAGTGTTATCGTTTCACTACTCAAGATTGCCTTGAGAGATTAATCCCAGACCACCACCAGCATGTAGAGCAGGCTTTGGTCTATTTACTAGTATACTGTTTATTAGGATATACAAACAGTATATATATACAGTGTTGGGAGTAACGCGTTACTTATGTAACGCGTTACGTAATATTATTACTTTTGTGGTAGCTAAGTAATATAACGAAATACACCATAAAAACAGGTAATATAACTCAAGTTATTTACTTACAAATGTAACGCGTTACCTAAGTAATATAGTTACTGTAACGAATCTAATATATATGTAATATTACTACTACAAGTAGCGAAGTTCCTAATCTCGTTAGTAATCCACTGAGTAATGCCTAGCCACAACGAAATAATGAAGCCTACTGAATGAAGCTTATTCACCAGCTTCTTACTTATAACCAAGATTTGCACATTGTCCAACAACGCAATCATGTCACGTGATAAGGTGGTAGTTTCACACGTGACAGCTTAAGGCTGTGGACACAAAGTAATATAATATGTAATATTATTACAGTTACTTTATTTTATGGGTAATATGTAACTGTAACTAAATAGTTCAGTTGCAAGTAATATGTAACTAGTTACTTTTTAAAAGTAACTTGCCCAACACTGTATATATATATATATATGGTTACATAACCACAGAATTTTAACAAAGGGCTAAAATGTACAGGAGCCTATTGAAGTTGTGGTATTTTGGTTGACATAATATGTACTCTAGCAGTCAATTAAGAAACCCTACAAAGTTAATGAATACTTCTACCAAAATTAGGGTTCAGTGTTTGGATAACACACACCTTGAAAGTACAAAGCAATTTTCGTATTACTTTTCGATGATCATACATTGTGGAAGCATTAATAGAATATAAAAATACTAATTGTCATCCAGTTGGAGCCACACCTAGTTGTGCGTATGAGAGTGCTTTTGACTACAACTTGTCTATGTTACTGTTTGATTAATATACAAAAACCGTTTACTTCGCTCTAGGAAAATACAAAGCCAATACATCACATACCTGTACAGTTAGTTCCATTCACAAGTTGATAGCCATCACGACAAGTACAAAAGAATCCACCAACCCTGTTGTTACATATATGTTGACATCTTCCTTCAACAGCACACTCATCAATGTCTAACGTTACAGCATGTGACTTTGGTGTTAACATAGCAATAATATTACCAGTGCAATTTCCATCTGCTGTTACAGTGTCTGTAGGTCGAAAGCAACCACAAAAATAAGAGCCGATAGTGTTGTTGCAGGTCTCAGTACAAGGTGGTGGTCTGCGACTACACTCATCAATGTCTACATTAGTATAATACTTAACAACACATCTTGCATGCTAATCTGCTGACTAACCATCACAAGCATTGCCATTCAACACATACCCATTTCTACAGCTACACTGGAAGCTGCCACGAGTATTAGTGCATGTCTGTCCACATGGGGGATTACTACTGGTACACTCATCAATGTCTGTGGGACTGTTACATGACACTCCATCAATATACTAGTGTACACTCACCAGATGAACAGTCTTGACCAGTCCAGCCTGCTGGACAGTTACAGGTATTAGGAGCATCACATGTCCCACCATTAACACAAGGTGGAGAACAAATTGCTGTTACATATCAAATAATGTCACGAGTACTTAATTGGTATGACTACTTACGCTGACAATCAGGATAGGTACCACTATAGCCAGAACAACACACTGTACGAGTACGCATTACACTTCGAATTCGTGTCACTGGAACAGATCTGGCAAGTGTTCTAAAGAATTTATAATAGTTGATCAGTGGATATTGAGTAGTCTTGCATTTACCTTGTTCTTTCACACCTTTCCCATGGCCACCAACCACAGGCAGCTGTATATTGTGTAGTATAGTACTGTATCGTCATGGTGGAATAGGACTCATAGTCCACATAGGACTGTGAGCATTGTTGTGAAGCACTGTAACATAATGATAAGCAATATAAATTCCAACACCAAACTAATATATCCATATTATTTTAGGGGGATATATTCCAAATATTTCCACTTAAATTCACACAGTATGGTATCATTAATTTTCTTATTACCACATACAAACATTGTCAAACAACTACATACAGTAACTATTGTAGTGTGTAGTTTTGTGAATAAACAAGCTCGTTTTATTATAGTTGTGCCCAGACAAATGCCAGATTTAAAATCTGCCACCAATTATATAATGGAATAATGGATTGCCCGCAAGTATGCTGGCATATGTAAAGGTATGAGCAGAATTAGCTTAGCACATTCATAAACATTAATCCCTAATCCTGCAATTTTATTACGCGTGCATCGCTATTTTGCACCACATGAATTCTCAAAAATTTGTATAGCTGCATAATGTTTAAGTCTAACTATGCTCCCCTAAGGAAATGCCTTGGTATGGTTTCCTTGCATGAAGAAGATACCCACAGGCAGCCAGATATCAAATAAAAAAACATGTCTCCACAACTCGAATTTTGGTCTGCCTGTCTGACCACTGTCACATGGCTAGAAGCAGCATGTGGCCACCATTCAAAACTCACGGGTGGCATGTTCTTTTTCCAGGGTCTGCCTTTTGCACTTCACCATTCCTTTTATCTTCCATGACATGGGTGTTTTCTTGTATTTGACACTGTAATTGATATTAATTTTGAATACTATTCCATAAAGGTAGTTTTCATTGTGTATGATATTTCTATGATGGTTTTCAGCAGCAGCATTTTAGGCAGAGCCTGTCATTTTAGGGGGAACCCTACTAAACAGTACTACCATATTGTTTTGATGTATATGCTTACCATGGTAGAGATAACATTTTCAAATATGGCATCCATCTTAATCAGTACTTTAAAATGCAACGTAAAAGCTTATACTTTTCATCCTGTTAGTTGTTGAATATAATATCCCACTGACACATAGTATCGTATTTATCTGTACAAAATCTGAATCTCTACTCCTTATATAAGGATGTGTGATTGAAATGAGCTTGGCATTTAAATATTTAGTCCCAGGAATTTACTCTTGGTGCGTACCATACATTGAACATTTTTGTGTATACCGATATCAGATCTATGCAAAAGTAGACCAACAGGTGAACGTTGTTCAGATATGTCACAAAATAAAAACGTGACTAGACAAGGAGGGGAAGGAAGACCACAATCACACTCAAGTTTTACAACATCAATTAGTACTCCCAAGAAGCGAAAGCAGTGGATAGACCTGTTACTGATACTGTTAAGACAGGGTGAAAGATATGGAGAGTAGATAAACAGTAAAATGAGGTTCCTAGATAGATGCTGAAAGATGGAATCACACACACGAATTGTTCACAGTGCCAATCCTGGGCCCCAGCCCTCTTTATCACGTGCTGAAGACAATCACCAAGTAGAAAAGTAACTGGTGCTTACTTTAAATGGCATAGTTACTTTGCTTGGGTTTGCGATTTTCAGCTCCATAGCAATTTTCTGATAGCTGTGTCATCAGCTCAAAAGTAGAAACCACAACTCCACCTTAGGTATTGTTGCATCATTGTGACACCTCCACTTTAGTTGTTTACCTCTATAAGTATTAACTTGATGTTTTTACTTACTTGAGATAGCCACTTGCCTATGGGTATACACCATTGTATTGAGAAGTGTACAATAGGTGAAACATATTTACTCACCACAAAGCATATACAAAGATTACTGAGATCCGATAAGACCACAAGTTACTCTCATTATATATACAAACTTGCAGCTAGAAGCAACTGCAGTTTTAAGACAGTCCAGGTTGCTAGATGGCTTCCTAATTCAACTGTGCCATTTTCCCCTTTAAAATGTACAAGTACACATTTTTTTTTTGAGTTTTCAACTGACCATAGCATATCAATAAAAAGTACTGAAACAAGCTGGAGTAGTGCACGATATTAAATCACAGTAAAACAATAAGAACTGTTATATCCCTACTGTGCATTTCCATTATGGTATCTTGAGCACAGTAGGGATATAACACTTCTTATTGTTTTACTGTGATTTAATATCGAGCACTACTTCAGCTTGTTTCAGAACTTTTTATCAATGTGCTATGGTCTCTACTCTAGTTAAAAATTCCAAAATTTTTTGTGGACTTGTTAACTTTTTTTGTAAATAATTTTTATAACTGGTGAACCCACGCATACCGCATCTGAAATGGTGCCGTGCCCCAGTTATTGTCTGAAAAGTGAAGTATCGCTTACGTTTCGTTGTTGGTTATGTTCTACCCATTATACAGCACTACGAATCAAGAACTGTTTGTGAAAAGCACCTTTGCAATCGAAATAGCCACTATGAAAAATACGGACGATTTCTGTTACGAAGGGAAGCCATCACGTGCTACCACCAAATTGACACTTTTCGTTGTCAGCAAAGATGAATGGGACACGAAGGAGGACACTGGTAAGTCCATGAAGAATGCATTGCACGTACTGTGATATGCCAAAAGGCACCTGTCAGGCCAAAGCGGCATCAAACAGCAAACCCGTAGCTTTAGCCGTTATTGAGTTACGCTTGTCTGAAGGCATCAGTCAGAGTTACTCAGCCAGTCAGTAGAAAATTCCGTTAATTAAAAAAAATTAAAATTCAGTAGCAACTTGTTGAAAGCATTTCAGGTTGATCTGAAAGCTTGTTTGGGCTTAGTTTTTACCTAACCAATACTGCCTCATCGTCATCAGGGAAATTGAGGTTGGTTTTTGGGTGATGTTATTTCATGGGCCACGCCTACTTCTTTGTGGCCCCTACTGTACTATCATACTATATGATGGGAAGCCCTGTAGAAAAATGTACCTTTTTTTTCAAATTTTAAGTACTGTGCATGCCAAAGTAGTAGCTAATTCCAACCCAACAAAGTAATATTAAATTATATATTTCTGAGATCAGCAATCAATACTCTATCTATTGAACATACATATAAAAAGCCCATTTTTCCAAAATATAAAAATTGGGCTGGAATGCCTAACAATGGTATTTAAATGTTCCATTCAGGTCAACATTCACATACTGAAACTAAGCCAGGCTCAAAATGTGTGGGCTGAAATGGATGCTGGGCATTGTCACAATACATGCTCTGGTCCATTCAAATACTGGAGTGTCAGTGATAAGCTATAAATTCAATGAAAGCCAACTGTAAGTGTTGTAGATTTTGCTACTTTGAGTACTTATATTATGAACTCTTGCTTATAGTATTAGCCGATCATCAGCTTGCAGATCAATATGTGTAGCTATGGGTCTCAGCTTACTTTCATATACAGGATACGATTTTCTTAGGAAGTGGATATAGTACCGGCACCGGTTATGAATGTGAATGGCTATTTTACTGGCACAAGTCAATCATTTACTGGACTATCAAACACACCAGTTGTATCTAGGCGAGCTAGGGTTGGTACACGTCCAGTATGCCCCGAGCATTTGACTTTAGGGCACGCGTCTAGTAGGTTGCCCCGAGCATTCAACTTTAGGAGACGCGTCTAGTAGGTTTCCCCGAGCATTCGGGATGTGAAAAGTAGTTTTATCGTTAGGGTTAAGGTTGGGTTCAGCTTTGGTTTCTTCTTCACTCTTCTTATATATGTGACCCAGTCTGGGAAAACCGGTCTTATCACCCATGTCAGCAGATTCGATTTTTCACCCAGAACACAAAGCTACATGAATAAACTATCTAATTCACAATCAAAATCAGAGTGGTCTGGTTTTGCTGGCTGCTTTTCCCAAGCCCAGTGGGGATCCGTATGTACAGTGTGGGGCCTTAATGGAACTCTGGTCAGCCTGGCAATGGTTGTATGTGGCTGTACAGCTCCGTGATGCTGAATAAATACATCTGCTGTGAATTTCCTTTTATTTTAGCCAGTTGTAAGACCTGAATGGCCCATAACTTGGCCTAATTCATCCCAAAACGTTCCTCTTCAATTTTTAAACAGCATCTTTCCCGCCTTCCAGCCCCCCTGCCTCCTACCCCTTTTGGAGCTCGCTTGATACAGCCAACTTTGGTTAAAATACTATCTAAAATGGCGGGAAACTTAGCTGTTGACTACTTCTTCAGTGGATGATCTGGAATGTAATAAGTTGTAAAACGTGTGAAAATTTAATATGCGTAGCTACCACCATTGACAAGCTACAACACCCTGAATATTTAAAACCGGCATTTCTCGATACTTTCAGATGGGCAAGAAGACCAGTTTGGGTCACATATATAGAAGTCACTTCAGTTGGACGTTTATAAAGTAGAAACTAAGGGAAGTACGTAGCTGCAGCACTGATGGTACAGTGGTTACTGGCATGGACTATGGTATGGCCCCACCATAAATCAGGGTTCGAGTCCCAACTCAGTCAACCTTCTTCTTTTTCGTTCTCATGTTTTTTGTCCAAGTTTTTTTTTTTTTTTTAATGCACGTGACTGTCGGCACTACATAACCTGCCATTTTCTTATGATCACCCTGAGTGATCCCCACCACGTACCCTTCTCGGGCTGCTAGCAGTAGCAGTAGAGCCGCGAACAATTGCAACATTCTCCACTGCATCGCACACCGGATTCTGATGGTCCTACAGAGAAACAAAATGTAGTCCAATTAATGCTAAAATCGCTAGGCTGGTCGAGGCTGGTACCCTTAAACACACTACTTGAAGCCAGCTACTGTACGTAGGCAGCTCAGTAGTAGACTAAAATACTGAAATTCGGCATAGCTTACCTTCTATTATTAGTGCCGGTTTGTCGCTGTTTCAGTTCCGTCGTGTCCTAACATGGGCTTATTAAATAAACACAGCTCCACCTACAACCGATCACGACCATGCAAAGAAACCATAGAAATGCTAGTCTCATGCCCGGCTGGGTACGAGACTATAGAAATACATCGTCATTAAGCGCGCATCCTAATTTGATGGCTTCTAATGACGATTCCGTAGTATCACTATCGCAGTTGTTCGCTCAGGGCCTGGAGGTGCAACGTGAGATTGAAAATGGTCAAATGAACTCGAGTAGCCGCGACTATCAGGTGAGTATTAATCGCAATGTATTCTAATACTTTAACACACCAACATTTCAGCAATTTTCAAAGCGATTTTGCCATGGCTTTGTGTTTAAAATATTGCAACTGGGTCTAGTATCAAAATGAAGGATCGTGAGTGGTTTCCTGCCTCCCCAGACTGACTCTTTAGTTAGTTAAATGTACATGCATGTATACTTACTTTATGTTTTGTACTCCCTTGCCATGCCCACCCAGGTGTTTTTAACCAACCCCGTCTGGTGGTCGCATGTGACCGAGGATTCCTTAATGTTTAATGTAAATGTTTGTGTCTCAAAATAATGATGGTTTTCTCTCTCAGTCTGATGTATATTAAGTGATAGACTTTATGCACCTATTAAATGTTGTGCCCTACCCCCCACCCTCCCCCCCACCTTATGGATCCCCATATATCAACAGGGAAATTGACCATTACATCTTGCCTCACTCATGAGGCAATTGATAACTACAGTTTGCTGTAGCAAAATCTATTAATAGGTTGATCTTTCAGTTACCCGAAACCACAACTAGATCTCATCCTCTATCAATCCGGCCAATTGTATCTACTATTAATTCATATTAATTCTCTTTTTTTTGTAAACAGCTCTTTCCTTTGGAACACCATACCGCATTCCATCCTACAGATTAAGAAGTCAAATCTATTCCGTGCTGCCCTTTCTATTCAAATAACTTTCTCTTTTTTGTCCTGTTGAGTATTGCTCTGTTATTAGCTATCTGTCTCGTCTTAGTTGTTGTATTCGTGTGCATTTAATGTTACTGTATGTATGTTTAATTGTGGGGAGTATGTTTGCAGGCTTGTCCTTCTGTACGACCCTGTCATTTTGACAAAATTGATAATAATACTAATACTAATCAAATCCCCTGGAGGCATAGCAAGGATTTGACAAGCTACTTTACTCCAATACATGGGAACTTGACACTCTGTGTTATTCCCTATGACCTGGGGATGGGACACGACACATTAGTGGTATACTCTCAATATGAGATTTCCATGTTTTTTTTTTGTTTTTTTTTGTTTTTTTTATAACTGGATCCCAGTAAAGATTTCGGTGAGAATGATCTAGGATTAAGCGACTCTCAAATAATAAAAAACAACGGTTATAAAATAAAGCTAGATTGACTGGAGGTGCTAATGATTTTCAGGTATAGACCATGTGCGTGCTAAGGCGTGGCACTTTATCACATCATCAAAAGAATACATCCACCATTTTTTGAGGGCAAAATACGTATGCATTCTACGCCTAGGAAACTTTTTTAATGCTAATACGAAGGAATCGTACTGAAAGATAGCGTAGCGCTGGTATAAAGTAAGTTACTAGGTAAAAGTATATAACATACTTAATTGCAGCATGGCAAATTATTCCGCTTAGGGAAGGTTTTTGCAATAGAACTCTCAATACTTTTGCCCTCACTTTTCTTGTAAACTATCGTGAAACTTGAAGCCGTAGCAACTTTTTCTGGTTTTTGCCTGTAGTCTACTTCACTTTTCAGATGATAATAACTGAGATGCGTGGCACCATTCTTTTGGTATGCGTGGATTGCAGAGGTGCTTTTCAAACAGTTCTTGATTCAAAATGCTGTGTAATGGGTTAAACATTGTTGACAACAAGATGTAATGGATATTTTACTTTTCAGAAGACAATAATTGATATAGCTGGGGCACGCGGTGATGAGGTATGCGTGGGTTCACCAGTCATAATAATTATTTACAAAAAAAGTTAACAAACAAGTACACTAAAAAAATTGGAATTTTCAACTAGAGTATGCTGTGCATTTCCATTGTGCATTTCCATTATGATATCTTGAGCACAGCAGGGATATAACACTTCTTGTGATTTAATATCATGCACTACTCCAGCTTGTTTCAGTACTTTTTATCAATGTGCTATGGTCCCTACTCTAGTTAAAAAGTTCAAATTTTTTAGTGTACTTGAATTAAGAATCAGAAGAAAGACCAAACTGGGGTTGGATTATTATGTCACAAATGATGAAGTATACACTGATGACCAAGACAAATGAATATTTTAAATCAATATTTTTCCTCCGTTTTCACTGTTGAAGATACCTCACATTTCCCAGTAATTAGTGAAGATAAAGTCTCTAGGATGCAGCCAACTTGCTGTTGTTGCCAGTCTTCTCTCAGGTTGCAAGCCTTTTAAAGCTACTAGTTCGGATGATATCCCTGCATACATACTAAAAGAAACTGCCAATCAAATTGCTCCATCTTTAACTCAAGTTTTCAAAGCCTCCCTAATCCAGTCCAAGTTACCCTCTGACTGGAAAACTGCCCATGTAGTTCCAGAACATAAAAAAGGTGATAGATCACCACCTAATAACTATAGGCCAATATCACTGACTAGTTATGCTGTAAGACTCTTGAACATATTATCTCAACAAACGTTTACTCGTGTTTCAGACAAGCGTAACTTGATAACGGCTAAGGCTACGGGCTTGATTTTGCTTGATTTTTTCATTGTTCAACGTCGCTTCGGTCTGAGAGGTGCATTTTGGCATACCGCAGTGTGTACAATGCATTCTTCATGGACTTACCAGTGTCCTTTGTGTCCCATTCATCTTCGCTGACAGCAAAAAGTGTCGATTTGGCAGTAGCACATGATGGCTTCCCTTCGTCACAGAAATCGATTTTCATAGTGGCTATTATGATTGCAGAGGTGCTTTTCAAACAGTTCTTGATTCGTAGTGCTGTGTAACGGGTTGAACATAGCCAGCAACAAAGCGTAATGGTAGTCTCGCGTAGCCAGACCCTTTTCTATTTGTGTGGGGGCGGGGAAAGAAAAGGGTCTGGTGAACATAGTATAGCATTGTTGTTGGCCTATCCCGAGATTGTGGGGATTCTACTGTGCAGCTTCCAGATTGTTTGTGAGTACGAATGACGTGTTTTGCTAACTGTTGTGTCATTTGTGTCTTGTTGTCATAGGGGTCATTCCATGTCAAATCAACCAGGAATTTGGGGTCACCTTGCGAATTTTGACGAAACTTGGTGTGTTAGTAGTACCTGTGGTGCTTATCACTCATGTAAATTGTTAGCTTCATACACCCCACAGATTCTGATTTATGACCACAAATATTTTGAATATTTCATGAAAAATTGGTCCATCTCTAGTTACAAAATTGACTGTAACTTTGCACTGTGTAAATATTTTTAAACACAATTTTCAGTGATGAAAGATTGTTGATTGAGCTTTCCAGTGATCCCTAAATTATGGGATATCTACTTAATTATGGTTCAAAAGTACTGTATTGAAAACTTTAATCCTTTATATTTCAAAAAATGCAGCTTGAAATTCTCCGAATTTTTTTGTAAATAATGATTGGGTCATGGTCTATGTTTGATAAAATTTTTGTGGTGGGACCACAATGGGCTCAAGAGATATAATGAATTAGGGAGTGTATAAACAGTGGAATGGAATTTTTTAAAGTTCAATATCATTTTTTACATCCAAATAAGTACAACTCCTCCCCTTATGTAAGCAAATAAATAGGATTTCCCTTGAAGTCAGCTCTTTTAGCATAATTCACCTCACCATATACAAAGTTTACTAATGTAATGTAGTGTAAAGTCAGTTATGAACATGCACAATAGCAGTTTATTGGGAATACCAGGAAGACTCCTGACTCAACCCTTGTTCCCAAATGATAAAAAGTTAGCTAGCTAGCTGATTACATGAATGCATTGTAAAAGTGCATTCACTGTATAATGAAGTATTCATTTATTTATTATCAACTTTATCAGTTAGGCACTGGAGGGTGAACACAGAAGGCAGAGCCTGTACGAGGTGTTTACCATTAACCTAGGAACCTAAGCAAAATCTTTGGGAAAAGTGAAATGCGACTATCTTGTAAGCATTTACATTGAGCCTTTCCCACAATTATGTCAGAAAATAAAATTTAAGCCAAACTTCATTGTGGCAGTGCCACGTTGCACACTGAACTGAACCACAGTTAGTTTCAGACAAGTAATAAAGTATTGAGTTATAAGTCATACAAGTGTTATGGTGAGGAAAAGTATGCTAAAAGAGCTGACTTCAAGAGGAATCCTATTTATTTGCTTACATAAGGGGAGGAGTTGTACTTAGGCCACTTCAACTAAATCTTTTGTTTCTCGGGCGAAATTCAGCCAAATAAAAGTCGGTAGGTCGGTAAAATAAAAATAAAAATAGGCTATTTTGCTAGCTGAAGAGTGATATTGCGAGTCAAATGGTGGCTAAGCTACATTATGGTTGCTGTATCACTTGTGAGTAGGCAGCTATATGTTGAGATTTTTACTTTTTGAGAGTTTAAAGATAAATTTGCAACTCCTTCGTGGCGTTATCACTCTTTGCAAGGTGATCACGTGATTAACATAATTATTTTATGCTGAAAAATACAGGGTCGGTCGGGCCCGAGAAACAAAAGATTTAGTTGAAGTGGCCTTATTTGGATGTAAAAAATGATATTGAACTTTAAAAAATTCCATTCCACCATTCCAGTATTCCACCATTCCAGTAGTCCATTCCACTGTTTATACACTCCCAATGAATTATGTTGTGGTATGCAGTGGAATTTGGTAGCCTATTATTGCTGTATGGGAGTGTAAACCTCCATGACCACTCGCAACAAGGCCATGCCAAGTTTGTCTTACAGAGTGAAGGTGTCTAGGTATAGTGCTGCATGTATTAGTGACCACCTATGTGCTTCTGTTAATTTATACATCTCTAGTTGGATATTAATGTATAGTACTAAAGCATCAACCTTTTCTAGCAAATCCAAAAATGGTCCATATTAGACAGGTTGACTTTAAATTACAGATCTGACCATAATATGTGTCCTCATGTGAATGCGTACAGTACCATCTCTTCAGTAATACCTTCATAATTAAGTTGAATCCAACTGTAGTGGACTTAGCCCAATTTAAGCTGCGTATGTGGCTGCATGGGTACACACAACAAAACTCCTCAAAAGGGATACCTGGACACCTTGATAACCAGAACGTCTGTTTATACTCCACTCTAGTGGTGCATGTACATTTGGACCAAGGTACTTCTGTGGTTTTGTAATATGAGCACTTTATTGAATGGAAGGATTTTACCATATACATGCATTACCTGCACCTCAATGTGTGAATTAATTATGACCACTTTGAAGATCAAGTCATAAATTCATGCACATACTCATGCAGGAGGTAAACATGTTCACTACGGTTTCACGTGCATTTAACATTTACCTGTACTGATCTTCAAAGTGTGAATGCAAAATACTTTGAAAAGCCATTTAGTAATTACAGTACTATAATTCACACAGTACTATAAATCACACATTGAGGTACAAGCAAGTGTTCATAATATAGCAAAAACTATTGGTACAAGTAATGCATCTACTGTATATAGTGTAACTCTTCTATTCCCTGGACCATTGATAAAGTGAGAAACCACAGACTTGTTTTGGGTCCAAATGTACGTACAATGATAAAGTGAGATCATGAACACATATCCTGGCTATCAGTGTGACCGGGTATCCCTTTTGAGGAGGTCTGTTGTACCTATATGCAGCCATGTACGTAAATCAAATAGTGTGGATTGGGGCTATGTATGTAAGTGCCTATGGTGGGATTTGACTTAATAAAAGTATTTCTGATGAGATGGTACAACATTCATGTGTATATAAATGCAGGGTGATCTCATTTAAAGTCCATCTATCTAATATGAACCATTTTTTGGATTTGCTAGAAAAGATTGATGCTTTGGTACTATACATTAATATCCAACTAGAGATGTATAAATTAACAGAAGCACATAGGTGGTCACTAATACAGGCAGCACTGTACCTAGACACCTTCACTCTGTAAGACAAACTTGGCATGGCCTTGTTGCGAGTGGTTATGAAGGTTTACACTCCCATACAGCAATAATAGTCTACCAAATTCCACTGCATACCACAACATAATTCATTATATCTCTTGAGCCCATTGTGGTCCCACCACAAAAATTTTATCAAACATTGACCATAACCCAATCATTTACAAAAAAAATTCGAAGAATTTCAAGCAGCATTTTTTGAAATATAAAGGATTAAAGTTTTCAATACAGTACTTTTGAACCATAATTAAGTAATTAAGTATTATATGATAAAAGCAAATGTTCACGACAAGCAAAGACGATCACCAAGTAGAAAAGTATAAAGTGACTGTCCAGTGCACTGTCGGCATTACATGCTATACAATGCAAGCAATGATCCAGTGTACTAAAGGTGACGACAGTGAATTGGATCAGTTTCTTATGTTGAGTTATTGTGTTGTTCTGCTCTTTCAGGTATACAGGACACAACATTGTAAGTGATGATATTGTGGATTTTTTCTTATCATGATGATCAGTGTTGCGTACTGTTTTTGGATTTATGCAATAGAAGAGACTGCTTTCTCTAAGTGTGATGTGTTTGTGGAGGATGTGTACACAGAGACTGCTATTCTGAGGTAGTTGGTTATGGACGAGATTGGAAGGGAACTTATTTGTCCTTGCTATATATAGTAGACTCCATATTACTGTACATGTTAATGTGTAATTATAGACTTCATTATTATGTTGAATGAGAGTGACCTTGTACATTTATATACGCATGTTACGTTGTTTAAATATTCACTGTTAAACATATTTTGCTATGATTTTTTCGGTGATTAATGGTTGTGGTTAGTACAACATGTGGGAATTGTTTTGAGGCTTGTAAGGGTAGTAAACAGGCGTGTTGTTGCAAAGGTGGAGTGCTGATAATAAGGTGGTATGTGTGGATTTCCTGTTTCCCGCCTGCATGGTTTTTTCTTTTTTTTTTGTCAAGCCAAGAAAATTCCATTATTTCGTAAACTGACGTATTCTACGTATCACGTGATTGTTTTAGATTCTTTGAGGGAACGCATGGCTATTTGTGAATTCTGCAGAAAAACTGCTCTTAGTTGGACTATATTAACACGTTAATGACAAGAATGCAGTCAAGGATTATTTCTCCTGTGTCAAGCGATCCTCGTGTTGAACTGAATGGCCACAGTTTATCAGAAATACGTTAGATGCTACAGTTGCAGCTGAAGTAGTAGTAGTAGTTAACATGACCTTGTAATTGTGTAATAGACATGTGTAAAACATGTGTAGTAGTTAGCATAATAGAATTTGCTGCCCACATTGCAAAGTTTGTTTGGCCAGGAAGGGAAACAGGAAAAAGTTGGAGTGCTACGCACTTTGTAGCTAGTGTCACATTAATACATGCACTTGAAATTAGAGTATTTTGTAGAGGCGTTCCAAACATCTCCAGCCATATAAAGTTTTAAACAACTGTTTGGTAACTTATGTGCCGATAGTTGATGCTTTACACTAAATAATGATATTTACATATTGAAACTAGCCATTGGGATTGCGTACCTAATAAAATTTACTGATTTTAGCAGAATTCTGAATATCTACCGACATGGTAAGGTCAAAAACGTACGAGAAGCCCATTAAAAGTTGGCTTAGGAAACATGGTTCCTGTTTATATAGGCCTACAGAAACTAGAACAAAGCCATTCTAAACTAAGTTACTCATGCGACACTAATCTCGAGGTGGCTCTCCTTAACTTTTGCCTTTAAACTGAATGGCAATAACTCTTCGTACAATTCCCTCGAGTTTTTGAAGTATTATTCACGTACACAATGTTCCGGACCGCTTTGTGTTTAGACTAATTAGTTTAAGGCGAATTCCCATAGTATTGGTAACGGGTGAATCCCACAATACATTATGCATTGGGCAAAATGACAAACCAGGTTCAGAAACTGTGCTGGGCCCACGTATCCACTGAAGCTACAGCCATGAAAATAAAGTGTATTCCCTAGAGTTTTGTGAGTAATTAGCAGACCGTTTTTTTTTGTGGGTACCACTACGTAATGTTGCAGGCGCTTCAAAAATACACGAAAATCACTGTTTCTACACCATTTCACATATTTTTTGGGGTGTGTCCCTTTCAATATTACTGTATTGATTATTAACCAAATAAATTCAATATGAAATGTTCTATTCAGGACAAAATTCTTTGTTTTTGCATATTGAAATTAATCCAGGATTAAAACATGTGGGCATTCTGGCAATACATGCTCTGGTACATTCAAACACTGGAATGTCAATGGTAACCTATGTATAATTTAAATGAGAGCCAACTGTATGGACCTTATCCGTAATGACGTCAGACACGTAAAAATGGCCGTGATAGTTGTGGGACTTTCGTAAAATTTGTATGGGCGACTATTGGAAGAAAATTTTTCAACGATGATATCTCAGCCAAGATAGAACATATCGAACTCTAACCTGCAGGTATGGTTATAAGGTAACTGAATGAATAACCAAACAAATTTTACAAAAGTCCCACAATTTAACTATCGCCGCCATTTTATGGCTGTGACGTCATTGCGGATAAGGTCCATAGTGTTGTAGATTTTGCTCGTTTTTTAACTGCACTGAGTACTTGAAGTATTAGCTGATCATCAGCTTATACAAGGGGGTGTCACGTCAGCTCACGCTGTAGGTAGATCTGCGACCGCGGTCAAAGTCTTGACCGGGGAAAATTTCACCTTGACCCTTGACTTGCAGCGTTTATCGTCTTTGTCCTGTGACTTGAGCGTTTCTTGTCGAACTTTTGACCTGCACTTATTTCTCTATTTTCCTATACGCACCTGCGCTTGTAACCTAGTATAATATTTTCTTAGTGCGTGCTACCAGCGGCTGGGAGAGAAAGATCATTATAATTACGGCGAAATGCCTGTTGGAGCTTTAAAACATCTTCTTAGAGATCCTTACTTCTTGTGAGTTACGTATAATCCCGTAAACTTGATAATAGCTACGTATAGTTTCGATTGCGGGTTTCGAACCTTCCGTATCGTCTTGACCCTTGACCCACTGTAAGAGCTATTTAGTGGCCTTGACCGTTGACTTAGAGTTTGACCGCGGTCGCAGATTGACCTACAGCAAGAGCCTGAGTGACACCCCCTTGTTATATACAGATCAATATGTGTACGGGTCTCAGCTTACTACTAGATACAGGATACGATTTTCTCATGATCACCCTGATCCCCACCACTTACCCTTCTTGGGCTGCTAGCAGTAGCAGTAGAGCTGCGAACAATTGCAACATCCTCCACTGCATATCGTACACCGGATTTTGATGATCCTACAGAGAAACAAAATGTAGTCTAATTAACGCCATAATCGCTAGGCTGGCACCCTTTAAACACACCACTTGAAGCACAGATATACTAACCTGGAGTTAGTATATCTATGCTTGAAGCAGGCAGCTCAATAGTAGAACCGGTGAGAGCTAAGGTTTATCAGCAGTGAATTCTTACCTTCTATTATTAGTTCCGCTATGTCGCTGTTTCAGTTCTGTCGTGTCCTAACATGGGCTTATTAAATAAAGACAGCTCCACCTACAACCGGTCAGGACCATGCAGAAATGCTAGTCTCGTGCTTAGTCGGGCTCGCGCTAATGCATTAGCGCGAGCCCGGCTGGGCAGTTTGTCACTACAGTACAGCAGTACTTTTACATGCATAGAAATGCATCGTCGTAGTAAACGCGCATCCTAATTTGATGGCTTCTAATGACGATTCCGCAGCATCATTATCGCAGTTGTTTGCTCAGGGCCTGGAGGTACAACGTGAGATTGAAAATGGTCAAATGAACTCGAGTAGCCGCGAATATCAGGTGAGTATTAATTGCAATGTATTCTAATACTTTAACACACCAACATTTCAGCAATTTCCAAAGCGTTTTATTCATGGCTTTGTGTTTAGAAATATTACAGACTGGGTCTAGTATCCAGATGAAGAAAGGCTGATGTGTGTTAAGTGATAAGACTTTATGCACATATTAAATGTTGTGCCCTTATGGATCCCCATATAATATCAACAGGGGATTTGACCATTACATCTTGTCTCACTCATGAGGCAATTGATAACTGCAGTTTGCTGTTGCAAAATCAATTAATAGGTTGATCAAATCCTCTTTAAATAGGTGGAGGTATAGCAAGAATTTGACGAGCTACTTTGCCCCAATACAGGGGAACTTAACATGTGTTATTCCCTATGACCTGGGGATGGGACATGAAGCATTATAGTTGTGCTGGTATCCTCTCAATAAGAGATTTCCATTTCTTTTTATAACTGGATCCCAGTAAAGATTTCAGTAAGAATGATCTCTAAGATTCATGCTCGGTCATCTCATTAACATCTTGTAAAGGCCTTGTCTCTTTGTATATACCCGAAAGTGTCTAACTAGTAAAGTAGATGGAAACAATAGCCCAGGGTTTTATTTTCATTAGCTAGTACAAATTGCTATACTCACCACTGTGCAGGAACGTGTTAAGAAAGGAGTGGGACTGTTGGAGGATTCCACCAGGATAGTAAACAGGTTGGACCTGTTCAGCAGCAATGAAGAACTGGATGAGGTAGCAACAGCTAATCTCAAGTAAACTACATGTGCTTTTGTTTGTATGTCCTTAAATATAAATTGTTGCACAACTCATGTTTATAACGAGAATATGTCACAAGTAGAAAGATGGAACATTGCTGCAATGCAGTGAAACTCCCCAATTCTGACACCCAATCCAAAACACCAACACTGTTTGCTGCGCCGTTACATTGGAACTTTCTTAAAGCACCCTTTTTTATATGGCCTTCTAGGATAACAGTAAAATACCATCAAAATCAGTTGGTCATAAAGTTTTCCACTGTAATTCAATAATCTAACAAAATTTGTTGGCACCAATGGACATTGGTATATTGTGTGCATATTTAATTCTGCTGCCACAATAGCGCATGGATAACTAAACCACTAATATTTTGTCTATCATAGGTTGACCTTTTGCATTGGTAAAGGTCTCAGAAGCTGTCCTTTGTGAGGAGTAGCGTTGTTATGACACAGCACTTCCAAGTTTGCCTGTTTCTCTTTGTATAATTAATTGTGTCATTAATTGAACATAATATTGATTGAATGTGTGCCAAATGTTACTAGCAACTAAGCTAACTCAAGCTTTCAGCATTTCTCGCCAAGCTACAATCGTGCTTCATGAGTTTAGACAACTGCATGGACATTTCTTGCTAGGACATTCATGAATACAGCTGTCCTGTTCAGTGCTAATGATTCTTATACTTTTGTAGCTTCTTTATGTCACGAACCACGACACTTTGTTGTTACATCTCAACTTTATGATACATCCTTCTACAGGCACTTATGAGTCTCCCAGTATATATATTATGAATACATGTTGCTTAACAGATTTGTTCCTTTATGAGTTGACTGTCATCTAGGTACCTGTTATTGCCAGCTCTCCTGGGGGATCTCACACTACAGCTGATGGGAGAGGAACGAGTTGATGTCCTACGTAGAGCTAGAGTAAGTAGCCATGCCCACTTTTGATCACATGATACACATGAAGTGATGTACGTAGGTGTATGTGGCAGACTACCTGCAAAGGTGTAAAAGCTATTCTATAACTAGTGAGGTGTGTTTGTGTGTAGTGTAGTGTATGATGTGTAGTGTGTGTGTGTGTGTGTGTGTGTGTGTGTGTGTGTGTGTGTGTGTAGTGTGTGATGTGCATGTGTGATGTGTAGTGTGTGTGTGTGTGTGTGTGTGTGTGTGTGTGTGTGTAGTGTGTGCGTGTAGTGTGTGCGTGTGTGTGTGTATGTGTCACTCTGTGTGTGCGTGTGCACATGTGCGTGCATGTGTGTGTGGTGATCCACCCCCAGGGAATTTTCCTTTGTTTTTGTTTTTTGGTACTTTCTAGGAAGTTCCAACAGCAACCCAACCTGTAGCAACAACAGGACAGCAAAGCTTTGAACAGATGACTGCCACACGACAAGCCAAGATTGCTCGCCAACAAGCTCTGAAGGAAACAAACAATAAGTTAAAGGTACTAAATAAGCAGAAATAGAGCAATACGTCTCCGTTTATTTTAAAAAAAGCAAAGCATTAAGGCTCTCTTCTTAAAGCTGGCAACTATGATACACATTAATTACTCAAATATATGGATTGAAAAAGCAAGATGCCAAATATTTACCTCTCCTATTTACCTTTGCTTGCCAGAGAGGGTTTCTGAAGTGTCCAGAAACTGGTCAAGCAAAATCGAGATACCCTAATAAAGCAGTCACTATAAAAGAGCAGTCACCCTAATTGCTCTCAGAAACTTCAGAGGGTCCAACTTTTTCCGGGGGTAGGGAAAGGGAGAAACTCCCCCTATACCTGGCACACTTTGCACACTAGTGTAATCACTGGTATCCCTTCCTTTCTGTCCTGGAGTCACCCATGTTTTTATCGTATTTTGTATTTGAGTTTGGTAGAAGTAATTACACACTCCATAATATTTTTTGAAGGTCCATAGCAACATATTTTGCTGTAAAAATTTTGCATTTAAATTGTGTGTGTGTGTGTGTGTGTGTGTGTGTGTGTGTGTGTGTGTGTGTGGTGTGTGTGTGTGTGTGTGTGTGTGTGGTGTGTGTGTGGTGTGTGTGTGTGTGTGTGTGTGTGTGCGTGTGTGTGTGTGCGTGTAATGGAACTCTGTTGAACTCTCTGAAATGTGTACACCTTGATAATCAGGATACATGTCCATGGTCACTGTTTTCTTTTCACTGAAAACAATGGATCTGCATCTAAACAACTAGATTTGTAAAATGACTGTTCAATATTACTAGAGTATTTTATTAGTGATGTGCGTTCCTTTAATGAAGTTTGTTTAGCTGAATGCATTCTGTAGGAACAAAGGTGTTCAGATAATTAAGGACTTACTAGATTTTATTTTCAGGAACTTGATCGCAGACTTTCCAGTGGATTACCTGTTGATGAAGATGTCCAGGTGACGTTCTGCAGTACATCACACCCCTGTTATCACATGATCCATTACAGCGGGAGCAGACACTGTTGCTACTGCAGTCCTGGGTCTACAAGTGTCTTGATCATGTGATCAGTATTGATAGTGAGTGATGACATCATTTGACATAATCACAATAATGACAAATGGATCGACTGTTCTATTAGAATATTTTGTAATCTATTACACTTTCATTTGTATCCTCATTCACTAGTTACTGCTTATGCCTGAGGCTTTAATATATAAATAAGTTCATAGCAAAGTAAGGAACATCTGGTTGGAAAAGTTAACGAATGGCTATATATATATATGTATCATTTCTGAACTAAATTGTATTGCTTCAGTACTGTAGTTTAATAATATTTGTTGTGCTACTACAGAAGAGATGGAAATACTGTCCCACATGGAACAGATGAAGAAATCAGGAGTACCTCCCAGACCTGAGCCAGTGGCAGACAAGGTATGTATTTACTGTGTGAGTTCTACATGTACATTGAGGCTCTTTTCAAAATCCTATTTGTGTGTGTAGTACAGTGAAACTTGTGTGTTCAGGACACCTTGGGACCAACCAAAAAAAGTGTTGTCAGTTTCCTTACTAAAGGCCATTACTAGCTGTCCATTTTAAAGAGGTGTGCATGTTTTCAAGTGTCCACAGTAACAGGCTCAGCGTACACAATGATGCATTGGTAATACTAAGTAGTATTGGTGTAGAATAATTTGATCAAATATATGAGAGAAGGGTTTTGTGTAATTTGACATTTTGTATATTAGATGTCAATAGCACACTTTATAGATGTTCAATCTCCTACTTGCATATTTATTCCCATTTTGTTTTCTTCCATACTTTTTACATTCTATACTCCATAAAGTGTTCTCTATTGTCCAGCTACCATTCAAGCCGATACTCATCACCCGGGAGATGATAAAGAGTAAAGTGTTTGGAGCTGGTTATCCCAGCCTGCCCACTGTCAGCTTAGAAGAGTTCCATGAACAAGAAGCAGCTAGGATCCAACAAGAACTAGAGCGGCAGAAGTGTGTGCGTGTGTGTGTGTTACCTGTTCTTGACTGCCTGTCCTGGATTCTGATCCAGTCCCCAACCCCCATGGGAGACACCAACTCACCTAGCCAAGGATGCTGGGTAACCTAATAGGCAAGATGAATGAATTGATTCCCAAGGAGGGTGTGGACCACTGACAATAGCAGGGACCCCTAGAAGCATTGTATAGACTGTGTGCATGGCATTGACTAGTGCTCTGTGACATATCGGTAATACCGTTTATCGTGATAAATTATCATAACCGATTATCATACCGTAACATCCTTTGATGACCAATATATCGAAATACCGGTATATCAATGAATACCGAATACCAGTATATCTGCTTTAACCCAGCTAGCCTTTGGTGTTTAATTACCCAATTTGTTGATGGTTTAGCGGACATACCCTAAACAAAAACTTGAGGTTCTCACATTACAACACATGCCTACTTGTACTATATTTTTTATTTTTGGGCTTCATAGTAGGCCCATGAAATGATGCAATAGTTACAATAACAAGCTAACTATATATCGATATACTGCAATATTTTCCTGTTACTAATACTGTGTATTCAAATTTCAATACCGCCGAGCACTAATGTTGACCCTGTTGCTGGCTTGCAAGGCTAACTCAAGGGCACTGCCTGGTCTCCACCACATGGTCAGGGCTCGGCTTAACCACACCACCACTCCACCAAAGCAGTCTGTTACCAGGCTCACCACGAGGACTTTGGTAGCATGGACACACATACACACACAAAGCAAAGCCTTCAGCTGTCGTGCTAGCATGATCACACCTATCCAGTGGACCAGCACTGGGACACCTGTGTGCTACTCAGGTGCTAGGAGTCAGCTTAGGCAAATTCTCCTGGGGCAGGACTAGTAACCCGCAAGAGGCTACATGTATCATGTCTCACAGCTGCAGGTGAAGGTGTGGGTACCCGAAGTCCTACTTGGACCTTCACCTGCTGTGTGAGACATGGATGGATAGTTGGCATTTACTTCCCCATTAATACCAGGTACCCATTGATGTTACAGCTGGGTGGAGTGCTTCACCAGGTCACCATTTAAAAAGCTGGATAGACTGGAGCAGTGTGTGCGTGTGCGTGTGTGTGTGTGTGTGTGTGTGTGTGTGTGTGTGTGTGTGTTCCCACATTTCACTTAATGGGTGAGGTCTGGGTGGGACCCGCACCTTTACATGTGATATGTGAAACGGCCTCCACGATAGTCTTGCCCCAGAGGATTTGCTTACAATGACTTTTATAGAACCTGAGTAGTGCACAGCTATCCCATTGTTGTACTGGGTAGATGTATACATAATGACTTATGGGAGGCATATTGATCTTACTATGTGTACATTACTTAGAGCTGCTGCACAGAGTAGTGGTTGTCATGGTGATGATGATCATCAGTCTAGTGACGAAGATGATGAAAAATTACAACGAGCACGAGCATTTGATGAATTTAAAGATGGTAATGTTTTTGTACTCTGTGTGCTGAGAACACTAACACTTCATATAGAGCATCGGAGAGGGGAAGGGAACAAGAAGGGTAAAGGATGAACTCCTCTTTTCCAACTGGCAATATTATGTGATATCATCATTGTTGTATTTCATTTAAACTCTTGCATGAAGATACATAAGAATACTTAATTCGTTGTCATACTTTACAGCATATATAAATATTTATTTTATGCCTGTGACCATAACGTCACCAAATATTTGCATACAACACCAAATATTTGCATACAACACCAAATATTTGCATACAACACCAAATATTTGCATACAACATACAGACATAGTGATTTTCTGTTCCATCTGCCAAAAGTAAAATTCCTCCAGGGGATTATGACTACAATGTTTCATGACTACTGTTGGTGATGAATCAACCCCTATATAGTTTCTGCAGGTATGTGGTATGTAACAAGTTATGGTAAATGGAATGACAAGTTTTTTGCCTTCAGATTGTCCATTGTTATATGTGCGAGGTGCTTACTAGTCTTGCACAGCCAAACCACTACCTTTTCTTTTGTGTGTGGGCGTTCCCACTCACACATACACACAAAAAGGTAGTGGTCTGTCTATGTGAGACTAGGTGCTTACCACCAGCCCAGGGAACCAAAGTGAGTCGTTGAGTTTAATATCCTAAAGTAAAGCGGGACAAGCTGAAAAAAAGCCAACCCCAGTGTAGCTTTGATCCCCATACAAGATACTGGCCAAAGTGCCACACTCACAGGGAGTATATACAGTGGAACCTCACTCCATTTATCCAAATTCTTGGTAGCTGCTCTATTAAAACAGGGACTGTTCTATTAGGGTAGTTGAAATACAAAAATCTACCAATGTTCTTTATGCTTATTTATACACAGTTTCAGAGACATGGACTTATGGACCACCCCTGGTCCCAAGGGGCTCAGATAGCTGAGGTTCCACTGTACTAAACAAGATTTATGGAAACATCTTCAGATTAAATATTGTACTTGTTTACAGTAGTTGAAGAATCCAGCTATGTATTGCTCTCCAAGCTTATTTTTCATATTGAAGATTATCCACCACTTATTTTCACAGGATCATACATTAAATCGTGTAAACTCATTGTAGCATTGCTTTATGACAAGAACAAGCATGCCCTTTTATTATACCAGAGTTTGGCATTTAGCTTAAACTTTTAGTATGATGTGACAGTCTATCAGTGTTGTTTCATTAGCTACTTATCATCAGTATGTGTGTGGAATATAATCTTTAAACAAGCTGTAGGACCAGGTGTCCTGCAGACCATCAGCACTTGTGCTGTAAAGCCTTGATAATAAATAAAAATATATATACATTGATGGTGTTTAGACTGCCCCTTTTCTGTTACACCTTTCTAGCTATAAGTCTAAGTATTTGAAATTTGGTTAGGTAATCCTAAGGCTGCAGCACATGTTGCTGTCAGACCTTCAGTGCTGGTCACTATAAAGTGTTAATAATAATAATGATTTCTTTGTAAGCATATGAAACTTGTTCTAAATTGGTTATCATAAATTTGAAGTGTGCATTCATGAATGGTCTATATACTTAGCCACCACTTTCAGTGGAACAATAAGAATGCTATTTATGAATGAAAGCTTTGCAGGTCACAAGAATGCCAAAGTTACCTCACATGACTTGGTTATTTGCATACACTGACATCAGTTGAAAATCGAAGACGTATGTTCTTGTATCAGTGTCAATAGTGCACTACAGTAGTACTATATGGTAGTGGTCATAAAGGTTTGAGCTTTTTGCCCAAATACTGCCAAAAAACCAGCCTTCTGCGATGCAGCTTGCCATTTCAGCCCTATCACCATTTAATTTTGCAACCAGGAAGTAGTGGCTTTGCAGTAATCTATAGTGGTAAGATTTATCATTGCTACAACCCCAGTTTTGTATATACACATATATATACTTCAGTATTGATTTGAGCACTTGCAAACTCAAACTGTATCCCAGACCTATTGTCTGAAGTATGTATATACAATAGTTGTGCAACCAATATTATTAGAGAATTCTTCACAAGGGGCTTATACCATTTACATATTATATAGTTAGACATCGAAACACATAGCTCTATGGAATTTAGTAACTTGAAAGGCCCCCCTATGTTGTGGTACCTAAGTGAAGAGCGAGGGTGTTACTACAGGCTGAGGGTTTCTAAATTCCGTGGAACCCTGTGTTTTGATGTTTAAGCCACAGCTCATTGTTGTACCTTCACAGTAGCATCGTCCAAGCCCATTACACCTCCCTGGAGTCCCTGCAACTGTGACTCAATTTTGGAAAATCAGTCTTTTAATATCATATTATGTGAAACACTTACATGTGTCACCACTACAGCACTTATGCACCTGTTAAAATATTTCACAGAATTTCTTGTAATTCAGGGAACTGACTACTGATGTAAAGCTGAGTATATGGAAGTTTGTCATGTTATTCCAGTTGTAAACTGTGACATTAAGGCTGATTTTCCAAAATCCAGTCACAATTAGTATGGTACTTGCTGTCCAGTTAAACGCCCATGCGTTGCCAATGTTACAGGCAAGTAATTGCTATGTTTTGCCTGTTTTGTATTGCCTTAGTGATGGGGATCTATTGAGACATAAACAAGGGATCTACAGGATGTAGATACCTGTAAGTAGCCAATGAAATTTGAGTATTTCATCTTGCTGTGGTCTAAATATGATATTAATTTGTAAAGTCACAAATTAAGTGACATTATAATATTCCATGATATTACATCTTTTTCATACTTGCCTATTTTTAGAAAGCCACATCCCTTTTTCACAGCTTGGATAAGGTATGTATGTAACTTATTCCAGTTCACTATTAACTGACAGCTTCTATCAATGTGTCTTATGACATTTTTAGGCTCTCAGAGAAAAAGCAGCTGAAGGCTGCTAGCTACAGTGTATATTAAGCCCTTTGTGATCTGTGGTAAACACTAGTTGCAGGTTTCTTGCTGTAACAAAGAAATTGTGAGGATAGCCAACCGACTGCAAAATTTACATCCCTGAAATTTGTATGTACATGTTATGATAATGTATCTATAATATGCGCTTTATAACATTTATAACAATACCACGCATTTGCATTGACTATGAAAGTGAATTTGTACATAAAAGCATGTATGTGAGAATGCCATGAATGTGTAGCAACTACACTGCGCTGCTTAAAATTTGCCATACAATTATCATCAGTAATAGTCAGATTCTTTCTCACCTATAGTCATACCTAAAACAAAATGTTAGAGAAGTTTACATGGCTTGTTCAATGTTCATAGCATAAAATTTAAACCGAGACAAATTAGAATAGCTAACTGACTGAGGTCGTTCTAGTGCTTAACTAAAAATCTTGATCCTCGAATAATAAAAGATAGCACAATGATATCACCTTGATACACCTGATCATCACTATAATATTCTGAAAATATGGCCTAAGGGGTCATTGGTTACACAAAACTGTAGTTGCATGAAGCCTAGTGGCAAAGTCTTACTAGTACAGACTTATAGGGTAATTGCTTAAACTTACGCAATTCAACTACAATTTCGTTGAATGAAGGTCTTTTCAGTGGATTTTCCAACCAAGTGGTTTCCATTAAAGTGAACCTATAAAAAAATTCACAATTCATGAAAACCTATATGTTAGTAACTAAGGCTAAACTGAAGTACTAAATGAAGTAAAATGCCATATATATATATAGCCAAACATTTTTGAGGGATGAAATTTTTACAGAAAAGTGTATTTTGTGTTCTTTTATTCATGAAATCCCAATGGACAATCAAACATGTAATGTACGATAATATTCTCACAAAGCCGTCATCACTCATGGAATTTGCAAATATTTTGTTTCTTGAATTTTTTGGCTATACGGTATGCTATTATTGCTTTGGATACTCACAAGTTTCCTTAGTTGTCATGCTCATTAAAGTTCCCATATTGTGACATATATGTCACCATATAACTGTGTCTGAGATTTATTTTTTAAAATCCTTCAACAGAATAACAAACAATACAGCTGTAAATTTTAGACTATTGTACAGTATGGTAGAAACCGTACATTAAGTTTGCACTTTCTCACAAAGAAATATTTGCTAGAAACCAGTCTCACAATACCTTCATGGCACCTTAGGTATAACCAAACACAAAATATGACCTGAAACACTTTCATTAGTTGCTATATACAAAATTAAAAAAAAAATTTATACTGCCTGATTGACTGACTGACTGACTGACTGACTGACTGATTTACTGATACCTTCAGACAAGCATAACTCAATAACAGCTGGGGCTACAGGCATGATTTGTTCACTGTTCAAATTTTCCTGATTTACAGTACAACATTCCTTCTTGGCTGCTCAGCTCTTTCTGTTAATGTTAGTTACTTTTACATTCATAGATGCACCCTTTTTTACAGCCAAGTTGTTTTTTGCCAACATGGTGCAACCTACCATGCCACTTCCTCTAGTTACTGTGGTGCACTAACTATTAATATACAGCTACTCATTTGTGGTATACACACACCTCATACACTTACAGTTTAGGTGGACACAGTACTGGTTTACTTAATCTCTTTCCATCAGTCAGAACATTTATCATATTCTTATTCTCCATACCAGGGTAAGGTGTCCTGCCCAGTGAAAATATCTCCCAACAAGTGACCCCATATGACCACTACATGGTAACATCAAGTACAAGTTAGTTTCATAACAAAATAACAGTTGTGGATTATCATTATGCAAATCTCTAGAATGGTCTTGTTTACTCCCAGAATCTCTAAAGTATCAAAGTTTGAGTATATCTAGCTACAATTCTATTCTTTTCTCATTTGGGGGTTTGTACATTGTTATTAACTCCATACTATGTTCATCATTTGTAAAGCATTAAGTGAATAGACCTATAGACTTAATAGCAGGCCAATTGTCTCCCATTTATAAAGAATAAGCAAAAACTATTTACATACCACATCAGTTTTTTCATCGAAGAACTGATCCAATATTGACTCTAATGCCATCCACTTTACTGGTAACAAAGTTTGCTTGTCAGCTCTGTAATACTCACTAGAATAAACATCTTTTGCTAAACCAAAATCTGCCACTCTAATACTGTGATGCTCATCCACCCTATATCAGCAAACAAAAAGGGACATTTATACTAATATAAAAAAAAGTGAAGTAACAGCAGTGATGTGGTGCCTTAATACATACACAAAATCATTAAATGTAAACAATACCATGCACTATTGTTTCTAAACTTAACCAGTGCATTAAGTTAGGTTTACAAAATATGGTATATATTTGTGACCGGATTGCAAAAAAAATATAGCTAAGTATCTTTTTCACACACAAAATTTGACCCATATTTTGAACTTTGAACTTCATAACTTTTTCACTACATATAGCTAGCTACCTGTCTGAAATTTTTGATGAGTGAAGCAGGCTACAGAGTCTGGTTATATTTTGATACGAAGAGCAGCATAATCAGTGTAGCTAAGGAGTCAACTATACACCACTTTATTTGCTCACATGTAAAATGTGTGGAAAGGTACCTTTTCACAAATCTGGTCACATTTGTTTATTGATTATCTTGTTCTAAATATTGTCTTCTCCAAGTCAACCATTTATAACCTATCAACAGAATGTATTTAATTATTGACTATTAGTACTAATGCAAAGCAATACAATGTCTTGGGAGTTGTACACTAGAGTCACAGAAGATGTGTAAACTAAATTTTATGACAAGTACAAACTCATACTTAGTTTAAACCCGCAAGTAAACTGTAGAACTATTGACAAGGCACCCAATTTTATTTCATATGAAACACCACATTGTTTTAAGCTCATTAGTAATTGTATATTATATACAGCATCTTTTGTTATTTCTTCCACACATAATGCCATGACAACACATAACTACAATACTGCTTATACATGCAATTTCTTGCAGCAAGGTCTCGATGGATAAATCTTTTGCCTGATAAGTACTCCATTCCTTTGGCTATCTCCAGACACATGTTCAGCAGTGTGTGCTCATCAATACTCTATGAGGTAAAGTGTATAAATACATCATCACAGAAGAAGACATCCAAGTTACATCATTATACTCATCAATCTTTGTTGGTTCTACCCTGTTATACTTCAAGAAACTTCTCAAGTCACCGTTAGCCATGAAGGGTAGTACAATTTTAAACACATCTTCATCATCAGGGTCTACACACACTCCCAGTAATGATAGTACATTAGGATGATCAAACTGCTTCATAACAGTTGACTCTGCCACCAAGTCTCTTATTGAACTTAAACTTGACACTAGAAGACACAAAATAACATACAGTGGATTCTCCATTATCTGAGTACCTCTGTGCCTACAAATATGCTCAGATAAGTGAATTTGCATGGATAACTATACAGAGTATTAATCAACTACTCTATTAGAACATATAGTAAGTGTCAAAATACTCTAATAGAACAGCTATTTGCATATAGTGCTGTTCAGCAGATAACTAAGTGTCTGGACAATCAAGTACCTATACTGTATATATTTAACAACAAATAACTGTTTCAAGGGATATGACTGAAATGCATATCACTTATGGTAGACTGCACAGCATATATTTTATCCTGAATTATAATTACCATTTCCTAGTAGAAAGAACAATTAAAGATAGTGTTTGTAACATACCATACTGTGGAGCAAAAGGATGTCACAGACTCAACATTTAGGTTGCCAGAGTGATAACATGCAATGCAGATCTTACTGAAGCAGCCATGAAGCAGAGCAGACTAGTTTGATGACACAGTGAGCATGCAGTCTAGGTGGATAATAGTAACAGAACTGACAAGGCACTTGAAATTAGAAATTAGCTCACCGTTAAGGCAAGGATTGCATGCTAAACATGGTTAATACAACTGTAAACTGGGTATATTAGTTATATATGAAATGTAACATACATTCTGCAAAATAACTAAGTGACTCAATTTCAGGGGCAAGCTAAAGAGTGAGGGGGCCATCTTCGGCAAGAAAACTTAGTACATAGCATAGAGTTTAAATTACACAACCGAACATGCATGCATCAGCATACATGCATTATTCCCCTGAGAGTTAAGTACTGAGATTCTTATTCCACTATGTGAAAAAGATCAAGATGTATAGTCTAATAGAGCAAAAGTACTTTAATATAAAATGTCATATATTTACATCTCCAAAGATATTATTATCAAAGCATGGAGCCATGCCCTCCTTGGTCTCCAAAATTCCTACCACCTATGTCCAGTTCTATAATTATCCTGGAATGTATCAACAATCTTACTTTTCTTTACTTTGTTGACAGTAATCACATGCAATTTATGTGTAGTCAAATGGGTACAGCCTACATAGTCTCTAGATGAAGATTTTAGCATGTGGTAGATGTTATTAGACTTTGTCAGCTGCTAGGTCAAACTCCTAAATTCTATGTAAAAAAATATGTGACCGGATTTTTGTGAAAAGGGGTCTTCCACACACATTCAATTTACCAACTTTGACAATTCATGCCTTCAGATTAGATGACTTGACATTGGGTCAGTAGTGAGCACCAACAAAGCTGAATGGATGGAGAAAATTGCATGTTTATATGCTACTTGAACACTAAGTTATAATCTCCCAAGTTTATAGAATTGGATGTGTGTGGAGATCCTTTTATGCAAATCCAGTCATGTTTATTGACCATGCACTTTTGATTCTAATTTCCTTGGTGTACACTTTCTAATGATGATATTATAATCTAATCCAAAACAGCCAAGCTGTAAAAAAAGAGTGCGGTCCTCAAAAAGGCTATGGTAAAAAGATGTGAAATCCAAGGTGGCAAGTGGCACCAAAATTCACCTGAATTATCATTATTAAAATTTTTACCATTAACCTACCATCACAGCCATTTCTTGGCTGCCACCTTGGATTTCACATCCTTTTTCACCATAACCTTTTTGAGGGCTGCGCTCTTGTTTTAACAGCTTAGCTATTTTGGATTAGATTTCACTTCTTTTCGTATTTGTATACCCCAAAGCCGACCTATGGCCGGCTTTGGGACTCTTTTAACCTATCTTTTTTCATTACCACAGGAAGAAGAAAAGATGAAGCAGATGTTAAATACTTTAAATATTTCTAATTTTATCAGTAAAGGTACAAATTATATATATATATATATATATATAATATGTATATTTATTACGGAATTATCTACATGGTGGTTTCTTTGTAACTGAACACTCTACAAGGTGATTTCTTCTAGCTGATGTCTCTACACGGTCACTTGTTTGTAGTTGAACTCTCTACATGATGGTTTCTTTGCAGCTGAACTCTCTTCAATGTAGTTTCTTTTAGCTGATGTCTCTACAGGGCCATTACTTTGTAGCTGAACTGGTTTCTTTGTAACTGAACTCTCTACAAGGTGACTTCTTCTAGCTGATCTTTTTACAGGGTGATTTGTTTGTAGCTGAACTCTCTACAAGGTAACTTCTTCTAGTTGATCTCTGTACAGGGTGAACTGTTTGTAGCTGAACTCTCTACAAGATAACTTCTTCTAGCTGATCTCTTTACAGGGTGATTTATTTGTAGCTGAACTCTCTACAGGTGATTTGTTTGCAGCTGAACTCTCTACATGATGGTTTCTTTGTAGCTGAACTCTCTACAAGGTAACTTCTTCTAGCTGATCTCTCTACAGGGCGATTTGTTTGTAGCTGAACTCTCTACATGGTGGTTTCTTTGTAGCTGAACTCCCTACAAGGTGCATGACTTCTTCTAGCTGAACTATCTCTTTCCGTATATAGTTGAACTCCCTGCAAGGTAACTTCTTCTAGCTGATCTATCTATCTACAGAGTGAATTGTTTGTTACTGAACTCTGGACAGGGTGATTTGTTTCTAGCTGATCACTTGAATCTCTTCAGAGTGACTGCTCTATTAGGATGACTGCTCTATTAGAGTATCTCGATCTCGCACTTGCTACACCAAGTTGGATTTCGTGTTATAACTCTGTGGCTTTGAGTCTGATTCTTCTACACCATTGAAGAGCCTTTCTAAGATGATTACTCCATCTGGGACAGCGATTTACCCCAAGTAGCTTTTCTGGTAGGTGTGACAAGTAGTCCTTTTTTATTAGCTAATCTCGATTGCATAATTGTTACACACTGTTGGTTTTTTTGTTTTATCTTCCTGGTTTTTAGCTTGGTTTCTTTCAAACCACAAAAGGTTTGAGGTTCAATAGTTAACCTATTCACCCACCAATTTTCAGCTTCTTCCCATAAGCAGTTTACCCTGTAGGTGTGACAACATATTAGTGTTATGTTTCATGAATAATCGCTAATAACTCTTTGCCTGCTTATTGTATTCCAGCCAAAGTTGGTACCGAGATGCACCGTTATACCCCCCTTCTGTGTGCCAAATTTCAAGGCAATCATATATGTGTGCGAAAAGAGGAAGAAAAATAAGAAAAAAACAAAAAAACCAAGAAACTAAGCCAATTTTTGAAGTCGCACATGATATCTCGGGAACGCCTGAAGTGATTTCGCTCAAATTTAGTATGTGGGGTACTGAAATTGGCGGGCGTGTCCACAGCAAAAATCGTCTTGTTTCATCAAGGCAGCACAGAGCTACGGAGGTGCGAAAATTGCATTTTTGTCCTTCCTGTCAATATACTCACTGGTGTTGTGCGCTGGCTTCTTGGGCCGCACGACACACTACCGTGTGTCTTGATACAGTGGCATCTCTAGTGATGGTGTAATTGTAGGAGTAGTTGCTGCTATATAACAGAGAAGCTGAATGATAAGAGGATTTTAAAATCCTAATAACAAAAAGATGCCCTGAACAGCTGTTCAGAAACCTTATGCCTCAATATCAACACAGGCACCATCTTCACTACTGATTGGCAGTGTGCAGTGTGAAATTATCATCATTCAAAGGCTGCAAACTAGGCTTAATAGCAACATCATGGCAAACTTTTTGGTTAAAAGTGAGGCAGTGAAGTCACAAATCTCATGATGTAATGATGTCTTGAATATACTTTCTTGTAAATATCTACTTATGTACATATTACAAGATTTACTTGTTTATAAATAGCAAAATTTCTGACTATACAGTGGAACCTCAGTTATCTGGACCCACTTATCCAGACCCCACTTATCCAGATCCTCAGTTTACTGAACTACGGAAATGACTGCTCTATTAGAGTAGTGACTGTTCTATTAAGGTAGTTGATGATACTAAAAAATTAAAATGTTCTTTATACTTATTTCATACAGTTTCAAAGATATGGACTTTTCAGACTTATGGACCACCAAGGTGTTCGGGTTCACTTGAATTGGTTTTGGCATGATGTATTGTCTTGTCAAAAAGCAAGGTAGAAGGTTAAGTGATGAGGTGTGTATGTTTGGCATTTGTGACTGGATTTTGGAAAATCACCCTTATGGGTGCATTGTTGATAGAGAAAAACGTATTTTAATAATTTAAAGCATTGTTACTCACCAGCCTTGGCAACTATACGCCTGGATTTTTCACCAAAGATGGAGCAATTCACAACCTTTAAGAGCACTTAGTGGCCAAGGTAATCTTTGTAGAGTTTCCTGCCATTTTAGATAAGTTGTTCACCAGTGTTGCTGTATTATGAGTCCTCAAGAGGTGGAGGGTGGGAGTGGCAGGGTGGGCAAGAAACAGACTACAAAATGGACGAGGATGGTAACTGAAGGCACCAGACCACAAAATAGCCCATCAGAGGCAGGAAATAGACTGAAATCTCACAAAACAGACACACATCACACATTCAGCTTCCTGCTCGTCTGTCCAGAGTGTGTGAACCCCCCAAAGCACTTCCCTGTTGTTCACAGACCTGTACAGATGTCTGACATGGTTATACAGACCACCAGAAAACAGTTTACGAAAAGCAGACTCGACAAGTTGAAGGTGAGTTTGATATGGAAATTGTTAGCCTGATAGTGCAGCAACTTCATGCTGGTGTTATCTCATCCTTGGCTCTAGCACCCATATGGTTGATTTTGCTAAATCCAGTCACATTTTTGTAAGCTTTGTTGCATTTGGTAATGCAGCCGGTATTACAATTACTGTAGTAAAGTCATTTATAGCACTATAACATCATTTGACACACACACACGCATACACACACACACGCGCATGCATGCATGCACATTCATACATGAAATAGTCTTTATAGCAATCGGCATCATTGATTCATCTGGTAACTTCAAGTGTCCTTTGTGCACAACTCCAAAAGCTCCTAACACAATGTACATGTATACTTTATCAATTGATATTGAAAAGAAATGGTTACCTTTTCCTAAAAAGTCTTGCTTTACAATGTTCTCCACAGGGAGAAGCACATCAGAAAATTTTTCTTTTACATATACCAAAATTTCTTTCATCTCCTTAAGGTTTTTTAAATGATGTTCCTCTTCAAAGTAACAGTACATTTATAGCATAATTAGTAAATATACAGTTTCATACCACTTCTGTTCTTTAGAGTTAAAATTGACGATTCCAACTGAAACATTGTCAAAACTGGTACCATACTATTATTTAAAATATAGTGTGTAAACCAGTAACACTTTTAAGCAAAAAGAAAATCAGTAATAACTTAACCCCTCACTGCCAAATTTGTGGAGGCTCCAATCTACTGCTTCTAAATTGCTAAACCATACATTATAATTCTACAAAACTATATATATATCAAAATACTTACTATAGAACAAGGAATTTGATTATTGAATTGTTGTTTACACAATGGCATACACAATGGCATACACAAAGCCATTATTATAATGCAAAAATCGGCTGGGCAAACACATATAATATTTCATAACTTATCAGTCTAGTGCCATTTATAATAAACATTGTGAACCTGTTGATAATCGAAGTGATTACCTCCAAGACTGGTTTTCAGGTGTTTCAGCAAGTGCGCATGCACACATATCAAGAAGTTTGCAGACATTTGCGATACTTTTGTACATGGCAAAAATGCCAGCTGAAACAGGCATGTCCAATACATTTCGATTCCAAAACCATTAAATTAATTGTTGTATACCGCCCACCTTGTGTCTGTTTAGTACTTTTCCAGGAGTGATAAGTGTAGAGCAACTCTCTGTGAAGCCAAAAGAAGACCAATTCACAGAAATTCTGGTGCATCAGAATAGCCTAAACTGATCTGGACAGGTGTAGCAAATTTTTCTCCATATATTTTGTATTGGGCATTTCGTGGGCATGTAATAAATGGCATAACAACCCGTGACACATGATAGACACTTTAGATTCTGGAACAGATTTGGAAAGAGCAATGAATATCAATTAAATTGAACTATAGCAGAAGGAAATCAGAGGAAATTTAAGTGCATCATTTTTAGTGTTGTAACAATTCCCACTTTTTAGGAAAAACTGATATCCGATATTCTTTTACCCTACTGTATTGATAGTTAACCGATACCTGATTGTAGGTCTCTACAAGCTACACTTGTATATATACATACTTCACTAAAAGTAGAGCTAGTAAAGCCAACGCTGTGAGGTTGTACACTTACCTCAACTCAAAGTTGCTAGTCTGACAAGTGGGCTAGGGCTCCAACCATCACTATTTATTATTGTGCCAAGTTACCACAAAACATCAACAAATTACCTAAGTACATGCCAGAGCCTTTGACTCCAGCCCTCCAGTGATACTGCAGCTGCTAAAGCTGAATGAACTAATAATCTGCTGGCCACAGCCTATTACAACCGATTTCCGATTATGGTAAAAACACGCAGCTAATTATCAAGTTCTACCGATTACCGATATGAAAGGAAATACTATTTCAATGTTTTGACACCCATTAACCTTCACTACATTAGTGCTACAATGAAACAAAAGCATTGTGAATTAGTTCTGCAGGTTAGCTTGTGAAAATTACAGTGTTTCTGTGATTAAGCACAATACGTCCATTCCATGTAGCAAACTTTTTCATATGCGTATATGCACAAGGCCACTGATCTGAGCCATATAAAAGTAGCAATCTACCACTCTAGCCTATAAAGATCATGGATACAGGGTAAACCAAAAATGGAAATAGCTTGAAAATTGGTGTGCACATAGGCTGACCATCATAGCATTGTCTTTTGATGGTTCAAAAAACAATAGAATTTCATCTACAGAGTTATAAAGCAAAAACTAAACCAAGTGTAAAATCATAGGATTGAGATACTCTAATAGAGCAGTCACCACAGGGTAAAAAAAGTGCACAAAAACGTCAAAAAACTTACCAGGGTTTGAACCAGGGACTTCCATATCTAATAATTCACATCCTTAACTACTGAACCACTGCTATGTTGGTTGATCACCTCACATAATTTTATAAATGAAAACTTATTATTAAAAGTCCTCAAAAATGTGCGGTCTATTAGAGCATTACAATAATGTCAACAAAACTAATATTGAAGTGAAACATGCAATACAATACACATTTACAAGTCTGTCTTCAGTAATCATTATTGTGTCTGTATAGATCAGAAAAAATGTGCCTAAAAGCAAACCTAGAAGTCAGCCACAGGCTGGTTTTGGGGCCTTATAAGTACAAACGAAGTGAAATCCGCACAAAACCAACCAAGCTGTGAAAAAATAGTGCGGCCTTCAAGGCTTAGGTGAAAAAGTTGAGAAATCAAAGGTGGCAACCAAGAAATGGCTGCAGTGATATTAATACTTAACACTGTTAAAATTTATTATCACTGCCATTTTTGATTTTGCAACTTTTTGCCCAAGCTTTTGAAGGCCGCACCTTTTTTCACAGCTTAGCTGCTTTAGTGTCGATAATACTTTTCTACATATGGAGTACATAACAAGCAAAACATACTTATGCACACATGGTAATTTGATATATATATACCTGGGTTTTTCTTTCCTCTTTAGCCATCTTGCTGCTACTATAATCACTATTCCCACTACTCCTAAAATCACAATAAATCCTCAGCAGCAATTCCACCAATGACACCTCCTGATATTTTGTTTGAACTAATCTCATTTGCTGCAGATTACAAACAGAAAATGAAACTGCCATGCTTAGCTATATAAAGTGACACATGTAGTGGTATGTGCTTGTGGCCAAGTGTTGGCATGCAACAGACTAGTGTTGTATATTTAAAAAAAAACATTGTTTATTTCAGCAGGTGCAGACCATTTTTATATCCTTGGAGTGGGCTTATGCAGCAAGTTTAAGCTAAATCAATCCAGCAATCTCTGAGGTACATGCCTTCAAACCTTGCTTTATTTTTTATATTCTTTTAAATCATTTCCTTATCTTTTCTGTTTACAACATGCAAATAACCTGAACATGTATATCTGGTTTATATGGCAATTGCAACATATTAGAAATCATATAACATATAGAGAAAGCATTAGTAGTTACTTGAAAGTAACAACTATAATCTGCTGTCAAACCTACATAAAAAACATACGCAACAAACAAAACAAACACAACACTAACTGAGTGTTGGTATAAGCTATCTAGGTAATTAAGATGTGTGAAAAATTTTATGTGGCACACGTACGTTTTCTACCCAGTGTGTTATGCAAAAATAGAAAGCTCAAACCAATAACACCTATACATTATCATGCACAGCAAAAGGCACATCAATTATGGGCACTTATTTACAATATGGTAGAAATTAAGTTTATCCTCATGAGCCAACTTTGGGGCTTCCATTTTACTTGTTTTTTTTTTCTATACTGCAGGAAGAAGAAAAGGCTTTCAATTTGTATGGTCTGTTTGAATTTCATGTAGCAAAAGTTCTAAAGGGTGATTTGTTTCATAGCTGAACAGTCTACAGCATGTCTTGTAATGTAGCTGAACTCTCCACCGAGTGACTTGTTAGGTAGCTGAACACTACACACTGACTTGTTACATACGTAGCTGTACTCTCTACTGGGTGACTAGTAACATAGCTAAGTTCTTTACAGAGTAAAATTTTTGTAGCTGAACTCCCTTCATGGTGACTTGTTTGTAGCTGAACTATTTATAGGATGACTTTAAATGTAGCTGAACCAGTGTTGGGAATAATGCGTTACTAAAGTAATGTGTTATGTAATAGTTATTACATTTTGTGATTTCAAGTAATATAATGCATTATTATTCATAGTCTAGTAATATAATTTAAATTTCTTTCAAGGAACCCACAGTTTGTTATATTAGTAATGAAAGTAATGTGTTATTATGTAACGCGTTACTATTACAGTTCGTTAGCGACATGTAACAATATTCATAACACATTACCAGGTCCAATTAGTGTTACTCAACAGCTTAATGACTGCAATAATCTACTGTCTCGATCCCCTATAATAAAATTATCCATATTACTTCACACCTCAGACAACTGGTCACGTGATTTGCCAGCAATGTTTAGGTATGGTTGAAGAGAGCATCTCCACATAGGTGCAAGGAGCCAGTAGTGATATTTACAGGAGTGTTTACTATATACTAGCTCAGTAACTAACATACAAGGTGTAGCGAAAGGAAACGAGGTGTATGCATGGTCAGAGCAAAAGTAACTTAATGTAATATATTAGTTACTTTTCATTTGGAGTAATATGTAACTGTAACTTATTACATTGCCCAAAAGTAAAGAGTAATATGTAATATATTACATTGACAAAGTAACTTTCCCAACACTGAGCTGAACACTCTAATAGGATGACTGCACTATTAGAATAACTCAACTGCTCACTGGTATTTACATTACAATTTTCAGTTCATCCCCTTTAGCGGTTTGTCTGGTAGGTGTAATAACAAAATAATTTTTCCACGAAAGTAGTGTTACTTTTTCAAAAATTGGACATAATTCTCTTGTTATTTACCTGATCTGTATGAAAATGGGACTATAAATGTATTGAGTAAATTGATTAAAGCAAATGTCAATTTTTCTAAAGTGTGCAAAACAAGATTAAGAAGAAAAATATGAAGAATATAGGATGAACTTTAAAGATGTATATATCTGTGATGGCTGGGAAGATTTGACTTGAATTTGAAATAGGAGGTACACTATCCTGAGGGAGTTTTCACAGCAAAAATGGTTAATTTCAGTTTAGGTACTATCAAGCTATGAATGCAGGAGTTTCTTGGTTTCCATAATACACATGCTTGTCTGTCACATGCCTGCATACTGGCTGTACTGCTCAGGATACATTTAGTTATGCACTTTAGAAACAGTTTTTAAACCAATGTAGAGTCCGCTATAGATGGACTCACATTTGTGCTAGTTAGTTGCATGGGTTGAAATGTGTGGGTGAGTGTGTCCACCCATCCCTGAAGGTCTGGCTATGTCACTGGCCTGCACTGAATGTACATGACCACATGACACACTATCGGGTGTCCTGATTTCTTAAAGCAGTTGTATATAAGACAGCAGGTACGGATGTATCACAGTTGCTTACCTACACAACTTGAGTTGAAAGTACTTCCATTTGGAGCTTTAGTATCAGGGGGACATGTGACACACTGTAAGCTCCTCGGTAGTGACTGGTAAGTATCAGCAGGACACAGTGTACATGGTGACAAGCCAGTAGTAGAGTATGAACCACGAGAACAAATATCTACATGAGAAATATCATAGGATAAAACCGGGGGGGGGGGGGAGAGGCAAATAGGAAATCTGCTAAACTTTATTTTACCATTAACTATTTATTGTCAATATATATTGTCTGGTAAATTTGTTAATCTTCACATACTGATTCACCAAACTATAGTCACACTATAAACTTTTGTTGTTTAGAGGTAGTACTTGGTGGCATCTCTAGTGAAACCAAGAATAAGTTAAGATGATAAGTTTGCTCTCAAAAGCTTCAGTAAAAGATTGCTATGTTATGTGTAATATAATCTGAGCCACAATAATTCCTGTAGATCAAAATAATTCTTAGGATCATATCATAGTTTGCTGTACGACACACTATTGTGCTCTTAAAGAAAGTAAACAGTTGTAAGGCACCAGTATCACAGTTGCTTACCTACACAACTTGAGTTGGAAGTGCTTCCATTTAGAGCTCTAGAATTAGGGGGACAGTTGACACATTGTGAGCTCCTCGGTAGTGACTGGTAGGTGTCGGCAGGACACAGTGTACATAGTGACAAGCCAGTAGTAGAGTATGAACCAGGAGGACAAATATCTAAAAGTGAAATATCATAGGATAAGTATACACACACTGTAAATAGTGACAAAAGCCTGGTGGGGCAAATTGAAGGAAATTAATTTTGCTAAACTATATTTTACCATTAAACTTTACTACTTCACATGCTGATTCACCAAACTTTAGTCACAATAAACCCTTGTTGTTTGGAGCTACAAAGTACTTCGTGGCATCTTTAAGATGATAAGTTTGCTCTCAAAAGCTTTAGAAGGTTACCATGTAAATGGCAAAAATGTGCAATATAATTTGAGCCACAAAAAATCTTAAATCAATGATAATTCTTAGAATCATATCATAGGATGCTATACAGTATTGTGTGTCTTGATTTCTAAAGAATATAAGAAGCAGTTGCAAGGCACCAGTATCACAGTTGCTTACCTACACAACTTGAGTTGGAAGTGCTTCCATTTAGAGCTCTAGTATCAGGGGGACAGTTGACACACTGTAAGCTCCTCGGTAGTGACTGGTAAGTGTCAGCAGGACACAGTGTACATGGTGACAAGCCAGTAGTAGAGTATGAAACAGGAGGACAAATATCTACATGAGAAATATCATAGGATAAATATACACACACTGTAAGTGACAAAAGCCTGGTGGGACAAACAGGAAATTTACTAAACTTTATTTTTCTCATTGTCTGCATGGTAACTTTATCCACAGCAAACCACTTTACATGCTGATTTACCAAACTTTAGTTACACCAAACTTTTGTTGTTATAGTACTATGAATGTATATAGTGGCATCTCTAGTGTAACATTGAGATGATAAATTTGCTCTCAAAAGCTATAGATCTATTTTAAAAGGTTGCTTTGTATAATATTCTGAACCACAATAATTGTAATTTTGTCTTTCACCATAGTGTCCATTGCACTATTATACAGCATGGTAGTATATAATATTAGGGATTATAGTGGTTTGGGTTTTCATCAGCATTGAAACCAGGTCGGGCAAATTTTTTTTTTGGGCCCACTTTTACTTAGAAAATTTTTCACATTTTGTGCACTTACCGTTTTTGCCGGTTTGTTTTATGGAAAGCCAAATTGGTTTGACCAGATCTTGGACCAGATTGAATATCAGGTTGAATATGGCATGGAATGGCACATTAAAATCTATTCCTCAAGCGATGTTTTGAACTCTACAGAAAACTACGTAGGTGAACATTTCCCTCCTCAACAAGACATGTTTTCTCACCGGCAACACACAACTGTGACAAGATCGATTGAAGCCTGAATGACTAAAGCTGGGAATGAAGGCTACTACTCGTAAGGTAGTGAGTACTATGAACCTGATGTACATGGTGTGACAGTTAAAAATGCAATTATTTGCTTTGAGACTGCACAATTGAGTGTCTCAGTTTAGTGGATGTCAGTCATTGAATCCAGCTACTCAGTAGTTGGTATTCTGGTTTCAGGGGTGTCCAATTAGAACAGTCTGTGCTTTAATCGGACACCTCTACATAGCCATACTACAGTGAAACTGCTCTAATCAGACACCTCTGTAATCCAGAATACTTCTATAGTTTGACACTGTTTGTTGCATCAGCCATGTAACAGAGGACTTGCACGCATGAAGCAACGGCTGCTAGGCGGACATGTTTCAGGACAACTTTCTATGGCGCATATTGCCAGAAACATATAATTAATTAGACTTACCAGAAACATATAATTAACTTTGCATGGCCTTAAGTACTTTGGTATTTGGATAGTAAAGTTAGTACTCAAGAATCAAGATACACATATATTTTGCCATATGAATGATGCCATGAATGCTGTGGAATCTGATTTGTGAAATTCAATGCATTCCACTTGCCAGAAACATTTACATGAGTATACTTCAACAAAGTGTGTGGCGTGTTTGTCAATGTGTATTGTTACAACTACTACCTGCAGTGTAAAACATATCACATAGGTGTTCAGTCCTAGTTTGTTTAAATATTGACAGCTTCTAGTCAAAGATTTATATATGTGGCAAGACTGAGCCAGGAATATGAATATGCAAGAGTCTGTCACACTACAAGTACAACCTATTACAGCAGCAGAGAGGTAGCTAGTCTCACTGGTGCAGATGGGAAGTTTAATCGCATGACTGAATGGTTTGGTGGTTACTACTTTAAACGATGCTTGTGCAGTTATTTTGAAAATTTAATTTTACTTCCAGAATTACAGAGTCCTGAAATCCGTGTAGTATACAATGTGGCCACTTTTGGAATGGTGTCAATAATTACTTATTTATGAGGTCATAAAGTATACCTTAACTATGTTTTGGGACCTACTTAACATGGTCACTATAATGAGGTGGCTTTATTAATGAGGTCATGAAGTACAACTTAGCTATGTTTGGGACCTGCTTGACATGGTCACTATAATGAGGTGGTCTTATTAATGAGGTCATGAAGTACACCTTAGCTATGTTTGGGACCTGCTTGACATGGTCACTATAATGAGGTGGTCTTATTGATGAGATCATCAGGGGCGTACGCAGGAATTTTGAAAAGGGGTTTCCACTACAACTATGTGACTGTTATATTAGAGTAGTTTATATTGCCTGGCCGCTCTATTAGAATATCTCGATCTTTTCACCAGAATCATAATTCAGAACAATGCTATAAGTTTTGCTATCATGCTAGAAACTATTATTTAACTAAGATAAAAGTTAAAATGTATCCTGTTCCATGACAGATTCCAGATTCTGGAAACCTGAAGTGTCAATTTCTTAATGTTTCAAGTACTGTGTAAAATCCAAAAGGGGTTTCCTGAAACCCCTGGAAACCCTCCTCCATACGCCCCTGATCATGAAGGTCATCTTAGCTGAGTTTGAGACCGACATTACTCACTCGACTATATTGAAGGAAGCCACTTGGTGTTTTCACTATATTTGCATACTTGTCATGTCCAGATAGAGGGGCAAGTCATGCAATGTTTATATGCACATCTGTGTATGCATAAAAAGAAAAGTGAAGTGTGTATTAAAGAATTTTGCATTATATAATGGAATTAGACAAATCACTGCATCAACTAAGAACGGCCATGCATCACCACCCATAAAATCAAGAAAGAGCTCTTGGTCTGTTAATCCTTACCATATCTGAACATGGTGAGTTTTCCCATGTTGCGCCAAATTAATATTGTTCAATCAATGGAAGTTTGAGGCAATAAAAGGTCTGTGTGTACATACTTGACTATAGTAACGATGTTTACAACTACTGCTATAGTGCATATTATAAAACGCTACACAAAACTTATTAATGTATGCATTTAATAGGTACACATGTATGTATTAATCACTGGTATGTTTAATGGAGAATTTTGTCTAGCAATATTCATGCACTGATTAATTTAGATATCACGTATTGAATAAAAGTGTTTAAACATTGTAACTTCACAGGATAAAGCCGCTATAACCACATACTGATTTTCTTACTTTTTAAATTGTCCAGGCAGCAAGACTTTGCCTGCAGATTTTCTCACATTTGGTAGCCTTGCATGAAAGTAGCTTTGGAAGCATATATTGCTAGAGTGGAGTCCAAATTCCAGAAACTAGTGTACTTGTCTAAACTAGCTAGCTACCATATTGTGGAGTACAGAATCACTGGTTCACTAACTGGTCGGACTTCGACAGAGTATTACATAGGAAAGAAATATATACTATATTTTAATCTACACAAAATATGGGTCGATCAGGCCTGTGAAATAGCTAATTAAGTTGGTTAGGCTTAAGGCAAAACTTGGGCACATATACAGCAATTCAGTAGTAGTCCCAATGTATGTTGGTGAAAATGCCAGTACAATAATTCAAAATGTAACGATAGGACGTTTTGTCATTATTATTATGTTGAACTATCAATATTAACTATTATTCTTAAACCAATTTGAAATGATAAACCGGAAGAAACGTTTTCTTCAACAATAATTATTTGTGATCTAAATGGAATAGTGTGAAACCAAAATTCTGTATACGTAAACATACAGTGTATGTGTTTAGGATATTATGAGACCACTGTATGACGTTCAAGTATGTACGTATGTATACCTCTAACAAAAACTTGTACAGCTGTATCTGCTGCTTGTTCAGTACATTTTTCAACCTGATACAAACAAAGCCGACATAGGGTATTTTCAACAGCTGATATGATTATTGGGTGCACCTATAATTATTAAAAATGGTAAATTCAAAAACATTTGTATGAACTAGTTGGATAAAATTACCAGGCAATAAATTTTACTTCACAAATGATTAATGGTAGGTATATAATTTAGAACTTTCATCTATAACCACCACAAGCTTCACTTTTGATAATATGCAAATTTTTATCAGAGGAGTAAGCAGCAAGCAGACAAATCCATTTCCACATTGCTAATGTTACTATATGCAACTCTTCTTGTCAACACCAATAATGGGTCAATGAAAGCAGTGTTGAATCCACCATTGTGCCCTTCCTTAATCAAAATAGGTAGGCGACCACAATTAAGCCATACCAAATTAATATCACGTTTCATGAAGTTTTTATCCCTCTAGTAGTGACCCAGCAGTTTGACAAAATTTCAGACTGATTTATCAGAATAAAATGGCTGCTCTATTAGAGTATCTTGTAAGGCTATTTTGATTAGCACTTTCCCTCCCCATTGCTACTACACCTTGCAATAGGCTTGTTGTAATAGACTTCTATTTTAAAGACTTCCAATTATGCAGGTTGGCAGGCAGTCATTATTAGTTTTGATTTTATCGCAGATTCTCATGTAGCTATAGCAAAAGTGAGAGTACTTCTGTTCCCATTAACCCAGTTGATGCAAATACTAGCGGAGTAAGTGATGCTAATTATCAGGACCGCCGACAGGGGGGAGCCCAGGTTCCAAAGCTACATTAACTGTAGTTATAGGCCCCACATTCTTGATTAGCCACAGGCCCCCTAAATTTTCTTGGATTCTCTTGGCGGCCCTGCTAATTATAATCTAATCCAAAACAGCTAAGCTGTAAAAAAAGTGTGCAGCCCTCAAAAAGGCTATGGTGAAAAAAGATGTGAAATCCAAGGTGGCGGCCAAGAAATGGCTGTGATGGTAAAAATTTTAATAATGACAATTCAGGTGAATTTTGTTCCACTTGGCTGTTTTGGATTAGATTTCATTTCTTTTTGTATTTGTATACCCCATACCCCAAAGCCGGCCTATGGCCGGCTTTGGGACTTTTTAAACCTATCTTTTTTTCTTTACCACAGGAAGAAGAAAAAATGAAGTAGATGTACTTTAAATATTTTATCAGTAAATGTACAAATTATATATATGTATAATACATATATTGATTACAGAAATCTCCATGGTGGTTTCTTTGTAAATGAACACTCTACAAGGTGACTTCTTCTAGATGCTCTCTACAGGGTGAATTGTTTGTAGCTGAACGATCTACAAGGTAACTTCTTCTAGCTGATCTCTCTACAGGGTGATTTGTTTGTAGCTGAATTCTGTACAGGTGATTTGTTTGCAGCTGAGCTCTTTACAAAATGGTTTCTTTGTAGCTGAACTCTCTAAAAGGTAACTTCTTCTAACTGATCTTTCTACAGGGCAATTTGTTTGTGGCAGAATTTTATACAGGGTGATTTCTTTGCAGCTGAACTCTCTACATGGTGGTTTCTTTGTAGCTGAACTCTCTACAAGGTAATTTCTTCTGATCTCTCTACAGGGAGATTTGTTTGTAGCTGAACTATCTACAAGGTAACTTCTTCTAGCTGATCTCTCCACAGGGTGATTTGTTCGTCGCTGAATTCTGTACAGGTGATTTGTTTGCAGCTGAGCTCTTTACAGAATGGTTTCTTTGTATCTGAACTCTCTACAAGGTAACTTTTCTAGCTGATGTCTCTACAAGGTCACTAGTTTGTAGCTGAACTCTCTACATGGTGCATGGTTTCTTTGTAACTGAACTTTCTACAAGGTGACTTCTTCTAACTGATCTTTTATTTGTTGTGGCTGAACTCTCTACAAGGTAACTTCTTCTAGCTGATCTCTCTACAGGGAGATTTGTTTGTAGCTGAGGTGATTTGTTTGAAGCTGAACTCTCTAAATGATGGTTTCTTTGTAGCTGAACTCTCTACAAGTTAACTTCTTCTAGCTGATCTCTCTACAGAGTGATTTGTTTGTAGCTGAATTCTGTATAGGTGATTTGTTTGCAGCTGAGCTTTTTACAGAATGGTTTCTTTGAAACTGAACTCTCTACAACGTAACTTCTTCTAGCTGATGTCTTTACAGGGTCACTAGTTTGTAGCTGAATTCTCTACATGGTGGCTTCTTTGTAACTGAATTCTCTACAAGGTAACTTCTTCTAGCTGATCTTTCTACAGGGTGATTTGTTTGTAGCTGAATTCTGTACAGGTGATTTGTTTGCAGCTGAACTCTTTAAAGAATGGTTTCTTTGTAGCTGAACTCTCTACAAGGTAACTTCTTCTAGCTGATGTCTCTACAAGGTCACTAGTTTGTAGCTGAGCTCTCTACATGGTGATTTCTTTGTAACTGAACTCTCTACAAGGTAACTTCTTCTAGCTGATGTATCTACAGGGAGATTTGTTTGTAGCTGAACTCTGTATAGGTGATTTGTTTGCAGCTGAACTCTCTACATGATGGTTTCTTTGTAGCTGAACTCTCTACAAAGTAACTTCTTCTAGCTGATCTCTCTACAGGGAGATTTGTTTGTAGCTGAACTCTCTACATGATGGTTTCTTTGTAACTGAACTCTCTGCAAGGTAACTTTTTCTATTGATCTCTCTACATGCAGGGCGATTTGTTTGTAGCTGAACTCTGACTCTACATGGTGGTTTCTTTGTAGCTGAACTCTACAAGGTGATTTCTTCTAGCTGAACTATCTCTTTCCATAGTTGCATGAACTCCCTACAAGGTAACTTCTTCTAGCTGATCTCTCTACAGGGTGACTTGTGTGTAGCTGATCTCTATACAGGTTTCTTGTTTCTAGCTGATCTCTTGAATTCTCTTCAGGGTGACTGCTCTATATTAGGATGACTGCTCTATTAGAGTATCTCGATCTCGCACTTGCTGCACCAAGTTGGATTTCGTGGCTTTAAGTCTGATTCTTCTACACCATTGATGAGCCTTTCTAAGATGATTACTCTATCTGTACTACGATTTTCAAAGCATTACCCCAAGCGGTTTATCTGGTAGGCGTGGCAAGCAGTCGTTTTTTTTTATTAGCTAATCTCGATTGCATAATTATTACACACTGTTGGTTTTTTCGTTGTATCTTCCTGGTTTTTACCTCGATTTCTTTCAAACCACAAAAGGTTTGAGGTTCAATAGTTAACCTATTCACCCACCGATTTTCAGCTTCTTCCCATACGCGGTTTACCCTGTAAGCGTGACAACATATTGGTGTTATTTTTCGTGAATAATCGCTCATAACTCTTTGCCTGTCTATCGTATTCCAGCCAAAGTTGATACCGAGATGCGCCTTTATACCCCCCTGCTGTGTGCCAAATTTAAAGGCAATCGGATATGGCGTTCGCGTTTTTATAGCAGTTTTTGTAAGTGTGCGACAAGAGGAAGAAAAATAAGAAAAAAAACCCGAAGAAACTAAGCCAATTTTTGAAGTCGCATATCTCGGGAACGCGTGAAGCGATTTCGCTCAAATTTGGAATGTGGAGTGCTGAAATTAAAGGGCATGTCCACAGCAAATATCGTCTTGTTTCATTAAGGCAGCACAGAGCTACGGAGGTGCGAAAGTTGCGTTTTCTTTTTACTCACGGGTGTTACGCGCCGGCTTCTTGGGCCGCACGACACACTACCGTGTGTCTTGATTCCACTTCACTGACATGATTAGATATTATTTCAATCAAACAAACCAACTACTGGGCCGCCGGGTCACAAACTTAGCTAACCCATGACATCCACGTGCAAGCCAGATAGCCACTCACGTAGTCTCAGAGCATGCAACTAACCAACAATAATTATTGCAGTTTAAACTGTCACACCACATAGACTATATTCAATTTCACAAGCCACTACTTGTGACATGTTCTTACGAGTAGCCTTCACTCCCAGCTGGTCTGGCCTCATGCAGTCATCCCATGGCCACGTGTTGCGAGAAGACGTGCCTTGCTGAGGAAGGAAATGTTCACCCACGTAGCTGTCTATAGAGTTCACAGTATCGTGAGGAGTACACTGGCTATGTCATGCTATTCAACCGAGGAACGTGACTCCGTAAAACAAATGAAAACGGTAAATTCACAAAAAGTGAAAATGTTTTTAAGTCAAAGTGGGCCCAAAAAAAAATTCGCCCTCATCGGTGTGACTATACAAGGGTAGTCTTGCCCCCAGCCCACAGGCACGCTGAGTAATCAAGCGCGTGGGCGTTTAAAATTGTACTGCATTGTTATTGTTATTAGTGCTTTACGGTGACCATGCAGCACTGAAGGTATATATCACGACCAGTTTAGTAGAATTTACGCTGGACTCCTGAGGTGCATAGCAATGCATAATGCATGGAACCACACCTAGCTAGTACAGTGTGCAAAATGCACTTGGCATGTGGAAGATACCGGCTCTATGGGGTCTGGGGGCATGACTTGCAAATTTAGCCTTCTGAGAACAAATGTGGTAATAGATTTCATTGAAATGTATTGAATAAGCATAAGTATTGTGAGCCACTTTGACTAAGTGAGATCAATGCTATTCTCTAGCAGTGGTATATATAAAAGGGCACAGAAGTAGCTATGGTTTGAGTTAAATTTCAAGAGCTCTGAGAATGTAACATACTTCTATTAGCTCAAGCAACTGCAACCAGGAACCTATGTTGCAACTGCTGTTTAAGACATTTTCACCAGGGAAGGGCAATGCTCTGACCATAACTGAAAATGAAGCGTAATGGCCACTTCATGTAATAATAGCTAGGGTGCACTTTCAGATGAAACACTGGGGCTATTCTTTCATTTGATGTAATATATATGGGACAGGGTTCTCCAGTCATAATGATGCTACAAAATAGTAAACAAACAAGTACTAGTTTGATTAGGGATCATAAGCATAAAAGTAGTGAAACAAGGGAGGTCACCTATACTAGTGGACATGTGTACCATCAAAAGTGAAAATACAAATATTATCTCACCCATGAGAAGATTAACCCTGTAAATATAGGGAGTCAGAATCATGACACTAAACTGTTAAATACAGAAATAATCCCAGACCCAATGGTGACTATATTTATTACCTAGCTTTCATTCTGTGGGTAGCTACAAAGTACTGATTTTTAATTTTTTTTTACATAGCCAATTCATAAAGCATCTCTCAAGTTTCAACACTCTCAACCTTTTAGAATACATTCAAGTAAAAAGTGATGGCAATAGCATTAACTGTAAGTAAGAGCATGCAAGGTATGGTACATAGTTTACACACACATTTAACACGTCCCACACCAATATGAAGGACTGTAATGATGCCAGATTGTCCACAACATAGAATCAAATTCAGTGCCTTGCAACAAACCAGGTTTGTCAACATGTTCAATTTGGTAGCTTCCAGCAGTAGTGAACAGTTTTCTTGTAGAATATCTCTTCTTCAGTGTTGAATTGAGCACCTCCAAATTTGGTATCTCAGCCTCGGACTGCTCATCATTCATTGTCTGAAGCAATGAATGATGAGCAGTCCGAGGCTGAGATAAGTAATCAAAATAGACAAGTAATAGATAATTCGACAAAAATAGATAATTCGACAAAAATAGATAATTCGACAAGTAATCAAAATAGGAGAATTCTTCACAAGGGTAGCAATACCATCAATAGTCATTGAGTTTACTACAAACACAACATGTTCTAGTCCACCATGAGCTGACACAGCTTCCATAAATCTGTCTGTAACAACCATAGATTTTGAGAAAACACATAACTGTCGTAGCTTACAACTGGGAGCCAGAGAAAGCACACTCGGTCCCCTAAGTGATATATACAAATACTCCAGTTTCTCACAGTTGGTAACATGCTTTACAATCAAATCATGATAAGAGAGTTCGATTATCTTACAATATGTGAGAACTGGAAAGTAAGACAGCATTGAAAATTTCTCGTTGGTTAAATTTTGACAACTTTTACAATAATAAGTATCGGCAGCAACTGTTAGCACTTTTAGCCATACAAATTTTTGAAAAAAAAGGAGCAAGAGTTTGTTCATAATTGTCATCACCTGTGGGAGGTTTTATCATACACAAGTCCATCATAAGACAAGTCAATTTCATCTCACTTAGTATTTTCCACAATTGTAAGCGATTCTCCACAGTATTAACTGACACATTTAACAAGTTTAGTCCTTGTAATTTCTCACAGTTATGAGCAATGCAGCGCAGTCCTTGTAGACTCTTCAAACTGTCACTTCCTTGAAGGCTGAGCTGTTGAAGATTGGGAAAAGCAGTGGCTACTTGTTCAAGATGACTGGAATAAAATTTACGACAGTAAACAGCATCAAAATATGTTACAAACTTCAGATCAGATATGTTACAGTGAAACTGAGAATAAGTGGCTTTACCAGAAAACAAACTATTTGCCATCACTATAGCTTTGCACGCCACTGGTTTGTTATTGCCAGTAGTTTTGGTTACTAACACTAAATTTTCTTCTAAATCTTCTGCAACATTGTTAGTTCTAATGAATGGAAGGGTAGCTGTTGGACCAAAATCTAACTGGAACATAGGAACAGGAGGAAACACATCTAGTGGTACTTTTAGAGATTTATAAAATTTAACAACAGCACTGTGACCTGCTGGACATCTTGAGTTACGCCTAAACCATTTTTTAACCTGCTCTATCATAAAATGCGGGAACACCTCTGTGACAAAGTTTACATTCCTTGGTATAAATTTACTCTTCACCCACTGGTGCATCCATTGATCTAATGGTGCCTTATTTCCACTCACATATACTGTAAGTTTCTTCAGATTTGCACCAGTCAATAGTAATGGCTTAATGTCTTCACCCTCCCAAAGGACGTTCAGCATTTGTAGCTGTTTCATGTGTTCTACAGCTCTTCTTAGTTGTTCAGGAGTGAACTTTGTTCCTACTGATAAACTAAGGCATGTCACAGCACTGCAATATTGTAACATCTCTATTAACCTAGAGGGAATCACGTGATCAGGAGCTGTTAAACGTTGGATGTACTTTCCACACGTCTTCAACAGGTTATTTAAACAACGTTCCTCTCGATCATCATAATAGGGCCATTCAAATTCTCGCCATAGTGATGGCGTCTCGATGACGCTTCGCAGCTTACGAGAAACGTAACACAGTTTAACTCTGTCACGGGCAAACGGCAGGAATGAAACAATGTAAAGTATCAACTCTGTTGGAAGAGTTAGCAATTTGTCCACCCTTAAGTCCATCCTCTCTCCACCTTGTTGCACTGGTTCCATGATTTGAGTAGGTAACCATAACCTTCAAAGCTTCGTATGGGTGTGACTCGAGGTGTGACTACAGAATATGATCATCCTGCTTGTATTTTATGATATCCGGTAACAGAATCACGTTACTATTGTAATTGTAACAGGGGGTCCACTCAATAACCAAAGTACTGATGGAGCCCTGTGAGCAAAATTATGCACTAATTTATATGGACAAAGGGGATGGCGCCGACTAGCTGGTGTGGTTAGATAGTTAGGATAAATTTGTAATGTACTCGGTAATGTAAGTGTCTCAGTCGGGCTCAGTAGTACAGTAAAACCTGTTCACTGCATAAAGAGGCCACCTGTCTAAACTGCATGGCCATTATAAAAATCCCCACATGTGCCAACTGTGTACAAAGTGACCTGAATAATGCCACCACCTCCTTAATGAAGTCAGAAAATTTTGTCCCTGTGATGACTGGAATAGACTGGGTTTCACTGTAGCAATATAATCATGCTAAAGTTGGTGTTACAGGACTTGAGAGGTTTTCACTGATACTAAACAGAAGTTCAGTGGCTTACTACAGCATGTGTTCTCTGCATATAGTTCAGCTAAATGTACATAAGATGTCCTAATGTTTTAATCATGGATCATTGTGCATACCACCATAGGCAACGTAACCTTCATAGCTGCCCAATCTCGGTCAAAGTGAGTTGTTATAAGTCACTTATTAAACCAATCCTAGAGTACGCCTGTGTGGTCTGGGACCCTTATACACAAAAGGACATCTTAGCTATTGAATCAGTTCAAAGATGGTGTGCGAGGTTTGTGTACAATAATTATTCTTCATATGTAAGTGTCACAAATATGTTGCAAAATTTGAATTGGCCACCTCTGGTTCACTGCAGAAACCAGTTGAAAGCGATCACAATGTTTGTCGAGATCATGCACTAATTAATAGATATACCGACTCATACCATACTCATACCAGCTCCATCTAACTACTCTCTAAGAGGTCATTCAATGAGCCAAACACAAGAGTAAACTCATACCTTAACTCATTCTTCCCTTCAAGTATAAAGATCTGGAATAATTTACCCAGCGACCTCATCACCTGTTCAAGTTTAGACCAATTTAAAGCAAGGCTATAGCTGAACATCAATTAATCACATAATTAATTTTGTTGATTCATTATGTGCTTGTATTATTCTCTTTGTAAGAGGTTTTGCACAGTAAACAATAATAATAATAATAGGCTACCACCATAGGCTAGTTAGTTACCACCATAGGCCAACCTACTATACACTAGGAACATTTTTAGGGGTGGACAGACTTCAGGAGGAGACAATTAAGACACACAAGTGATTCTTTCCTCACGTGGTCAGGGTTGTAACGCTTGAAACACACATTTCCCCTCCCCAGGCTAAGAGTCTAATTGAACAACTCCTGTGATTAAATCTGAGGGAATTTTGATGGATGTTTCAGTATGTACTTTGAATGCATGTGTGTTTTCTCAATGTTGATATTCAAAGTAATTTAACACGGTGCATGGTTTTCTGGCTATATGAGCACATAGTTGACGATTCTATTTTCAGTGTTTTGACCCCACCTCTCACTGATTCATTCTCAGTTTCACTTGTCTAGTGCTTAAAATGTAGCTAACAATGCAAATCAGTTTTGTTAAACAATCCTTATCAGTTTCCCTGTTATTAACAGTGGTGCACCATCACTAATGTCTAAAATTCAGATGCTAAAAACATGGAAAAACTAACAATGTCAATCAGCTATATAGCTATAGCTATAGCTATAGCTATTCCCCAAGATTTTAGCAAGATTTTTAGCTTTCACCTCAGTATGCTGCTATAGCAGCTTATGGTGAAGCTCTTAAAAACTTTTGCAGTGGCTGATGCTGGATAAATTGAAAGCTGACTTAATGAGTTGAACTGGAGCCAACTGTATACTACACACATAATATTAAGCTACTCAACGATACAGAATTTTAATAGATCAGTGCATGATATGGTATAGATCTTCAACCTTGGTATTGCAGGATTTTTGGCATAGTGATCCAACAGTGCAGAAGTATAGGTTTCTTATGGTTTATCACATATAGGTAGATCTAGGAGACACTGCTTGGAAGGGAGCTGAGGGGGGGGGGGGGGGGGGGGGGCAAGAATTTATAGCATAAAATACACTAATAGGAGAAGAATGGAACTCTAGTACACAAGTTATATTCATTTACATAACTTTGTCTGGTATAGCTGGATGAATGAAGGGTATACACTTTCTAAGACTCTAGTTGGATATCTTCTGAGAAAAATTTTAAAATTAGATCTCCTAGGTTTGAATTTGGGAGTATTTTCATAGCTATTTAGCTACACAAAATGCATGATTTGCAAAGCATATAAAATTGGTTAAATAAATCTGTTTGATGGTAAAGCATGCTAAACATAACTTTAAGGTAGCATTGTAATAATTTACAAAAATTGTCAGTTAATGACATTAGAATTGTGACTGTTCTATTAGAGTAGTGGCTGCTCTATTAGAGTATCTCAATCTTAAGCACAAAAGTTCTTGTCTTATTTTTTCACAGTGTACAGTTTATAATTGTAAAGTGCATTTATAACTGTTGTCTTCTATTTGTCTGTTGGCTTTCTGTACTTTTGAATACAGTGTGAATGCATGATTCCTGTTTCTGATGCCAATACAGTCCTGTAAGTTTAAGGGGGGCAAGAGAGGGGTTGGGGGGGAGCCCTTGGCCCCCTCAGATCCACCTATGGTTTATCAGTGCATTATGGAAATCTTGTTGGATGTTCTTTAGAGGCATAGCAACAAAATTTACAAAATTTAAAGTGAGGGGTGGTTACTGCCTTACTGGTTGATACAGTTTGTACAATCTTAAAGCTCACTCAGTATGCAAAATAGGTGCTTTCTAGGGAGTATGGAGGCATGTCCCCCCACAGGAATTTTAGCCTTTTGAATTTGAATATTGGTTAAAAATTGCTTTATGTAGTGCATGACTGCTCTATTAGAGTATTTGACTGTTGCATTTGACTGTTGATTTAGTGTATCGACTATTCTATTAGAGTATGTGACTGCTCTATTAACGTATATCTGAAAGTGTAGGGTCTATAAGCCCCCTCTAAAATAAGAGTAGGGAGAGAGCCCCAAAGCCTCCCCCCTGTTGCTACACCTATAAGATGTTCTTTTAGAGCAGTCAACTGTTCTACTGTGCAGTTTTTAATTTAGCATATGATTTTATTTGCTCTTTCATAATTCAGTTGCCATTGCTTAAATACAGTCACACTTGCCTAGAATTTTACTTCCTACTAGCACATTGTATAAAGGGTTTCAGCGTTCCAACCATTATAATACCACCGGGAATTTGAATTCATGTATGTACTACATGTAGTTGATCATTTTTCATAACAAAATTACCAATAGCTAATTACATTGTCATGAATGACATTAACTGCAAGTCATTCTAGCTATACTAGAACAGGACGTCTAGGCTCTACACTCCATTATTGTGACTCAAAACTAAATTAGTGGGATGGACCATTGGTTCAAAAAATATTTTCTTCAACCTGATCATTGTTGATATCACTATTTTATTTACTGAATTTTGTAAACAACAGTTACTCAGGCAAAGCTGTACTCTGCATTCCTGCACAACCTATTTCATGTTCTCACCCAACCATGCATACCTATACATGCAGAATATGGTGTATAGAGATTTGTGATAGCAGTTTCTGATGTCTGGAAACACTCTGCTATCAGCCACTAAATTTGTTTAGAAAATGGACATTTCCATCTCTGTTGTGTTTACAGACAGTTGATGTGGATACGAGCACTGATTAGAATTGTGGTAATGTGCTAAAGGAAGGCAATCCTTACTTGTAAAAAGTTACCACTAAATTAAAGTGTGCTTAAAATGTACACACACACACACACACACACACACACACGCACACGCACGCATGCATGCACACACAGTCGCACACACACATGCATGCACACACCCACACCCACACGCATGTACACACACATGCACAAGCAAAGCCTCTGGCATTCATGCGAAACACAGCTATTGCTGCCCAGTGAACCAGTACTGGGAGTCCTTTGCAGGCACATCCTCCTAGGCACTGAGGACACAGGAGGGCTGTGAAACCTGGAATTTGAACACACACACAATGCATGCTATAATATGATACCTTAAGCCATGCACACTGTAATTTGGCCTAGGGATCATGTACTGTACTATAGTGCAAAGTTAGGGAACAATTTGAATGAAAGCACATCACTTAAGACTTTGGTGATCACCTACAGGATTAAGCCTTAATAAGCCTTCTGTGTAAACCGTCCGATGTCAAGATAAAAACTAACCTTATGTCAAGTATGCACGTATGTATTGTAGTTCATAATTAATGTAGGTCACTCATTGCCACCAAAAAGTTATCTTCAAACGGACTAAATGAATTGTTTAATAGCTAAACAGCCTGCTATGTTGTATATGGTGATGGGCGATAGCCTTGGGCCATCTATATAGTGACACACCCAACCTGCTATGGGCTGACACAGTCTCCATAAAATGAATGGTTAAGCTGCAAATGTTTAATAGAATTTATCATTATGACTCATTCTTGAACAGGTAAAAAAACAATTGATTTACCTACCCCAAAGTGTTTGTGACTAAACACTGTAGTACATATTAACTAATTGACCATTGCCACTGTTGTCTCTTCTACTTTAAAATTAAACTAATTGTAGTGCTGACTGTTTAATTAGAGTATATATTGCATGGATTGGACCATGGGGCAGATTCTAAGTGGGGTGCTAAATTCTTTGCAGCATGCAACACGTCCAAGAAACCAAGTAGCTATAGTTAGCTATAGAGGGATATGAATATATTTTAATAGTGCATTTTTTTGTTGAAGTTCTTTGCTAAAGATGGAGTTTCATTAACTTAGTTTAATCTTGTACAGGCGGTGCTACGTATATTGAAAAAGCTCTTCTATATATGGTATTGAAACTGCACTTTGTTGTCATAATCATGTCCATCCTCAACCTCTATATTACAAATCTGGACAAATTTAAGAATTTCAGTCTATCAGAATAAGTCAGGATGGGCTTTTTTCTGAAAATAAATGCTATAAGGGCTGAAGTTGGTGACATTTTATGCAATCACCGCAAAATTTTATTCAATATTGTGCTGAAATTGCTTACTCATATCTTTTTTCCAAGTAGTATCAAGTTACGGAACTGTCTATAAAATGATGATGTAAATATTTCTGATCTCTTGCAGCCAATTTAAGCAAAGGATAACAGGACTGCTCTGATAATTTTTGTAATGTAATCACTTTGTTCATATATGCCCCTTGCATGTGAGGTCTGCACAGTAATAATTAATGATTAATTAATATTATTGTGGACCTATTTTCCAAGAAGGTTCTTCAGAACCCCAGCATTTGAACAGCTTTGAAATTGTGATTGCAAGAGGAAAACCACTTGTACATATATCTGTACCATCACCGAGCCAGAATCAAACAGGCGGGTGCTGCATTAGAGTGTTTGGATGACCCGGCACAGTGTATACTATTAGCCAATACATGGGCGGTGGAGCCGGGGGGGCACTGTTTACAAGAAAAGATCAAGATACTCTAATAGAACAGTCAGGATCTGGATACTCTAATAGAGCAGTCACATGCAGTATTCAGAGAAGCAGTGTAGCAAATTACTTAGCTACGTAATAAGGAGATGTAATTGGTGGAGAGCAGCTATTGTCAGCAGGCTGTGACCTTTTCTTTTTCTTTTTTTGGTCTTCAACTTACAGTGCCTGGTCCCCTCACTCTTTGGCCTACTCCACCGCCCCTGACTGCCAATATACTGGCACAATTTTGATGGATTCCAACCGCACCAGCCATAGACCATAGTTTGCAGAACACATCGTTTTCATTGAGAGCTATTTCTACTGATTGCAAGGAAGACCACGCTGCTCTCCAGCCAGCCGTTAATCTACTTGCAGTTTGCGTTTTTATTTTCTTGCCGCTTGTAAAAGGAGGGAGTGCACGTTCCTAGCCTCCAGTATCCTATGGCACACAAAAATTTCACCGTCATATATGCATCGAACAATTACTTAACGATCGCTCAGATGCCCGGAATTGCTGCACACGAAAAGCCTCACCTTATAACGATTATTTATACGCATGCGCGTGTGGATGTTCTTCCTCTTAATTACGCGCACTATATTCTCGTGATCCGAGACAATTGAGAATCCATCTGGAACAGCAGCAATCAGCAAAAATGTGAGTAGTTTATTAGTCCCATAACCAATTTAGCATGTATTGGCTAGTTTCTGTACATAAAGTCATAACTACTCTGATTGGTCAACGTAGTAATTTCAACACACCGTAACAAATACATAGCGTGTTTTATGTGTAATATCGTGCGTATATAAGTGGTTCCTAATATCCATAGGCCCAAGACGAGTGCAGAAGAACCAACTCTTGAGGAGATCGAAGGTGATTGACCTTGTTAGATGTGTGCCGTTTCTTAATCATATCGCAATAATAGTGCACAGTTTAAGCTAGAGTGTATGTGTGCTATAACTTAGCCTTTATTCACCTATCAATATAATCCCCGACTACTGGGGATACGGGCTGAGGTGAGATTTGCATCACAGAAAATTACTATTCCCCACCTACTGCGGAAGTATTGATCCCAGGGATAGTGGGGCTAGGAGGGGATTTGTGTGATTATGTAGCGCTACGTTCAGGCATTGGTTGAGAGATTCAGGTTGTGAGTGAGTTTGAGTGGATTCTAATAGCTAGCTAGCTAGCATCTGAGAAACTCTTTTATCTAAAGGCACATGTCTTTGCTTCAGCAAAAATTTTTTAGTGAAGACAAACCCCACCATGTCAGGGAAATTTGGTGATCAATTCTCCCACCCTCAGTCTGTATCTGGTAGTTGGGCATTACATTGATAGGCGCATTACTACAAGGTGGTGGGTTTAAATGCATGGGCTTGTCTTGAGATTTTCCAGTCAGCCAGTGTGGAGAATTAAATTCTGTTATAGAATATTCAGGTAGCTCAAAAAAACAACAAGTAGTCTATATCGTATGGTGTACTTTATTTAACATAAAATAACATACCTCTGGTAGCCTCAGCCAGTGGAGAGCAGGAAAGCAGTGATGATGATGACGACTTCAATGAAGCTGATGATATGAAGGATGACACTCAGGATCTCACAGGAGCGGACGCTGGTGGAGATAGCAAGGTATTTCTTTTGTTTTTTAAATATGTTCCTCTATTAGTGCTGTTTGATAGACATTGATACAAATAATTGCTATCGATTTGATATTTACAAATCTGTAACTGTTCAACAATTGCATAGAACCAGTTGGGAAACAGGATTATCCTTTAATTATAAGTGGCCATATTGCACAGTGCCGAACTGTGAAAGCTGCAACTTCATTGCAAAATGTTGGTTATATGGTCAATAGCAAAATTTGATATGATGGTCCATATGTAATCGTTCCATTAAATTTTTTTTGTCACACTGCTAGTCTCTACTGTGTTAATAGCCATGCATGATTATTAACAATGGTGCCAGGCTTACAAATCCTTCAAAGACTTTAATATTTATGTAGACATTAGGGCTTGATAATTATGTGTGGTGCCTCAAGAGGTAATGAAAAAAAAAATTTGACAAGTGCAGCTGTACGTGTGTTCACATATGTGGGTATATAATTGATTTAATGGAACATGGTGTTGTGCACATGCTGGTATCCACTACAACTAAATGTTGAAAGTTACTAGTGTAACACTTTCAACATCTGTAGTGAATGATGTAGTGATGAGGTTGATACTGGTTGCCTGTCTTGCAGGGTAAACAAAGTCGGTCAGAGAAGAAGTCTCGGAGAGCCATATTGAAGCTGGGGCTGAAACAAATTATGGGCATTAATCGAGTCACCATCAGAAAATCAAAGAACATCTTATTTGTCATAGCTAAACCAGAAGTGTTCAAAAGTCCTGCCTCAGACACGTACATTGTGTTTGGAGAGGCCAAGGTGAATTATGTTGTGGTACACACACATTGCGCGTGCACGCACGCACACACACACACTATGTACATTGCACATAACATACTGAAGTAGTTTTACACTGAGTCTGTTATTTGTAAATTACATAGATTGAAGACCCAAGTTCTCAGGCACAGATCAGGGCGGCTGAAAAGTTGACCAGTCAAGAGAACAATGGTCGACCAAAGGAACCTGAACAGGAGACGACTGCACAAATTGACGAAGAAGATGAGGAAGAGGATGAAGAGGTGATGTGATTAGTATGCATCTTTTTGTGAATTACCTATCTACTCTTATGGTTGTACCTGCACAGAATTGTGTACAGTAGAACCAAGCGTGTGTGAGTGAGAGTGCACCAAAGTCTGTTCTCTGATATGAAAGCTGACGGCATCTTAAAAATCTCATCATCTTTGCTACATGTGGTTTCAAAAATTAATCTGTAGAATAATATGCAATTGTTTGTGACTTCGTCATGGGAAATATCAGTGTTGGAAACTTAAGGCATTGAATATGCTTGCAATACTAAAACAAAACTCACATGCTTCATCTGTAGTATGGTAGTGTTATGGTGGTTTGTATGTTATAGATTGATGACACTGATGTGGAGCCTAAAGATATTGAGTTAGTGATGCAACAAGCTAATGTCAGCAAGGCAAAGGTGAGGAGCAACCTACTAGTTACCAACCACAGAGTGTACCTTTCTCCTGTTCTTCTTACAGGCGATAAAAGCATTGAAGAATAATAAAAATGATATTGTCAATGCAATTATGGTAAGTTGGTAGTATGTTGTATGTGGACAGTCTGGCTACTCATGTATCTAATTCCATGATGTTATTGTAAATACTAGCAGTTTGGTTCACAGGTTCCTTTTGCTTAAAAATTAGTTTATGCATCTATAATGCTTTGTAAAGTGATAGTTATTATTTTACAATGTAATGTGATCTCAACAATCTACATGGGATAGAGTCACTGGATGGCACTTGGCTACTGCCATGCACAATGGCGAAGCATGTATATACATACCCATAACGGTTTGACACTGCTGTGAATTTAATGCATTGTAGCCCTCGGACATGCATACTTTTCATGAATGTAACAAAATCGCTTCATGAGCAATACTGATTCCAAGCGCCATATTTGTTTGTCCACTTACATGAAGCAATACGTCATACTATAGTGTCTGTTTTAAGCCACACAGTTACTATAGTCAACCCTTAAACCTGCAAAGAACTTTTGGAGATGCGTGTTTACACAATATGGGCATGCATGGTGATGTTAGGTGGGATAATTAATTCTTATAGCCTATATTACAACACGTCCAAAAGTCTGTTCACTGGGTTACTTGGATAAGGTTAAATGAACACTAACTACAGCGGCTTGCTTGTTAAGAAGCGATGAACAACAGCTAGTTGCTTCTCAGTGTTTCTAAATTCTTGCCACATCTTTAATTTCGATGGTGGGTTTACTCACGCGAGTCATATGGGCCTGATAGAAAATTTTATGGCGAAACAAACAGAACTTGTTGCAAGTTGATAGAATCAACCATCATTGAGTTATGGATTGTTTTATAAAGGTATGTAAAGGGTTTGCGTGTTTCCTTGCCAAAAAGTTGTTTACGTGGCTAGTTTTGGCCTCACTGTTTAGCATTAGGGAAAAACCCTTGGTATCATTTCAATCCATGTTAAATCACAAGTAGAATGATGTAAATTGCGTAGCCATAGAATAGGTGCTTTGAAAGTTACGGCGCTTTGTGTAAGGCACGCGTATTTGGGCCAGTTTTCTGGCCTATGTGGGTTTAAGGGTTAATTGGCAGGAATTAATACTTGTGAATTTCTCGTTAAGTAATCATGCATGCTATGTGATGCAAAATATGGCATGTTGCCACTGTGAAAGTTATCTTCAGAGCAGAAGTTTTTCATCCTGAAAATTTTGTTGACCCTATTTGGAGCACTCTAATGGTTGTGATTATGGGTTTAGAATGGATCTTGGTTCTTTAAAATGCTGAAGATAACTTGTATTTTTGTGATCATCTTTCTATTAACTGTTTATTTCTTTTCAGGAGCTGACAATGTAGCATCGACTAATATTAATAACAGAATTGTCACAACAAACACAACACAAACACACACACTACATCGTCGTACTCTGTAAAAAATTTTCTACCATGTAGTGAAATTCAGATAATAATTGGTGCAATGGTAAATTGTTATGTATGGTGACATTTTGAATCAGTCCCTACCATTGGAAAGGACACTATAAAATGTGGATCTTGGGTGCCCAGATAAAAGTTGGTTGTGATGTATTCTGTTCTTGCTCATTTCACTGTTGGAAGTGCACAGTTTTATGTAACAACCATTATTGACATTGACCTCGAACAATTAAGCCACGGCACACCTCTAATTTCAAGTACAGATGCACATGTACAAAAACCTGCTTAGTTGATGACTGCTTCCACGAGGTAAAGGTAACCTGGAAAAGCATTATACCCATGATTTTGGAGATTCTGGTGCATGCTACAGGATAACACGAGTGCTATCTCCACAAGACAATGAATACCTGTTAATACTGGGAGTCTAAACGTGTGAGTGGTCATGTAATTCACATGACTTGATACAACTTTATTAATTGCTGTGTCCAGCCACCAATAAGGGGTAGTCACTACCAGTAGTCCTGTAGAACTCTGCAACCGGGATTGAAGTCGAATCTTGGAGTGATCAAAGACGTGATACAAAGTGGTGATTGAGCTAGCTTGAAAACAAAATGAGAATATATGAAAATGTTGAATTATCAAGCAATCAAGACACATTTTCAGGTGAAATCACGTAATCAAGGTATAATTTTGTTGATCAAAAACTTTGATCCTGGTCGCAGATGGTTCTACAGGCCTATTGGTAGTGGCTACCCCTTGACCAATGATGAGGGGCTTTAACTCTAGAGAGTTCTCTGACCAGCACGAGCTAGGCATGTGTCAAAGGAGCCAAACATGAAATGCCCTTTCACCATAACAGGATTTCTTGTTCGAGTTGACTGAGGAGCTTCAATACAATTTTAGACACTACATATATCCAACACAATCTACCAACCATTAACCATTTTATTCAAGAGTTTAGTTTGTTGCTTGTTACAGATCACATATCTTCTCAGTCGTGTTTTCCTCTTGGCTGATTTCTTCGTCATGTGATGAGTCCTACCGGCTTGCCACCGCTTCCACTTTCCAGATCCAGTCCTCCTAAACCTGCGTATCACTGATTTGACAGTCTTTCTTTTGCCTCCTCGTCTACTGTAATACACAAGACTCCTTACTGGAATTGTTAGTGATGTTTGGTTATTCTTGATGCACGAACGATGGTGCGCATGTTCAAGCTTAAGACAACTGAATAGACGGAGATTATTGAAACAGTAAATACCTTGACTACTGCTGCTGTTGACAAATGGACCGACTGATTTAATCACTTTTAACCGACAAAGTCTTAAAGGAAGGTCTCGGGTTAATTTAAAAAACGAAGACATGTGTTTATTTCTAAATAATACCCACCAAAGAATTTTCACGTGATCCTGTGCTAAAGAATTTAAAGCACGTGTTCCTCGGAGATGGCTAGTTGGTGCAGAGGAGCGAGGTGGGCCTTCAACAGCGGCGCCAGATTTGCCAGAACCAGCTCGAAGTCAAGGTCGAATCGATTCGCTAAAATGTTTGGAGACAATTCCTGCAGCAAGTCCGTAAGAAAACAATTCTATTCTACTGAACGTAACACTCTAGCCCGGATGTCATTATTACCTACAATTCAAGCTGCAACGTTCACGAGCGCCTCTGGATATTTTTCTACTGAGCTTACCTCGTCGGAGAGTCTAATTGAAGCACAGCTGTTGGAAGATGAAATATTAACCAATATGATCGTGACAGTACAACAACCAGTTCTAACGTTTTGGTCGCCTTGACACAGAGACTGCATATTGTAGACTTGTACAGCTACTGTTTTATTTCCTACTTACTATTAGTATGCTTCAAACAGCCATGTAGCTATATAAGGTGGGACTCGGCAACAAACAGGCCCGTTAGTAAGGAGTATTGTGGGCTGGGCTGGTAATTGCTGTTTCATGACCGTATGGTATGGTTTTAATTTCTGGTACCACCCATGGTGAAAGCAGAATGACAAACTGATTGCTGGGCACTTAAGCAATTAAAATCCTTTTTTCAAGTTGGTGCTACCAAAGTGAAATAAATTGCCAATGATCAACTGAAATAGTCTTAAAGGAAAGACTAGGGGTGCATGATATGGGTAATAAAAAGATATTGGAAATGCCTGAAGTGAGTACTTCTATAACAATCAAAATTTCATTCCTGGTGATACATGACTGTCATAATTTTTGCTGTTTCATCATGATTGCTGAACTTGCAATGGCCATGTAATATGTTGAGTGATTTATACAGCTTTATTTTCACCCACCAGCCTACTGTAAGATTTAAGACTATAAGGATTGAATGAAAAAAAAAATTGTGGAACAAGGGAATGTTGCTCTAGGGGAAACAAGGGAGGTTGCCTATACCTGCAGATATGCTAGTAGACATTTATTCTGCACTTTAATTATGTTTGACTGCTTTTAGCAAAAAGGATATTTCCTTGTTTGGCTTTGATCCCTACCTTAATTTTTCTTTGTGTTCATTTGTTTACTTTTTTTGTGACATAATGATGACCTGTACATACCACACTTTCAAAAGCAAGACTGAGTACTGCCAAGAATACCAGATAATTAATTTTGTATCTGAATGTGCACCCCAACAACTTATTACTGAGATAGTGAAGTGGTTATTATGCTTTGTTTTCAGTTATGCTGTGTCCGTTACACAGTGCTACAAAAAAATGAAGAACAGCATGAGAGAGTCTACAATCAGTCAGTCATTTAATACAGAAAAGATGGTGATAAGCGTGATATTTCTGGACATCCGCAGGGAAACCGTATCACGTTACCACAAATTAACTATAGTGTTGTCAGCAAAAAGAACTGGGACACTAAAACAGGACAAAATGATATGTATTGCACATACTGTTGTATGCTAAAAGGTGCCTGTTGGGCTGAAGCAACATCTAGCAGTGAAAAATCTAGCAAGTTACGCTTGTCTGAAGCCATTAGTAAGTCAGGCAGGCAGTCAGCAGAAAATTCTATCAAATAGAAAATTTTAAAAAGCATTTTGGGTTGCACTGAAGACTTGGTTATACTTCACCAAGGCGCTATGAAGGTATTGTGATGCTGCAATATTTCTTTTTGAGAATGTGCATTGTGCAAACACCCACAATCCCTAATATACAGTACGTGGGGGTTAATCACAATTCAGTATCAATACTCTGACACAAGTACCTGGAATTGTATTGAATTTCAGGTATAAGCTACCTCTGGGCCATGACAAGATTTTAAATCTGGAAAAAGTTTCATAAATTGTGCATACACTTTGTGTTCATGCAATTTTTGCTTGCTACTTATTTTAACCGAAAGCTAAAGCTTTTGTAGTTTTCTTTAGCTCATGATAGTTATTTTTATACAATAGTTCCTGAAAAGCAAGAGTAATAGAATATTATATTATGGTACTCTTGATAAAAGTCAGTATATGTATGCAAGATTTCAAAGCTTAGAGTCCTAAGAGACTAAGATTATTCTGGTGGATCCCTATGAGGGGCCTCTTATGCAAGTGTTTAAATATTGGCACACTAATGTTGATTTTCCTAAAACAAAATCACGCTGACCAATGGTTTTGTGTTCTCAGCCTTGCTGAACCCAATTGTCCCATGGTGCATAGTAGTTAAAAGTTACTGCCAAACTTTAGTTGTATCACCATGCAAGGTATAATTTGTACAAACGTTGCTGTATATATACTAATTTTAAAAGATGCAGTATTTGCTTAATTGGCTGTCTTATATAGAATTTATCACCCTTGAATTTTGCAGTTGCTGTGTATCTTGATTTGTACTAAGCAACTAGGTGAAAATACGAGCAATGCTTCCTGCAAGAAAAAATCTCACCTTGAAAACTATACCTTTGAAAAGATACAGTGAATTTAGCTTGTTTACTCTAACTGACATTTCTAAGTATTTAAGTTTTGTACATGCATGAATAACACATTTTAGGGACCATTGAACTGATGGGGTATAACCTTGTTATGCACTGATTGGTTAAAAAGGCTTCATTTAAGATCTTTCACATATAGAACAATGCACTCTATTGTCCATTGCTGAAGTTGGTTGTGAGATAATTATTATGGTTGATTGAGTTATATTCATGACAACTATGTGCAGCAAGACCACCCTTACTTCTAAACCACCTTCCACAAGCAGTACACTGTAGCGCACCCTGTTGTTGGTGCACTGGTTTCAGTCTCTCTTCAGTAGATTATGTCTTGCTTTATCTTGTTCCCTACGGAAAATCCTGCTGCACACTGTACACTGCACTTTTGGTAAAGCTGCTCTCATCATACAGATTGCCCCACTGATCTCTGTGAAGTGCTGAGGCATGCCAAATATCCAATAGTTCAGTCATCTTAAGCTAGGTCTGCCTTCACAACATCTCTCCATCTCTTTTGTGGCCCACCAAGTGGTGGCTTCTTGGGAAACCATTTGAATGTTCTCTTAGTGGTCCTGTAGTTTTCTATCCTTACTAAATGTCCGATCGATGCCTAACCAGCTTCTCAGTGATGGTCTCAGAATCACCCTCACATCAGATGAGTTGTCTCAGAAGTAATATGTTGCTCCCACTGTTTCCTCCTGCTTATCCAAAAAAGAACTGTTCTAATACACCTATATGGTGAAAACGGTTCAGACGAACAAGATGTCGCTTGCATGGTGTCCAACACTCCCCTCCTACAATAGTACACTTAGTACACACACCTGATATACTCGTTGTAACTGACAGTGTTCTACACACCACGATAATCAGCAGAAAATATATTTTGACAAAAAGTGACTATTCATCAACTGTGAATTTGTCCTCAAAAAGCTTTTGAAAGTGGGTGTTTAGTTCTGTTTTATCAACATTGAAGAGTGGTCGCAAAAGCATGGATTCATCAACTTTTCCTTCTGTCTGTTTTACAGATTGTTTGGCAGTTTTTCTAAACAATTTGTTCTAGATGATTTACCTCTCTATCACAGCCTATTGTGTGTTTGCCCTTGCTTTCCTACCAGTAGTTTTTGCCGTAAATTTTTTGACTTTTGAGATACTGCTTAATTTTTCAGACAGCATCAATGACAACATACATTTCCATTGGACTCACTTCAGAACTTTCTATTAAAGATTTATTACAGCAAGCCACCTATTTATGTTCTTATATTATCCCAGATCTACATCATGACAGTATTTTAAACCCATCATACAGTTTGTCGCCATCAGCCATCGTAAATCCATATATCATACAGTAATATTATGCTTTGACTTTTTTCTGCTGGTGTAGCGATTCAGTAAATAAACAGAGTGCATCTAGTAGCTGTATTGAAGTTCATTTTGCATTGCAACATAAATTTAAATAGTTAATTCAATGACCATCCCATGCATGCACTGATGCTGCTAGTAGATAATTATGTAGAACTGCCAGAGTTATGAGGTTATAAAGCAAGGAGAGTAATCAGGAATTTGTAATATTTGAGAAACCAATAGATAATCACTATCATAATGGGGAGCCACTGAGGACTTGTATAGTACAGAATCTTGATCCTCAAACACATGTACAGCTGTATACAAGTGGCTGCACAACCTAGGATCTGTAACTTCTGTGTTCAACCTGTGTTGCTTCAACACCAGCCAAAATTATTTTATTATGATGACAATTAACAGTGAGATAAAAATTGGCCACATAGCTGTAGGTTGAGAAGTACAGTTGTATTACCAACATTTAAGTTTGGTGTTTTTTTTAGAAGGATATGTAAGTATATCCTACAAAAACCACCAAACCTCAACAAAGTGTCATATGCAAAAATCCAAGTGATTTTTGGGCCAACAACAAATCTTGTGACTACACACAAACATCACACTCATAATAAAGTATTGCAGTCAATGCCCGACAACAGTCAATGACATTGATAACAACATCATTACAACAAAGCACAGCATGACATGTTGAATACTGAAACTAGTAATTTATACTAAGTTGCCACAAGAAAACAAGTAGAGGTGTTTTTATCTTACTTTGAACTTTTGTCAGATGTGATGATACACAATGGTAGACAACTCATGCCTTCAATAACAATTTTATGGAATGATTTACACGAAATATTCTCATATTAAATTATTATTTATTATAGCTCATGAGGAGAGGAGTAGGTGTGTGTGTGTGTGTGTGTGTGTGTGTGTGTGTGTGTGTGTGTGTGTGTGTGTGTGTGTGTGTGTGTGTGTGTGTGTGTGTGTGTGTGTGTGTGTGTTGTGTGCACGAGTGCCTATGGTGTCACAAGTAGGTTGATTAGTTGAGCTTGATCACCTCCTAACCACATACTTCCTTGGGATAACAATGTACCTAGTTACATCACTGATTAAGTGTTTTACTGTCCATTAGATTCAGTATTAGCAGTATATATTGTCAATTGTCTATTAATGTACAAAAATTGTATGTAACTTTCTTGTGGCTTATGCTCCCTGCCAGTGGAGGCTCTGCACAGTAACAAATATAACTAGTTTGTATGATATATAGTGTCATTACAAATGACACGTTGTCACAATTAGCATTGTCAGTGTGTTTCGTTGCATGTATGGTCTAGCTATACTGGTGTTCTCCTCTTCTTATTCCTGGCTCAAAAAATTGGTTTATTGAGGAAATTCTACCTAAATCACAGCGGCTCAGTGTATTATCTATGCTTTGTCCTTTTCTTGGTCGCCTAACAGTATACTACATTTTCTATCCTGCCATACTGTACTGTACAGTAACCGAAAAATACATATTTAGGGAGCCAGTATACACACGCGCATGCGCAATAGGTGCATGTATGGTTGAAAATTACATATAATTGCATCAACCCTGTTTTCATCACAGTTGTTCAGTTGAGTGCAAGATAGAGTGATGCTATAATCTTAGTAGAAGGATGGCAGAATCTTTACCACCCGCAGATATTATTAAAGAAGGATTTCTTTCTAAGCAAGGTAGCTAGCTATAACTATATCGTCTAGCTCAGTAGCTACAGCAGAATGTTTAGTTAGTTGGTTTCAATAGATTAACAGTCAGTTATTAGACTACTGCACGTGGCATAGTATCACGGTACTATGATTAGACCTACGTAACTATGCGGTGTTTTTAGCTACCTGCAACTGAATGTGGAAGGGATATCGGCGGAGTATAGCCTAGTCACATGTACTGTCTGTCCAACACTAAAAACTCAGTTCAATAAAGCGATGGAGTGGGGGCTTTTCTACAGTTAAACGATCAAGACCTGAAACACCTTCAGGGCGGATGACCTTTTATCATCTGCATGTGTTTTTATCAACGTGCGACGAGACTTTGACAATGAACTGAATGATGAAATCAAGCGATCCGAGCCCTGCAAAGCAAAAAATTGACGATAAAATTCCGGTTCATGCTACTGAGGGGTGGATCATAGCTACTTAAGTATTTTCCCGGTTTCCAAAAACTGGTCAAGCCTAGTTATTAAAAATGATTCAGTAGTGTTACCATAGATTTTAGAAGCGCCTCTAAAATCTATGGTGTTACTGAGATGATTGGACACTCTAGACTGTACAACTGAATGATGTATAAGATTGTCTACAGTCGTAGTAGACTCCAAACTAGCTGTATTAGTTTATACAATCATGGAATTACCAGGAGGCCATGATTTCAAATTTACTATTCCTTTTACATGGATTGATGCATAGCTATACAAGTTTATTTTTATCCAGTTAGCATTACATCATAGAACAAATTGCTAGCTATACCAAGTGAAACTATTGTCAGTGCCACTTAAATGACATTTGTTTTGTTGCAGACGTATAACTACTTAGTGATTTTAATTTTCATTAACTGTTTGTAGCCATATTGCATTATATACTCACTTGTGAGGTTTTAAAATCATTGTAAAATTGATTTGCAAAGGTCGAGGCAGAAGCACCAAGGTTAATTCAGGTTGAAATTTTCCAATACAGCAGTCAAACTACTTTTAGTATCCTTAAAGTTACCTGTTTTACCTGCATGCCGTTGCTATACCAACACAGTAAAATAGCTAGATTTAAAAGAATGAATGAAACTCTCTTTTTCCTGGGGGCATGCCCCCATATCCCTCGATGTCCTTCAAACTTCACTGCTCAGCTGTTTTGCTACCAGGTTTAATCTGGGTAAGCATGCTACCAGCATGCAACCAGCATACAGCAAAAAATTTGGAAACCTGTTGCCTAAATTCCTGGATCCGTCCTTGGCTATATGGAAGTGATAAGAGGTAGCACATGTTTGCATTCAAGCTGCCAGTTGATACATTTATGACTGGGAATTTTGATCGGCAGCATTTTGTCTTGATCACTTCAATTTTCACCTTTTGGATGAGAACTTTTGAGCTCGAATAAAATAAAGAACTAGCTAATTAAGAGTTCAGATCTTGTATCAGTAAAATTGTTAAACATGTAGCTAATGTACAGAACCTAGCTGACAAGCGAGTTTAAATGTATATGCTACAGCACTAGTATGTGTGCAGCTATAAGATTAAGCCAAGTTGATTCCTATACGTACAGATTTCTGCCTGTATTTCATTTATCTGGCTTTATAGCTATTTCCACGTCATGGCTTTTGAAACATTCACAAAATTTTCATTGTATTTAGCTATGCCTCTATGAAGTTTTATGTAGTAAAAACCCACGAGAGTGAGACAAAGGTAAAATTCACAGTTTCTTGTCACCCTCAGCAGGATTGCTCCAGAATTATATGAGCTATTTCATTATGTAATATGGCTATTATGTGTTAAGTATGTTTCCATAATAACAGGGAAAGGGGAGTTACAGCTTTAAATATAAGGGAGTATACAATGTAATTATGTGGGGTGAATGTGGATAAAGTCCCACAACTTTCAGACTTGTAAGATAGATACTCTAATGTAGCAGTCAAGTGGAGTCTTCTAATAGAAAAGTCAGGCACAACTAAATCACTGCAAGGTGGTGAAAGTTCTTGTGTTCTTGCATTGTGCTTGACACTGGACAGCATATTTCACAAGTATATATTTGTTGATTGTTTCACACTTTGTTTACTGCCACTTGTTGCATGTCAAGACGTCTGGTGGAGCACTCATCTTTGAGAAGGTGGAAGCCACCTGACTCCAGCAGAGACATGAAAGGCAGGAGTAAACTTTGGTGCCTATGTAGAAGGCCAGGCTGGGATCAATTCATGATTAGGTGTGATGAATGTGGCGAGTGGCTACATGGTGAATATGTTGGTCTTTATATGCAGCTGACCCACTCAAATCAACACTATGAGACTATTATTTTGCACTTCATAGAGTGATAACAATTGATGTCACAGTATAGTAGGTGTCTAATCACTTTGCACTATACTAACAGTCATAGGACCACCTCATGGAGCCATCCCAGCCTGACAAGCATATAGGGCTAAAACGAATATACCGAATATTCGAATTCGTATTCGACTCGACTTCGTTCGAAGGAATTATTGAATTCGAAACATCGAAATTACAGTAAAGATGGCAGACACTAGTAATGAGGAATCTTTGTCAGTTTCTACAACTTCAACAACATCAGACACTGGACTAGAGATGCACCGATAATCGGATTGGTGATCGCGAGGGTGATCAGATCGGTTGCCGATATGCCTTCCATATTCAGTAATAATGGGCACAAACGCTCTATGAATCGATTAGTTTGCATGGCCAGCTATGAAAAGCCTTTTTGCTCACTACAAACAAACAGAAAGCCTCTCTACACTATTCTATAAAACGCTAAGTTACGAGAAGCCATATGACGACGTGTGTGAGTACTGCTATTAGTGTTAAAATATTCTTACCCAGAACAGTAGCTGTTAGCTGCACTTTAAGAATAAAAATCTGCACTACAGGAAAACTAAAGTGATCACCTGTGTATAACAGCCATCTTGGTAACTAATCAAAACACGGAGTAATCCGGACAAAGGAGCATGTATTAAAATATTTGCGGTGCCTAATTGTCTGGGTTGTGTAATAGAGGCCACACCACCATAGGTAGTTGTGCAATATAGTAAAGTTACATCACTTCTCCTTTCTCAATGCTACAAATCATTAGAATATACATCATGCAGTAGCTACACCTGTAGTTCTATTTGATTTACGAATATACAATAATTTAATCAGTATATAATCAGTATCAACTCTTTTAGGTACAAATTAATCAGATATCAATACAACTGAAAAATCCTTATCGGTACACCTCTCATAGCTACATCATCAGACACTTTTACTTCATTTCAAAAGCTGCCTACTGTATCAAATTTTAATGATGTTTTACAATTGAATACAAATAATAAGAAATAACACATGTACACTGTATAAGAGCATTACACTATATATAGAATATTCTATTATTCGTTCTTGACTAAAAATATTCGTTCTCTTTCATTTAGAATATTCGTTTTAGCCCTACAAGCATACTGTTGTATACATGACTTCTTATCCAGAAGCTGCAGGTTAAATTTCAAAGCCCATAATCCTCTTTAGTAAAGTGTTTATGGTTTCAAGGGAGTAACCAGCTTTCAGTGTTGACAACTTAATTAGCTAGACTAGATATCAAACCTAGTCCATAAAATTCACTTAATTCAATGCAAGTTGCTCTTTTGTGGAATAGCTATGAAAAACTTTCTTGACTGTTCTATTAGAGTGTCACAATTGCTAAGCAGAAGGATCCGCAAAAAAATCATTGTCCTTTAAAACTCAATCCGGCTGTACATTGACCTTTTTCAGGGATTTGCAAAGAATCCTGTAAACTTCTTAGGTGGAACACAACAAGAACAAGAGAACACAGTGTGTAAGAAATGATTGCTAGCTACAAGTTGAGCTGGATCCTGAAAAACAGCTAAAAATTAAAAGTGGATTTTTTTTCTCTGCCAACCAGATGATTACCGTAATTGCTTTTTTTTCGTTGTAAAATAATTTTCGTATGCAAAATTTGTACGAAAATTTCTTGCACGAAAATTTTTATACAAGATCGAACTACTCTAATAGAGCAATCATTAACGTAAATCATACGAAAATATTTTTACACGAAAATTTTTATCACGAAAATTTTTTGCACGAAAATAAAGCGAATTACGGTAGTGGTGACGGCAAAGATATCAACAACAGATATGTACAATTTGGCTCCTTTACAGGATCGGGAAAGGGCTGTGATAGACACTGTACTTTTATGGCTCCCCATAGTAAATGTATGGTGAAATTTTGATTGGCTGAAAATATTGCGTTAGACATTTGAACGAAAAGATTTTTAGTGGGTCAAGCAGTGCTGCAAAATGAGCCAAATTTCAAGATCATGTGTTGTTGCATCCATGAGCTTTTAAATGTTTTTGAGGATCCAGCTCAACGCGTATATACTATAAGCAATTACTGAAGCACAAAGCAAATAAATTTTGGCACAAAAACTCAACTACTACATAGTTACTTGTCTTGTTCTTATTATATTCCACCTGAAAACTATATGAGCTGATGTTACTGAACTAGTTACTGTTAACAGGATAGTCAGTCACTATCTTCTTTATTACTCTTGTTAACCTTATCCATAGCATTAAGATCAGCTTCTTTGAGCATGGGGACTTTATATATTGCTACCAACTAGTCTTTCTCTTTTTCAAGAGGTATTATCATATGCAGTCAAATAGCAGTTGCTCCATTATACTTATACATTTGCATAAAATTGGCAGTGGCAATTTTTGTATATGGATCATTAAGCTTAGCAGGTAAATCTAGTTGATATGCCAGGGAATGCATGATCCAGGGTTTGGCAAGGGGGGGCTGTGCTATAAAGAAGGTACTTTATATGTTTAGGACTGGATTTTTTTTGATATAGAGCAGTTTTATGCACAATTATCTAAATAATACATTATTTTATTAAGTGTACTGCATGCATTGACCAATAGTTGTAGGGATCAGTTACGACCAATACAAAGGACCATATTATACACTTAATCTGAAAAATTCCTAGCAGTTATGACCAATACAAAGGACCATATTATACACTTAATCTGAAAAATTCCTAGCAGGTAAATGTGCCCATGAGATAGTGCTGCAGGTACCAATTTCCTGGCATATATTTATATACTCAACAACTGTGAAAGATTCTTAGTAGTTACACGTGGTGACTGTTCTATTAGAGTATTTGACTGTCTGCTCTATTAGAGTATCTCGCTCTTGTTTAAAGTTTTGCTAGACTGTTTTTTTTTTTTTTTTTTTTTAGGGGGGGGGGGGGGGGGGGCGTGCCCCTTGTTCCCCTCTTGGATCTGCCACTGTATGTAGCTCAACAATGATTTCTAAAGTATAGCATATTTCAATTTCTATAATGGAAAATGACCACCTGCACTCATGCTTTTGTGAAAACCCTGACAATAAGCTGTGAATCAACTTTTAATACCTGGCCAAATACACAATTCTTGATCATCTACTGTAAAAGTCTACTGCATTGCTAAATGTTTTCTTTCAAAAGTGCTTGATTGCCACTTTTGCAAGCATCTGGATTGCCTGTAAATCAGCCCCCTTGATCGCTTCATTGAACCTGTGATCCTGGTCATAAGTGTTTCAACAGACAGCATAGATGTGTTTAGCCCTTGTCACGATCATCTCCACCAGCCACATGAAGAAGGGTTTCTTTCTAAGTATGGTAGCTATCATCTTGATTTCTGGCTAGGTACAGCAGAATGTTTAGTTACAACAACAAGTGGTTTTGATAGATTAACTTCTCAGTTGTCACTGCATCATCATGGCATCGCAGTACAGAATATCACAGCATTAGCTAGACCTAAGCTGTGTTTTTATCAATTGAGCGAAGATATGTTCATACTAGCTAGCTAAAATAATGAGCAACACATTCATATGGTGTAATTGTGTTAACAGGAGGTGTATATCATGTAACCTGGAAGGAGAGATACTTTATTCTAAGAGAGAACTCACTTAGTTACTCTGTCAAAAAGGATAATAGCAAGCCTAAGAAGGTAATAGACTTGACAGAGGGACGTGGAGTGAGAGAAAAGGAACAGTGTGCAACAAAAAAGTGGCCTGGAGATGCTAAATTTTGTTTTGGAGTTGCATTGCCTAAGAGAACATGGTACTTCTATGGCTCCGATGACAAGGATATAAAGTGAGTCAGTGTATGACATTTGCATTGCTCAGAAATTTATGACCATGGAATTCACTGTATTGTAATTGCTAACTGGTCTATTGCCAAGCATGTGTATTGCTCCACCATTTTATCTCTAGTATAGTTTTCTTGAAGGGTACTATATAGTACACTTATAGAATGTGCTGCACTATAAATTAAGTCATGTTGGATTTCTTTTTTAGGGAATGGATGGAATTAATTCAGCAATGTATTGTAAAGGTTAGTTTATACCAACTGGAACAGAGGTTCACAACTAGGAAGTTCTGTTACTTCTGTTTAGTATTATTTTAATTACTTTTATGGCCAAATTATATTATTGCTGGCCATCTTCTTGTAGGTTGGTAATCCAACTGAAGATTGGGAAAATGATATCGAAGGAAAGCAAGAGAGTGTAGTCTCAAAAGCTTTTCGGAGTACAACTAAAACTGCAATAAAACATGGGAAAGGGCATATTCCAAGCACTGGGAACAAGTATCTTGATGGTGCTATATCTACAGCAGCTGATGTAGCAGAGAATCAGATAGATGCTGATCCTAATGTGTCGATGAAGGATAGGATGAAGATGGCTGGAGGTGACATGATCTCTGGTGTGGCTGATACTGTGGGCATTCCTGGTTTAAATGTGGCAGCTAATGTTGTCAAAGTAAGTGAAATGTGTGATAATCATGTTGCAACCAATAATATTGTGCTTGACATAATTATAGTATATATTGTAGACTCATTTCACTACCTTATTAATGTATTTCACTACCTTAACATACTTATTTCACTACCTACCTACCTACCTACCTACCTACCTACCTACCTACCTACATACCGTTCACTATCTTAACCAACTTAACTTGCCAGTTTAGAAGTTAAACTGGTTAAGGTAGTGAAACGTTGTTAAAATTAATGCCACTTATAGGACTATTTGAGGTGGCCACTATAAGAGGTGGTCTTATTAAATAGGTACCACTAAGTTGTATCTTTTAGTATATAAAGTACAGTGGGTATTAGGATACCCTCTAGCATTAATACAGGCTGTTATAATTTTAATGCTTGCATTGGCAACTTCAGGTGCAGTATAAGGCTGAAATGACATCTTATTTGTATGTTTTGCTTTAAAGGAATGTGCATGTAAGAACAATAAACATTTGCCCACAGGACCAACTAGAAGCAGATGAAGATCTCTCACTGAAGCAGCGACTAGCCCTTGCTGGTGGCAGTGTAGTAGAAGGTGGAGGAGAATATACTAAGAAGATTTCATTGTGACTTGAACATTGACTGTGTGATGCTACTAACATAGGGCTTACATTTTTTTACAGTTAAGCTCAAGCCTATTGTGTGTATAGCAGTAAATTTGGCCATATGTACTTATATACCCTCTCTGTGACTGATTCTTTCATGAAGGTGTTAATTAGTATTCGTATTAGTATTAGATGTACAGGTAAGGAGGCTCAATGAGCCTGTAAAGCCTGATCTTTACAATAATCATTGCCTATTAATAATTACAATATAAATCTGTACAGATTATACAACAAGAATTAACTTATTAGTAAAATCATACATAATAGTAGACCATCTACAGCCAAGTAAATTTTTATGTTATTCACAAGGTTCCATAGCATTCAGAATATGAGGAGATTCATTGATGAAAGTATTTCAAGAAAGGTTCGAAGTGTCCACAATGGTAAACTTTTACAAACTTTGTTTTAACTATACATGATGAGGTAGGTTATTCTAATGTCCTGCTATATGGTATTATATCAATGTGGAATTTGTTTGTAATCTTTGTGTGACTGCAGCTGGTTGAGCAAAAACTGCCATTTTTTACATTCTTTGAATAGCATCAAAGGAGTGGACTACTAAAGTTTTATTTAGGCGAATGGTGTTGGAGTTATAACACTTGACAGTTGGAATAGAGATTTGAATATATTACAGGAATTTAATTAGTTGATCATAATACATGACTGAAACAGGCTCCGATGGTGGCAAGCTTTTCACTATGAACAGGCAATATTTTTTTATGTGTAGTCCCACTAACTGTGTGTCCCAGGGGGCCCCAGACACCTAACTTATGTGTTGCTTTTGGAATCCTTCCTTGAAAAATTCTGGCTACTGCATGGCCAAATATGCAGGCATGCCACACCATGTGTATGTTAACAAGAAGAGAGAAATGCAATTTCCCTCATGCATGAGTTCCATGGTCCCTTCTATGGAGCTGCTTGCCAGGTAGCTATAGGGCAGGCTACACACTGAAGTTGATTAAAATTGCTCCGGCCATCTTGGAGACATGTGTAGCCAAACTTTTGCTTTATGAGTTTATGAGAAACTATCCCTACTCAAGTGTAAAATTTCTAACTTTTTATACAGATTTTCCTTACAATTGTTCGTTTACTTTTTTGCAACATTACTAACATAATTACAGTGTGGTGAATCAGTGCATACCACATCAAAGGAATGAATGTGGCAAACACATTACAAAAGCCAATTGCACAACTTGGGATAATACTCATATATACATACAGTGTTACAGACAGAAATTACAAGATATTTCTCATGATAGTCAGCTATGCTGAAGCATACCGCAAATCATTACCTACGAGAGAGAGCTATTTTTGGTAAGTGCATGGTGTTTGTATCACAACTTTGCTCTTTTGTGTTAAATAAATATTGTAGTATTCCTGTCCTGATCTATAGCTACACTGTAGACAATTACAAACACTATTAAGGAAAAAAGCAGTAAGTGGTAATATTTATCAGCAGTCAATTGACTTATATAGAAAAATAAGATGTCTGAAATGAATGATAATGGAATTACTATAATTTATTACCAGCTCTGATATTACAATATCACATGTCCCCAATTATACATTCATTGTACTGACCATGTGTGTATTGAATTATGCTTAGCTACGTACTGTAGCTGAATGTACATGCAGAATCTCATATTGTCTTCTTGACTTCTTGTGTATAAGAGGAGTATATAATCAAAGATCAGGCCACAGCACATGAAGATGCCAGCCTAAACGATCGGTGTAGGAGACGTAGCTGCTGGTGTTAAAGAAGGCACCAAAATATCACAACCTCAATAGGTTCCTGTACATTTTAGCTTTTCTTTATCTGTGGTTGTGTAACCATACTGTATAGCTTAAAAATATATAGTGTATATAGCTACTAGTTAAAAGACCAAAGCCTGTCTATACACACTGGTGCACCTGAGATTAATCAGTCAAGGCAATCATCTTGAGTAGTATAGTGAAGTGATAATACATGACACTAACACAGGTCTTGTACACACCTGTATGTTTGTTGGTGGTCATGAGGTGCTATTGATATGGCTTGGGGTGCTTATAGACTAGATAAGTACCACCCCTTGAGGAAATAGGGTCATATAATACATGATTCAAACATAGAGTGTAAAGGATCTATGGTGGTTCAAAAAAGAGATAGGTCCAATAAAACAGTAAGGACTTTTTTGTAATGAAATTTACACTTTTCAGGCAGTATTGAACTTATGTTTCATGGATGCAGCTGGTCAGTGTTTTGACAAACTCAAAAATTTTAAACAAATCATATGTGATCTTTTAAAAAGAGTGTTAATATGACTGTAGATTCTTTGATATTGTAGAAGCAGTAATATAGGCAAAGGGAGTGCCTTCACTTTAGTTCAGAAGGCCTTTAGTATTTGCACAAAGATGACCTGTGCATATCAAGTGGTCATTGTGCTTTTTCTCCGTTACACAGCATTACAAATCAAGAACAGTATGAGAGGAATCTCTGCAATCAATCCAGTCATTTAATACAAAAAATATGGAGCGTGATAGCTAGCTCAGCGCATCCACAGGGAAGCCATATCTCACTACCCCATACAACACTTAGCTTTGTCGGTGAAAATTACTGGAACAAAGTGAGTCCGTAATGTGTATGTTGCACATACTGTGGTATGCTACAAGGGACCTGTCAGACTAAAACAACATCTAGCAGTGGAAAAATCTAGCCTATAGCTTGAGTCATGTTTGTCTGAAGGCATTAGTAAGTCAGTCAGTCAGTCAGTCAGTCAGTCAGTCAGTCAGTCAGTCAGTCAGTCAGTCAGTCAGTCAGTCAGTCAGTCAGTCAGTCAGTCAGTCAGTCAGTCAGTCAGTCAGTCAGTCAGTCAGTCAGTCAGTCAGTCAGTCAGTCAGTCAGTCAGTCAGTCAGTCAGTCAGTCAGCAGAAAATTCTACTAAATAGAAAATTTCATAGCAAAATGTTGGGAATGTTTTGGAAGACTTGGTTATACTTCGCCAACACTGCAAAGGTGCATTGTGAAGCTGGTTTCTGGTCAATATTTCTTTGTGAGAATGCGCAAAAATCCATAATTCCTAATATACAGTACTATCGTAACTATTCAATATCAAAATACATCAATACTATGACATAAATACCTGGAATTGTATTGAATTTCAGCCCTATGGTGGACATAGATAGTATGTAGCTACCTCTGGACCATGATTCAAAGGACAGGTTTCAGCAAGATTTAAATGCTGTAAATCTGGAAAGTTTCATAAATTGTGTGTGCAATTGCAACATTTCATAAAATAATCTTTTTTCCTTGCCACTAATTTTTAACAGATAAAGTTTTGTAGTTTTCTTCATCTCATGTTAATTGTGAAGTTATTTTCCAGCATGCATCATGAAATAGTTCCTGAATTCATACAGTATATATAAAAGCAAGAGTATATATAATAGAGTATAGTATACTTTTATATTTATGTAGCGTGATAACAAGATTAGTTTAGGGTCCTAAGAGGCTAAGATTTATTCTGGCGGATTCCTCTGAGGGAGTCTGAGTCTCTTATGCAAGTGCTTAAACTAATGGCACACTAATACATTCAACTTAGTTTCCTAAAAAACTCATGCCAACTGATGATTTTTTGTTCTCTCAGCCTTGTTGAGTCCAATCTGCCCAAACTGTCTTGTGGTACATAGTAGTCAAACTTATACTACCCAAGTTTTGCTGTGTTGCAAAAGTACAATTTGTACAAACATGGTTGTATTAATAAGAGCCATAGTATTTGCATAGTATACAAATATTATGAACTCTTAGCTGTATGCATACTTTTTGAGGGATGCATGCATGTTTTGTGTGTACTTATGTGACTCTTTAAATTTATCATCCTTGAATTGCAATTACAGTGTGTATTGATTTGTACTATTTAACAGAGCAAAATGAGTAATGCATCATGCAAGAAGTAATTCTCACCTTTAAAATCATACTTCTTGAAAATTTATACGACTTTATACAATGAGTTTAGCTTGTTCTTTCTAACTGACATTTCATTTCTAAGTACTACTCAGCCTTTTAATCATTCAGTGCCCTATCTACAGTGGAAGTTCAATGGTGTGTCATTCATGTAAAAAAACTCTATATATGGGCTATACTAATTGATTTAATATGAGAAAGTTTCCTCTTGTAAGTCATTTCCATAAAACTGTTATAAAGGTATGTGTTGCCTTTAATAGTGTGTATGTCACTGACATTACTGCCAGTTGTGCTCCAGTCATCTTAGGTAGTTGTCTAATCTACACAATACCAATATGTGTCATCTAAAAAATTCAAAGTAAGCTATAAAATGCCACAGCACTTTCATTTGTTTTCTTGGAGCATCACAATAATATACATGACTATAGCCTTCAGTATTCAACATGTAATGCTATAAGCTTTATTATAGTGCATGGTGTTGCTGTCAATGGTCAATACAATATTGTGTGTGTATGTTTGTGTGTAGTCACAAGACTGATTGTTGTTGGATCCAAAAATCACTTGAGTTTTTGTACATGACACTTTGTTGAGGTTTGGTGGTAGGTATTGAAATTATTGACACACTTGCAGTCTTCCCTGTCCTTGTACATTACTGGAATATATTCATAAAATGTCAATTTGTATATCTACTGGATGGCTCACTATAGAATGTGACCGGTACTTTTTAGTGCAGCACAAGTGCTTCAGTCAAGCCTATTAATACATGTTATGAATATGTTGGCTGAAACCATATAGTAGGGAATTAGAATATTGAGCCCTGTTGAATGGAGAAAAAATCCCATGGTGACTTGATCCTCAAACACAGCTGTATACAAGTGAGGATCTGGAATTCCATGCATACCTGTGTAAATTATTTTTATTGAAAATCCTACAATGATGACAGTGGGATGAAAATTGGCCATGGACATAGCCATAGGTTGAGATGATACAATTACATTAGGTTTTGGGGTTTTGTAGAAGGATATAAGACATTGATATTAACACACTCACATATCAGTCCAGTAGCTATTTCCAGTCTATTCACATTATATATTTACCATATACATGTACTGGAGTATGTTGGCTATATAAAAAACCTGTATATAGCAGGGAATAAGAATCTTGCATGGGGAAGACTGGACTGATATATGAGTGTGTTAATAATTTCAATGCCTTATCCTTCATACAAAAAAAAACAACAACATCAAACCTAAGTGTTGGTACTGCATAGCTATGTGTGGCCAATTTTCGCCTCACTGTTGCAATCATAAAATTTTCAATTAAAAAAAATGAAGCAACACAGCAGAAATTCCAGATCCTGGCCACCTGTGCAGCTCCTTATGCACTTGTTCGGTTGTGTTTGAGGATCAGGTTAACATGGGATTTTTACTCCATTCGCCGGGGCTTCAAGATTCTAATTCCCTGTTATATGCAAGTTTAGCGGCTCCTTCAGTAATGTGATAGTAATTATCTTTTGGTTTCCCAAATATTACCAATTCCTTTAACCAAACAATTAAACTCCTTTATAACCTCATAACTCTAGTGTACTTGTAGCTATCATCAGAAAAGTTTTAGCAACACTCCTTTATATAATTATCCAATAGTGATAGCAATGGGATGGCCATTGGTTATAGAATAAAGGATAAATCATTGTGTATGATTTTATTACAGTAGGTGCCCTCAGTATAGAAGTTTGCTGGATAGCTGCTATATACACCAGCAGCAAAAGTTTCAGGGCAAAATATTTCTGTACGATCCATTACGATGGTTATATATTGTCATGACGTAGATGTTAGAAAATATATAGATGGCTTGCTGTAATACATCCTTATCAGAATTTCCATAGTAATGGTAGAAGTTACTGGTGGGAAACCAAGAGTTAACATACAACAGACTGTGCTATGTCTGGTGAATCATCTATGTTGTTTAGAAAAACTGCCAAATAATTCTGTACAACAGACAGAAGAAAAATTTGATAAATTTGTACTTTTGTGTTGATCTAAACAGCCACTTGCTTCTTGAGGACAAAACCACAGCTGATGAATGTTCACTTTTTTTGTCAAAAATTTCTTTTGATGCCAAACACTTAGGGTGAATTATAGATAAATCATGCACAGCCAGCTTTGTGGAGGAAAGATTTTGGATGACTTTGTAATCAGTAGAGTAAAATGCTACTGGTTCACCACCATTCACTACAACGAGTATTACACAATATACAGTCAGTTTTCTTTTTTTCTGCTGATGTATGAACAGTACAAACTTTAGCACAGCTATACAACAAGATTTGGTCACTGTGTGGTGAGGCTTTGTGGTGAAAAGATTTTGGATGACTTTACTAGCATTGGTATTGGTTCACCACCATAATTATTATAATTTCTTACTTGCAGTAAAACCTCACTTAGTGACCATCTTATGCTGCACCACTTCATTGGTTAGTATATTAGAACTATGCTGTTGTGTAGATGCACACCTTATGTCTATATAAGGTAATCCACTTGGCTAACAATATTATTGGTCTCATTTACAGTTAAGGTGTCACTACTTCATGCAAGATCTAGCTCATAGTTTATTGCCATACACTAATTTATGGAACTATAGCTATACTGGGAGTAGCTAACTCATAATACACACACACACACACACACACACACACACACACACACACACACACACACACACACACACACACACACACACACACACACACACACACACACACACACACACATATATTCAAATCTGATTTTCTTTCTTCTGATGAACTTATTTGTTGATGGTTTCCTGTATACTTCACATTAAAAAATAAGTAGTGAATACTGTGGCAAATAGTGAACGTCACTGGAAATTCTTATAGTGACAGTCACTAAAATGTCCAGTGATGTTCACTATTTGCCACAGTATTCACTACTTATTTTTACTGTGTTTTTTTGTGAATTAGTTTTGATTGTGTCAACATCCCACACATGTTTGTTCGTTGCTATTAAAGCCTTTTTTTAAGCTGGTACTGCACCTTTTGTCTGCTACTTATAATTTGCTGCATGCCATGCATTCTTGAGAAATAGCTATACACTTAGGCAGTATTGAATTTATCGCCTATGATCAACTTTGATAAATTTTTATGGTTAATTTTTCACAGTGAATAAAGTAAGTAGCCAATCACTGGAAATGCCAGAACGTAGCTACACAGATGACAAATCCCTGTGCACAAAATCAAGGTGAAAGAAATGCATGCACAAACAAGTGCTATGGCCAAGAATGAGACTAGCCATATAGGCACCTATAATAGTTGACTGATCAGTACTGGTCATATCCTGACTGCATATACACTTTCTTGGGATAAAACCTTACATCACTGATTAAGGGTCCAATAGTGAGGTACTGTCCATCAGATCCAGTGACTTACGTAGCAGTAATGCTGTCAAAGAATTCTATCATCCTGCAATATAATTCTATCATCCTGCAAAATTATATGTGGCATATACACTCTGCACCTTAACAAGGCGCATCTTTTAGCAACACACTAAATTACTGAGGCAGACTTGGATTGACTTGACTGAAGTTGGGAGTGAACCAAGGAATCATGGAAAGCTATTCATATAAAGAACATGTCACAAGTAGTGCACACTATGAAACAGGTGGTCTGAAAGTTTAAACTGTAATTGTTGTATGATCTGAAAAAAATGTATGCAATACAATAGCCATTGCAGTCTGTACCATGTACAGTGAAACCACTATACAATGAAACTTGTGTATTAAGAAGAAGGACACCAAGTTGTCCTGATTTTCCAAGTCAGTTTACATGTTAAGGAATACTTTGGAGCCATTACCAAATGTCCAGGTGTCCTTATTTTTGAGTATCCTGACTAACAGGTTCACATTGTTATCTGACACTCATTGAGACAAGAAAAATGGTTTTGAATTAGTGATTGATTGATTGATTGATTAATTGATTGATTGATTGATTGATTGATTGATTGATATATTTAACCTCCAAGCAATCGGCTACATGCAGCCGGCCTGGAGGAACACATTACAATACATATAGATACTAGATAGTACACAAAAAACTAAACAAAGCAAGGTATAACCGATGTAAAGATAACCAAAGTAAACAACTTATAATACAAAAAAAACATATGCCAGGTAATATTTGGTACATAAAACAATGTCAGGTGGTATTCTGGATTACAGAGTGTCAGACTAGAGAGGTTTCACTACATGTATTTAGTCACAGCTATGTCATTGCATGCAGGCTTGGATACATGTCACCACAAACTACATTGTCAATTACTGCGTTTCACTCACTACACTGGTGAACTTCCCTCTTTCTATTCTCAAAAATAACATGGTGAACTTCTGCATGGATGATACACTTGTAACTATAGCTATCATATGTTTAAGGTGTCCAAGTGTTCAGCTATATCCCATAGATCATCTATGCACGGTCTATCCTCCTTTTTTGTCGTCCTTCCCTTGGTGCTAGCAGTATGCCACATTTTCTCTCCTTATCTTGACAACATCTCTAACGAAAAAATATTGACTATGACACGCATGCGCAATGAGCATACTGGAAATATATAATTGCATCGCCTCTGTTTTCGTTGTTCAGTTGGGCACAAAGTAGAGTGATACTATAATTGTCGGGTAGAATGGCAGAATCTTCTCCACCAGCCGCAGATATTCTTAAAGAAGGATTTCTTTCTAAGCAAGGTATAGTCTTGCGCTGACATGCATTAGCTACGCCGTAGCTATAGCTAGTACACTTGAGTAGAGTGTAAAGCAACAAATATATATAGTGTAACATCTCAGTTGTTACATGACATTTACAGGACTGAGTATCACAGACCTAAGCTGTGTGTTTAGATAGGCTAGGTCTACGACACCAGCCTCCGCAATCTTTGTGGGCGGTGGAAGGATCATCAGTGCAGTAACAAGGGGCTCAGTCTACACCGGTACCTGAGCTCCCGTTTTTTGCAATAACTGGGCCAGCTGCCCGCTCGCAGCTCGCAGCTCGCAGCTCGCAGCTACCCGCTCGCAGCTTCCCAAACAGCTAGCCCTTCAAAAATGGACGTCTAGATTCAGTGGAATGGAATGGTGGAATGGACTGGAATGGTGGACTAGAATGGAATGGTGGAATGGAACGGTACTTTGGTAACTTCAATTGGTGGTATAATAAAGACCGTTTTACTTTAATGATTAAATTGCTGCTATCATTGTTTTAGAGTGTATCCCCATAGAATGGTCTTATTGATCAGTTGTACGCCACATGCCTAGAAAAGTCAGAGTAATATCTGATTTGTAATACAGCAATATACCCCATGCAAAAACAGTTTGGCTGTACAAAAATGATGCCTCCATCAAACTCAGTAAAAGTAACTGACAACTAAAGGAGCTAATACCTGGGCGAGGCCAAGAATACTGGCAAATAACTCGCTATAATTTATAAAAATTTGGTCCCTTTATCATTGACTCATACAGTCTTGCTGCATTCCTAATTAATTCCGGCCCTGTAACTCTAATTGGCTAGTAAATTAGCTGCTTTTTTTCTCCTCTACAATGCCGAGAAAGGTACCAATTTACTAGCCTATTAGATTTACAGGGAATTAATTAGGAATACAGCCAGACTGCACAAGTCAGTGATAAAGGACCAAGATTGTAAATTATACTTAGTTGCCAGTATATATTAACATTCATTTCTTGGCCTCACCAGATATTTGCTCCTTAGTTTCGTGGACACATCATTTTTTGTATAGCCAAGCTGTTTTTGTATAGGGTATATAGCTATTACTGTATTGTATTATAAATCGGATATATATCACTGGCTTTTCTAGACATAACATGTGACACACAATTCATCAATAAGACTGTCTTATAGGGCTCTAAAACAACAATTCAGATATTAAAGTAAAATGGTCTTTGTAAAGAGGTGGTCATGGTGGTCTTTTTAAAGAGGTGACCACTAATTGAAATTACCCAAGTACCATTCCATTCCACTATTCCATTCCATTCCATTCCACTATTCCATTCCATTCCACCATTCCAGTCCATTCCACCATTCCAATCCATCATTCCATTTCACTGAATCCAGATGCCCTGGAACTGTTTATCGATCATAAGTAAGGCCATCAGACTTAACACATGGAAACATGTTTGTTTACAGACAAAACCATGGGAAGTGAACCCAATGCTTGTACAGTAGCTACATGCAAAACCATTGATGCATTCACTTCGTGGGGCTCACTGAAGGTGAACTGACTAGCTATTAGCTACGTATTATCGATTGCTACTGTCTGTCAAAATCAAGAATTTTGATCATCAACATTAATTTTTGTCTTTTTTTTACCTTGGAGAGAAAGATGATTGTACAAATGTATACACAAGTAAATAGCTATGCTACATACATTATAGCTATCTAGTAAATTTTCATGTTGCTATAAAAAACTTTCAAAGGTGCTTGATTGCCACTTTTGCAAGCATCTTGATTGCTTGATTCTCTGTAAAACAGCCCCTTGATCATTTCATTAAATCTTCATTGGTCACATAAGTGTTTCAACAGACGGTATAGATGTGACTACCCCATTGTCATGATCTTCTCCACCAGCCGCATAAAGGATTTCTTTCTAAGAAAAGTATCTATCATCTTGCTTACTATAGCTAAGTATAGTAGTTACAACAACAAGTGGTTTTGATAGATTAATTTGTCAGTTGTTTCTGCATCATTATAGCATTGCAGTCCAGAGTATTACAGCAATTGCTAAACCTAAGCTGTGTTTTTATCACTTGATATGATATGGGCCTTGGATCATGAAAAGACTTGCATATAGTAAAACCTCTATTCATTAGGATGAGAAAATTGTGTTGGATTAGTGATTTTATCAATGTGAAATCTTTTTGCTACATAAAATTACAGAGGTATTCTGGATTACAGAGGTATCGGGTTAAAGAGGTTTCACTGTACTAGCTAGCTAGCATTATGAGCACGCATTCATATGAAGGTGTAATTGTGTTAACAGGAGGTGTATATCATGTAACCTGGAAGGAGAGATACTTTATTCTAAGAGAGAACTCACTTAGTTACTATGTCAAAAAGGATGACGACAAGCCTAAGAAGGTAATAGACTTGACAGAGGGACGTGGCGTGAGAGAAATGGAACAATGCACAATGAAGGATTGGCCTGAAGATGCTAAATTTTGTTTCGGAGTGGCATTGCCTAAGAGAACATGGTACTTCTATGGTTCCGATGACGAGGATATAAAGTGAGTCAGTGTATGACATTTGCATTGCTGTAATTTATGACCGTATGCATGGTATTATACTATGTACTAACTGGTCTCAGTACTGCCAAACTTGTGTATTGTTTCTACCACTAAATTTTATCCCTAGCAGTCTTCTTGAAGGGTACTATATATTACACGTATATAACATGCTGCTTTATATAGTTTTGGGTGTAGTGTAAATTAAATCATGTCTGGTTTCCATTTTAGGGAATGGATGGAATTAACTCAGCAATGCATTGCAAAGGTTAGATTGGAGTTGCCACAAGCAGAGGTTCACAGCTAGGAAGTTCTGTATACTTGAATCGCTTTTAGCTACAACCGAATTATATTATTGCCATCTTCTTATAGGTTGGTAAACCAACTGAAGATTGGGAGAAAGATCCCAAAGGAAAGCCAGAGAGTGTAGTCTCAAAAGCCATCAGGGGTACAGCTAAAACTGTAATAAAATATGGCAAAGGATTTATTCCAAGTACTGGGAACGAACATCTTGATGGTGCTATATCTACAGCAGCTGATGTAGCAGAGAGTCAGATAGATGCTGATCCTAATGTGTCAATGAAGGATAGGCTGAAGATGGCTGGAGGTGACGTGATCTCTGGTGTGGCTAATACTGTGGACAATCCTGCTTTAACTGTGGCAGCTAATGTTGCAAAAGTAAGCAAAATGTCCGCTAAACATATATATTGTTTGTGGCATATATGTACACAAATACATATGTACAAGGCATCTATATAGCTGCAAAATAAACAATGTTCTTATTGTTCTATAATGTAAACTTATTTCACTGGTACTTTGTGTACAAAAGTTTGGTATATTTCAGTTGTTTGACAGTTGCAGTATATCATTGCCAGTTGGCAAGTTATAAACGGGTTAAGGTAGTGAAATGTTGTTAAATAAGGCCATACACCTATAGGACAAAATTGGCTATCCTCAGGGTCTTGTTATGAAGTTTACATCTTACGTTTGGGACTTTTTAGAGGTGGCCACTATAATGAAGTGGTCTCATTACCACTAAGTTTTTTTTCTCTTGTTTATAGAGTACTGTGAGATATATTAGGATACCGTCCAGCTCATGATAGCACTAATACAGGCTTTAATAATTTTAATGCTAATTTTACTGCATCAATTTCAGATTCAGTGTGTACATTTTGCTGTAAAGGAATGTGCATGTAAGGAACGTACATGTCTACCCTTAGAGTCAACTAAAAGCAGATGGAAATCTTTCACTGAAGCAGCGACCAACCCATGCTGGTGGCAGTTCACTAAAAGGTGTAAGAGAAGTTACTGAAATTGATGTTATCGGAATGGCAGGTATGTTTTGTCACTGTGGACCTTCTACAAGTGCAGGTATACAATGAAAATTATTGACTTACTGGTCCACCCCAAAGTACCTGTACTATAAGTAAGGTTCTATAGTGATTTAAAGTGTTCTGTTAATTGATAATATAGGGTTTACTTTTTGACAGCCATGTGTAGCAGTAGATTTAATGGACTTATCTAATTCTTTCCTAAAGGTGTAAATTGATTCACAAGAAGTCCTGCGATGTGGCATTATCAATGTGGAATTTGCTTCATCCAGTCAAATGTAACTGGTTGAGTAAAACCTGTCATTTTCGCACCTTCTTCAATTCTAATATCAAAAGACTGCTTTAGGCTTGTATGTTGAAAGGTTTTGGAATTATTGCAATAGAGATTGATATACAGCAAAATATATTATAAACAATTAATTTAGTCAATCATCATACATGACTGAAACGGGCTGGGATCTAGCTCAGTCTATTCACTATGAACAGGCAAGTATAGCGCTTTTCCTTATTTCCTCTGTGTGCACAAAAGGTCATTCTAACAATGAAATAATGATGATGGTACATCATAAACAATCACCCATAATTCATGTACCCATTATTCTATGAACATGATACAAAGATTTTCTAGCTTTCCACGAAAAGGAAATTTTGATAACTATGATTTCATTGATTTGGGTCTTGTGTCACTGCATAGCAAAGTGATTAAAATGTGAGTAAAATTTTTTAGGTGTGTTGAGTATTTTTACCTAGTATTTTGATGCATTTTTAAAATGGGAATTTTTATTTAGTCACAACTGTTGGAAAACAAGCAGTAGCAGATACAGGGGGTTGCAGTGGTTTTGACCGAAATCCCTCTGAAAAATGGGCATGCCCAAAATCAGTTTGCGGGTGGGCAGGTGGGTGAATAGGGTGATATTACGTAGTTTGCAGGCTATCACTAGTAGTAGTAGTAGTAGCTAAGTGTACGTCCACCATTGCTATGTATACCTTAATTCAATGCTGCTCCAGCCCTGCCCGTATACGGGTGGAAGGGCTGTGGTGCAAGACTATTGTTGTTACATGATGAAGTATTCAGTCACCTATACTCTAATAGGCAATCAGTCATGATGTAGAGAGAGTTTTTCATTGAAAAAGAATTTTTCTAGTCTATATGTATAACATTGTAGCAGTTAATGTAGGTGATGGGCTTCTATAGTCTGCAGTTTTTAGTTAGTCATGCATTGGAATAGAATATGACCTCATTGCATTTATGCACTTTGGTGTACAAGACACATGCATTATTGATACATTTCATTGCAGTTAGAAACTCAAAATAATGTTTTCATGATTCGTGTCTATATATATATATATATATTATGTGTAGCCCCACTAGCTACAGTACATAATGTCCCAGGGGTATCCATGAAATATATAGCAATCTGTTGAATTTTGGGCCAGAACCCTGCTGTTGGTAACTCAGTGTTACTTTTGGAAACCCTCCTTGAAAAATCCTGGCCACATACCTGCAAAAATAATTCTTTTCTTTTAACATACTTGTTTGTTCAATCAAAATTGAAATTTTCTGTGGGGGGTATGCCCCCAGACCCCCACAGTTAGAACATGCTTCACATGTTGACACATGCTTGTTGAGTGACTTCCACTTATGCCTCCCCCCTACAAGTCAGTGGCGGATCCAGGATGGGGCATTTGGGGCAAATGCCCCCCCCCCCCCCCCCCCCCTTCAAGAAATTGCATACAAGATCGAGATACTCTAATAGAGCAGTCAATTACTCTAATAAAGCAGTCACAATGTTCATGAGGCAGTGTAGCTTACCTATGAAGCTATAAATAGGATTTTATTTTACATAACAGACGTGATATAGTTGGTAAGGATAACTAGCTATTATTGTCGAGACCTTTTTTTTTTTTTTTTTTTTTTGGTCTTCAACTGGTTTTCAGTTTTTTTTGGTCTTCAACTGTTTTTCAGAAAGGTGCCCCCCCTCTTTCCAAACTCTGGATCCGCCCCTGCAAGTCACTATATCCTTGTTGTATTAACCTTATAAAATTTCTAGATCTACCACTGACAAGTGAAGAAATTAGGGACTACATTGGTAGAAGTTTGTGTATTTTTAATTCTTGCTACAATTTTTACTGTTAAAATTAAGACACATGACGGTGGCCAAGTAATGCTGGAATGCCACTCTACATGTACGTCAACAAGAAGAAATACACTGAATTTTCACTCATGCATAGTTCCACGGTTCTTTCTATGGAACTGCTTACTAGGTAGCTACAGGACAGGCTACACACCAAATTTTGATTAAAATTGCAGCCATATGCAGCCAAAATTTTGCTTTTTCTTATACTGTATATATTTTAAGTTTACAGGAAACTAGATTTTCTTCACACGCTTTGCTAAATTGCTGTAACACACAAATATTTAACTCATGCAGTTACCTGCACAATCATAAAGAATGTTTATAGTTAATTTACAACCGATTTTGCTGCAAATACGATAAAATATCTCAAGGAAGTTTATTTGTGGAAGAGGTTTTTTGTATGGTTACTAGATAAATTGCTTATAGAAATAACTTGCTGTATATAGTTTAACTATCATACTGCACTGCTTCTTAGTGGTTTGAAAGAAGTTGTTGTGACATTTATGGAGTTCCAAGGTGAAAATCAAACAAGTATTAAATCAAATGGTTGATATACTCTAATTGAATAGTCACCAAGAAGTTAAAAAAAAAGAAAAGAAGAAATTTGTGCTTTCCGCACCTTTGCTAAAAAAGTCAAGCTGTGAAAAAGAGAGTAAAGCCTTCAAAAAACTATTTTTTTCAAAGCTCTGCTGCTTTGACATAGATACCTGCTGACATTTAAACTTCCTACACTTGTAAATAGTCATTGAACGAATGTGAATGGATCTGAGTCATTTAGTAGATCTCCCAGCCAAAGGAATAAGATGATGAAATTTTAGGCTTCATATGTCAAGTAAGAAGATACATACTGTAGTACAATGTAGTTAAAACACAAATATTAATTAATAAACCAGCTGAATTTTCTTGCTGAGATCAATCATGTGCACAGCAAACATGCAATTATTATACTCTAATAATAGAGCAGTATCTGATTTGTTGTTTTGCCTACAGCTTAAATTGCTTATGTAAAGTTACTAAACTAACTGAATTTTCTTGTGGAAGGTAATAAACTCTGTACAGAGATTGGAGAAAATCAAGTAGTCAAGTAACACTACTATAGTTACTCTAATAGAGCAGTCATATCTTTTATGTAGGAATTCATAAAATGCTGCACAAAATCCAATAATTTTGCTACTTATAGCTGTAGAAAATTTGTGATAAGATAGACATAAACAAGTCCCAAAGCTGGCCACAGGCTGGCTTTGCAGTTTGCACATGCAAGTTCAAAAAGAAGTGATATCTAAAAATAGGCTAGTACGAAGATGATGTAATGGTAAATGCTGATGGCCTAGAAATGGCCATAATATACATAGTCTTTTGATATCACACCCTATTCATACTACAAAATTACATTTTAGCACCTGTCATCTACACCTGCAACTATACCATGCAGTATAAGTGCAGATAATTGTTTCGTGGCCTTTTATTTCTATCATCCCTACTCAAGTGTAAAACTTCTAATTTTTCTTACATTTGTTTGGCATCATTAATATCATAATTACAGTATGGTGAAGCAGCACATACCACATCAAAGGAAACAATGGTGGCATAAAAGTTAATTGTACAACTGAATGTACACCCTGACTATCAATTACTGAAAAAAGAAAGTATCCATTCTGCTTCATTTTTCATGTTCCAACTGTTATACAGTGTTGCAAATAAAGAACAGTGTAAGAAACACCTCTGCAATCAATCCAGCCATGTGTAGAAATTATTGTGGACATTTCTCATGATATACGTTGCCTACTGTACTGAAGCCATGATGCATTACTGTGAATCAACACCTACGTGGCAATGGAGAAAGAAACAGCACTCAAAGGAGAGAGCAAAGGTACATGTATTGCAGGGCTGCAACGAAGTAAAATTTTACCCCCTGAAGGTAAAGCCACTGAACTTTTGAAGCTTTGTTGATTATGAAATTAATGATCATAACTGATAGGTGTACATTCTGATAGGTGCCACATATATCTGATTATACATTCATTATGTACCGTATAGCTGGAAATTTTCAAGGGCCAAAATTTTCATGAATTTTGCAAATAACAACAGCTTTGTGAAAACATAATCGTGAAATGTTTGAGGTTACATCCACATATTACATATGTTTTCTGGGCTTTTGTAAATTAAAAAAAATGCAAAAATAATATTTTACACAATTTCACGAAAGTTTTGTCCCTTGATAATTTCCAGCTATACGGTATACTGACCATGTATGAAATGAACTATGCATAGCTAAATGTACACGTATGTAAATGTTATTAATTTTGTTGCACAATCTTGACATGTCCATATTGTCTTCATGTTTATAGGAGGAGTAATCAAAGGTCAAGCCACAATCAAGAAAGATGTCAAAGAAGGCACACTGATAATTACCATTACTCAGTCAATTGAACAAGGAGCTGAAGATGTGGCTGATAAACAGGACTCTGACATATCATAAATTTCTGAATCCAGTATATAGATTTCATTTTTCATAGAAGCAATCATTTAATTTGTAGGAATTCAGTTGGAGTATATTATTGCAACCACAGCATTAATAGGTTCCTGTACATTTTAGCTATTGTTTAAAATTCTGTGGTTGTGTCACCATGTTATATATACTGTATATCCTAATAAACAGTCTACTAACCAAAGCCTGCCTTATACATACACAGTGGTGTGGTCTGGGATTAGTCAGTCAAGGTAATCCTGACTTTTTGTCATAAGGAACTATATTGCAGGGGCGGATCCAGAGTTTGGAAGAGGTGGGGGGGGGGGGGGGGGGGTGCGCACCATTTGCCAAAATGTTGAAGAGCAAAAAAAAAGTCACAGCAATAGTGGCTGCATGCCCTTGCAAATGTATTTACTATAAAGTATATAAAGATCCTTATTCAGATCCTTTTTGAAAGGGACGAAGGAAGGGAAGGGGGGGGCACGTGCCCCCCAGGATCTGCCACTGTATTGATATGGCATAGGGGGCACTTTGACTTGATAATCTTTAATCAATAAATGCCACCTCCCCAAAAGTACCATACGACAGGAAATTTTGACAAAAAAATGATATACCATTGAACTTCCACGATAGCTACACGATAGTGCTGAAATGAATTGCAATTTCTACTATTCGAATAGCTGTGATCAAAAGCAACTGATTATTTACTAATTCTTTAAGCATCGAAATCTTTGTTGGGCAGTAAGGTAAAGCATGAGAGCTATTTCTATCCCTTCTAAAATGGTTTTTGCAGTGTGAATATGACACTTTATTGACAATTTCAAGCTTCTAAGTCTTCTTTACTACATGGTGTGTGAACGATTTGAATAATGACTGACTAGTTGAACATCCAAGCAATTGTTTCAGTACTAATACACTACACATTTACTGATTAAAAAGGCTTCATTGTAGCGGTTATACACATCTACAATCATTTTTTCAAGAACAATCAAAGAATGGAACAACTTACCCACATCTATTCTATATAGACACAACTGACTATGACACCTTTTCAAATAATTTACAACTATTCCTAACCAATAATTAACTGTATATTAATTGCTGTTTTTTCTTTTTTTCCTCTTGGGCATTTACCAGCTGTGCTGACTGCCCATGCAGTACAATAAAAATAATTTAATACTAGAGAATGTATCTTCTTGTAAATTATTTTCATAGAGCTAATTGTCATCGAGCCTAACTACCCAAGTGTTATTACAACTGTACATTCTGTAATTCTGTACAACCAAAAATGATGCCAAATTTCATCATGTTGTTGTGCTAGTTGAATGTTATTGTAGAATTTTAATCTGGATGCTGCAGGTGAGTTGAAGTACACAACACAAACACAGGTTGAATGCAATGTACAGAAAATTCTAGATCCTAGTTGTGCTGGCTCTTTAGGCACTTGGCCTTGAAGATCAAGTCATCATAATATGGTTTTTGGGATTTTTTATGGATTCTTCCCAGATTGTTATTCCCCGCTATTCAAGCCTCTGACCTCTTGGTAGGTCCCCTAATGTGATAGTACTGAATTAATTTGTACATTGGAAACTTTGGCACAGCTATATGTACGACAATACTGATTTGGCCCGGTGGATTAGGTAAATTTTTGTGATGGAAAGATTTTGGATGACTTTATTATAATATTGGTTCATCACCACATTTTCCTATTATACCATAGATAATATGTACCTTCATGTCTGGAGGTATAGATTATACAACACATAACAGTGAAACCTCACTGAGTGACTATATCATGCTGATACAATCAGTACCACTTCATTGTATTGACCATGTAAATTAAGTTTCATTTACAGCTAACATGTACTTCATGACATCAGCTCATTATTGAGGCCATAATAGGTGAGGTTTAACTTCTAATGGAGACACTACAGTGCAACTCATCACACATATACAATCTATAAAAAAATGTGTCACTCATGATCAAATGCTTGGATAAATTTTCATGGTCATTTTCCATACCAGTGTATGTACCATTTACTAGCTTACCACAGCCATTGAGCCGCACTACTAATATAGTCACAATGAATAAAGCAAGAAGCCAATCACTGGAAATATCAGAACATACACAGAGGACAAAGTGTGAACAACAGTTAAAGCCATTGTCAATGGTTATGATACACTGTTACAATAGGTAGTGTGTGTACTACCTGGTATATGCATGCCTATAGCTGCCTTAAATGGTGCGGTCACAAATAAGTCATTTAGATGAGTCAAATAAGGTGAATAAAGTGAGTTGACTATGTCAAGCCATAGCTACAGAGTAGAGATGACTGATACTTGATGCTAGCTAAATGTATATAGCTATAATGCCAAGTCCACTGCACAGTCGATACGTCTCTGTCAAACTAGTGTTTCCTATGATCTGTCTCTGAACAGTTCAGAATGAAACCAGACTGATATTGATCATATCCTGACTACATCCTTGGGAAACAACCTTATATCATTGGTTAAGAGTTCAACAGTGCAGGGGAGACTGTTCATTAGATGACTTAGCAATGTTGTCAAAGAATCCTCTTAACCAAGTCTGACCTCTTGGTACTCAGTTGTCATTGCAAACTAATGTTGCCACTAACTACAATGTCAATGGGCAGTCTTTTATACACAGGTTGTACCTCACTATATGTGATGAACTCCCCTTCTTCTTGTTCTCAAGAATTGGTTGTACTTGAAGAGCTTCTGTAGACCACTCTATAGGTGTCTCAAATATAATTCATTGAATCAAAAATCTCCCAAGTGTTGCTGCGAGTGAGACATTTTGTCTTTACCTTGGTGGTACAATTTATGTGGTCTGTTAAAGGAATTGCTATAATCTTTCTTGCCAAAATATCAATACTTGATCAATCTTGCTGTTAATGTTCAGTGTACTGGGAAACCATTATCACCTATTTGTACTTGTCTGTCTGTTAATATTGACCAGTTTGGTGACCATCTCCTATGCTGCATGCTCTCATCATCCCTTGTGCATTCAGCATCATGATGCTTCGGTCACCATGCTTTGCTACAAAATCACCCAGGGAACAAGGTATATCAACTGTAGTTCGTTCTTGTCCATGCAGGAGATATTATCATCCTGATTTTCTTCTTGGTAGTCCTGTGTATTTTGACGTTTCTGTCAGGTGCACCACTCAGCCTGCTGTTAGCTATTTCTTCTGCTGATTCTTAGGCTGGGGTGGTTGGTGGTGGTGGTGAGGAAGCTAAAGATAGCCAATATTTTAGAATCTTTATCTGTGAGACTTTTGGTGTCTGATTTCAATTGCTGACAAGAACCACTGTTTATAAAGTGAATGTTCTACAACCAAAGTTTGTTAAGGATCAGTTGTTACAAAAGCTTTCCATGTAACCTTGTGGCATTACAATAGATGGTTCTTCACCATGCAGTATATACCCTCTCCTCAGAAGACCATTCATAGCTAGTCATTTACATAGTGTAGTTTTGTAGCTAAGTCATAAAAGTATAGTGCAGTTTTTCATTGCAGTGTAGTTGTAGTATACGAATGTTGTATTTGTTCGGGACTTTTTTTTATTTTGCATACCAGGTATACGCTGTGACCATATACGCATGCGTAATGGGTAAATATAAGCGAATGCGCCACCCCAGTTTCTCAGTTGAACTCAAGCAGTAGGGTGGTTATAATCCCAGTAAAAGGATGGCAGAATCTTCTCCACCAGCCGCAGATATTCTTAAAGACGGATTTCTTTCTAAGCAAGGTATCTGACACCTTTAGCTAGTACAGCCACCCGTGTTTTATTAACGTGTATACCGACCTGACGTCTGAACTACTCGTCGTTTATTTTATAAAGCAGTTAGCTATAGCTATATTACAGATATAATCATGGCATTATTACTACGTTTTGTGCATGGAGCTAAAACGCATGTTACATAGTCATAGGTTAATTTTGGCTGACTGGCCGCGTGTTCACATTCATATAACTACAGTTTATTAGCTACATACATGATGTGAATTTTTATAATAACAGGTGGTGGATATCGTAAGGCCATACCTATTGGATTTTATGTTGCACGGGCCCGACCGACTGTCTTTTTTCATGACCTGAAATGATAATGATAATCACGTGATATAGGATCACGTGTGCCAAGATGGTCAATCTCGTATGTATTGTATTAATGCTTTACAGTGACCAGCACTGAAGGTCTGCAGCAACATGTGCTGCAGCCTTATGTGCTAGTGAAAATCAGCTATTGGGATAACCAGGCTCCTCTAGGGATTAAACCCTTCAAAAGGTTGAGCTTTAATGGTGAATATACTCCAAACGAAATAGTTCTTATATTCAAGAGGTTTGATTCATTGTACAGCAATACATTATGGTGCTGCAGAACACCCTATATGTTTCATTAACGTTTTTTGTAGTTGTTGCTCTTTTTGTATGGTTCATAATACTTTAATTTTCTATTATGTACTAATTATTATTATTATTTTTATTTTTTATTTTATTTTATTTATTTAGCTTTACAGCATGCGTGCAAGTAAAATCAAAATTACATGCTGAAGGTATGCCAGCAACAGGTGCTGACATCCAAAGTGAAAAAAAAAAAAAAAAAATTAATAAATAAACAATTTTAGTTACCATTAATTACAGAATTATAGTTACAGTTCATTGAAGTTTACAGATATAGGCACACTGGAGCAACGATGACATGGACAAAGAAGGTGAAAAGTGCAGGCTCGATCAGAATTGAAATTATTGTAAAAATGAGTCCATAAGTGTTGGATTAATTGGCGTTTGATAATGTTAGTTGGTAATGAAATGTTAATAACTGGGAGGTAGTTGTAAAGTCGTGAGATTCTATTGAAGTAAAAGTGACGCTGTACCGCTGATGATGTTCTAGGATGGGTTAGCTTGTGATGTGTCCCTGATCTAGTAGAGTTACTGGTAAAGGTAATATGGTCTCTAATTTCAAAGTTGTCTGATGGCGATTTCAATGATTTTATTAAGAACATAAGGTCATTTATTTCATAGATGTACATTAGTGGTAGGAGGTTTAGTTGTTCCAGTCTGGATTTATAGGTAGAGGTGTAGTCATTTAAAATATACTTAGTTGCTCTTCGTTGTATTCGTTCTAGTGATGTTATGTCTTTTATTAATTGCGGTCTCCACATTTGTGAGCAGTAGATTAGTTGGGATCTTACTAATGAGATGTACAAGTTTTTCTTGGCTTCCACACAATTGGTTTTAAAAGTTCTCCTGATAAGACCTAAAATTTTATAAGCTTTTGCAGAAATAGATGAATAGTGGGCTGTCCAGTTGAAGTCACATGTGAATATTACCCCAAGATCTTTGTGGTGTGATAAACGAGGGATTGGCTGTCCATTAATACTATAAATTGAATTGTCTAATGAGTCTTTGGCCCAGAAGCGAAGATGAACGAATTTGGAATAATTAAAAAATAGTTCTGATGTAATACTCCAGATAAAGGCATTGTTGATATCTGTTTGTAATTTCTCAGTGTCATCAGAAGATCTAATCTTACACAGACACTTGGTGTCATCTGCAAAGATAAAGGAAATTGCGAATTGAATATGTTCGGGTAAATCATTGATGAAAATGACAAACAGTAAGGGTCCAAGGACACTTCCCTGAGGAACTCCTGATAAAACATTACATAGATCTGAAAATGAGTCCCCAACCTTGACGCATTGGTATCATTGCTTCAGATACGCTTGGAACCACTTCCAAACTGTTCCAGTTATTCCAACAGCCCATAGTTTTTGTAAAAGACGATCGTGAGAAACAGTATCGAATGCTTTTCGAAAATCCATATACACGACATCAACTTCACATTTAGGCTCTAAAACGTTTTTGGCAAATACCAACAATTGTTGTAATGTAGATCTTTTGGGAAGAAAACCAAATTGACATTTAGTGGAGAGTTTCTGTACATGATCAATAATATTGTTGTACACTAATCTTTCCATTACCTTGGAGAGAATACATAAAAGTGAAATGGGTCTGTAGTTGAAAACAGAAGTCTTATCTCCAGATTTATATATGGGGATCACACAGTGGGTGCGCCAGTCCTGGGGTATGGTGCTGCATGATAAAGTTGTACGAAAAAGATGGCAAATCACTTGAAGTAATGGTAGGGCACAATATTTAAAAATTTTTGGACTGAAGCTGTCAATACCACATGCTTTACTGACATCCAGGGTTGTGAGCAGTTCAAGGACATCAGAATTAGAGAAATTAATGTCCTGTACAATGGGAGATCTGGGCTGATAATCTGTTTCATTTGTTGGTACGTCATCAGATGTGGAGAATATAGAATAAAAGTAGTTGTTGAACAATTGAGCTTTATCTGAGTCTGAGGATACACAGTCATCATTGTAAGTCATGTTGGCTGGAAAGTTTTCTTGACCCTTGATGCTAGAAATATACTGAAAGATTTTGTTACTGTTTGTGTGAGCATAACTAAGTGCAAGATTGGTCTCATAATTGGCCTTGGCTTCTATTATCATCTGTTGTAGCTCGTTTTGTAAATTAGTTACTTTGAGTCTTTTCCTGGTAGTAGGGTGTCTTGTAAGTTGTCTTTTGGAGGTACGGAGACACTTAATTTTATGACGAATAGCTGAGTTAAACCATCTGGGTTGATTACATTCTTTAACAGGTAATTTTGGTACAAAGAGATTTAACGCACTGTTAATTGCTGTCTTAAGGAATAGCCAAATAAATTCGGTGTTGCTGGAGTTTAGTGCTAAGACAAAGTCGTATTGGATGAAGAACTCATTCATGTCATCCCAGGAAGCATTGTTATAATCAAATTTTTGTTTGTAAACCCTTGTAGGCCTGTTGGAGGAATGATCGATAAGGAGAGTTATTATGTAGTGATCTGATGAAAGACCGGATGGTAAAACTGAGTATGTATAAACATGATAGAGACTGTTAATATTGGATAAGACTATGTCTAAAGTATTCCCAGCAGAATGTGTGGAGCCATTGATGTGTTGTACTAAATTATGATTGAATGCAAATTCTGCTAGGTCATCAGCCAAAGAGGAAGAACCACTGTAGATAATTATCATTATCAAATCGACCTACCTACCCAAATTTTCTGAGGTTTTGCCCGCGCAACATAAGATCCAGTAGGTATGGCCTAACTGGAAGAAGAGATACTGTATTTTAAGAGAGAATTCACTTAGTTACTATGTCAAAAAGGGTGACAACAAGCCTAAGAAGGTAATAGACTTGACAGAGGGACGTGGAGTGAGAGAAAAGAAACAATGCACAATGCAGGATTGGCCTGGAGATGCTAAATTTTGTTTTGGAGTGGCATCGTCAAAGAGAACATGGTACTTCTATGGTTCTGATGGAAAGGATGTAAAGTGAGTCAGTGTATGACATTTGCATGGCTTTAATATTTCATTGTATTGTATTACTAACTGGTTTGTTGCCAAACATGTGTATTGTTTCCACCAATTATCTCTGACAGTTTTCTTGATGGGTATCAGTAACATGTTATAGATGTGTTACACTATATATAGCTTTGGGAGTAGTGCATGTAAATTAAATCATGTCTGGTTTCTTTTTTTAGGGAATGGATGGATTTAATACAGCAATGCATTGAAAAGGTTAGCTTATATCAACTGTGGTTGCCACAAGCATGTTGGGTGCGGAGGTTGATAGGAAATCCTGTACTTATATTGTTTTTATAGCCAATTTTTTGACTATATTTGTCATCTTCTTGTAGGTTGGTAAACCAACTAAAGACTGGGGAAATGATCCTGAAGGAAAGCCAGAGAGTGTGGTCTCAAAAGCTATTCGGAATACAACTAAAACTGCAATAAAACATGGCAAAGGACATATTCCAAGCACTGGGAATGAGTACCTTGATGGTGCTGTATCTACAGCAGCTGATGTAGCAGAGAATCAGTTAGATGCAGATCCTCATGCATCAGCAAAGGATAGGCTGAAGATGGCTGGAGGTGACGTGATATCTGGTGTGGCTGATACTGTGGACAATCCTGTTGTAACTGTGGCAGCTAATGTTGCCAAAGTAAGTGAAATGTGTGGTAAACATGTTTTAACTAATGATTGTTTGTGGCATATATATATACACAAATATAAACAGAGCATTTCAGCTGAATCTATTGTAGGCTTGTTCATTGGTAAATGGTAATTTGTATACAAAAGTTTGGGACATTTTCTTGCAGCAGATCACTGTTGACAAGTTAAAGCTGGTTATATAGTGAAATGCTATTAATATAGGGCCAACTATGTGATCAAAATAGTTATCCTCAATAAAGAGCATATCAAAACTTGCTATTGAGAATTGTAAACTGAAGTGGTCTAAAATAAAATTTTCAAATTTTACTATTAGATCTTATCAAGGGTACATATATAAAAATAGGGAGTTATTATGTACAGCACTGCCCAGAGGTAACGTTACAATTGCTCGCGAGTGCTCAAATCCAGGCCACGACTCAACATTACGCACGGCTGGAATACATCACGTTCGAAGGCATGCGGTTACTGGAGCAGCCACCCAAGGGAGTTCGCCTATCGTGGCTACAGGTGGTGAGTTAGTTAGCACATACATGCCAAAGAAATCGCGGGTCGAAAATTGGCTACACGAGTGTCAACTGCTTGTGAGTGTAACGTCGTTACCTATAGGCGGTACTGTACTCTTGATCTTATGAATTATGTAATAAAACAGCTTAAAATCAATTCCATTTAATTTTGGTATTCATAGTTTAGTCAAACCGGTTGGTTGAAAAACCTTGTCAACAGCCATCATTTCTTGCCCTATGTAAAATACATGTATTCTATACTACCGTACGGAGGGAAACTTTGGCGAGGGGGAATTTGGCGAATTAGGTTTGAAACTACAGTTGGCAAAATAAAATTTGGTGAATTGTTATCTAGACGCGCGCCCGTAATCAATTAATTAAATTTCTTATGCGCTGCATTCACACACGTCAGAACTCAGTATTAGCTATGTAGACTATGTGGTAATCAACTGCAGGTTCAAACCAGTCTTTGCCCAGGAATAGCAGATATGCCGGCAGCACTTACGTTTCGTCTGGACTCTAAGGTTCGAGGATACCAAGCTATTTGGACAAACCCATGTATAGGAGATGAACTAATTTGTGAGTGGAAAATAGGTAATTCTCATGATCCACAAGCAGTAGCGATGAAGAAAGAAATTGACGGTATCATAAGCATTGTTGGCCACGTGCCACGTGAAATATCATCGATTTGCTCAAGTTTTATATGACAGGGTGGCGCTATCTGGTGCTTAATAACTGAGAGCAGGTGGTATTCTTCTGATCTACCACAAGGTGGTCTTGAGCTACCTTGCATTCTGGTCTTTTACGTGTGCTGAGTTGAATCAAATCACAAGGAAACGGCTGGAAATTACTCTATCTGTGAAAGTCCGTGAAGGAACCTTAGATGATGAAAAAACAGATACAGGTAATGCAGCTGCAGACACGCACTCTTGAATTAGCAGCTCAGATTGCAGTCATCAAAGTGGAACTGCTGCAACTACTGCAAAGCCTGCTGGAGTTCAGATTAAAGAGGAACAAGCTAAGCTGCCGGAATTAGATGTTGATTTAACGAGTACATTGGAGAATGAATCACCAATGAAGAAAGCTAAATTGTTTGATGCTGAGGAAATAATAATGGGACAGGAGGTAACTGACAATGAAATAAACCTGGTTCAGCAGCTATTAAAAGTGCAGTTTCCAACATTGAATGGTCTGCAATCAACATTATACCAAGAGAAAGAACAGAACCTAACAGAGAACGGTGTGAACAATAAGCTTCAAATAATCCATTGCAGATCCCGTCGTCACTAGATTGTTGCTTCCACAGTAGGATGTAGACTTGGCCAGGTAAAAGTTTATGATTCACTTTTTACTTACTGTGACAAAGAAACAACAAGTGTCATTGCAAATTTATTCCAGTCCAGGACCAGTTGTTCAAAACCAATCATAATGATGTCTCGTTGTCAGAAACAAAAGGGGGGGGGTGCTGATTGTGGTTTATTTGCTATAGCAAATGTCACAGCCATAGCATTTGGTAAAAATCCCTGCAAGCTACAATGTATGCAAGCATCCCTTAGGTCCCATTTAGTTGATTGCTTTAATAGTAAATTAATATCACCTTTTCCTTGTAAGTAATGTATTTAGATCTGCAATGATAGTGGTTTACAAATATAAACATGAACATTTTAAAATCACTTTTTAATTGCATTTATAGTTATTATGGTTTTTGGTTGTAATGATTCACAAATGATTATAGCAATGAGTATAATTGTTTAGTTCACCTTTTCATTGTAAGTAACCTGTGTAACTATGTAGATTATACATTCGTCGCTTATAAGCTCCTGATTATACATATTGGTTTAAAATTAAAATTAGTGATTCACAAATGATTGTATAGCTATATTTAAAAATGTGTAATCAGTTTCTGGTTAGCAGTATAATTCTAATTTCAAGTCTATATTCAAGTTTCACAACTCTGCATACAGTCAAGTATACCAGCTTCTTTAAATCCATTTATAACAAGGCTTGGGTTATTTGTGATGTATGCATGCGTAGAATTAATCCATGCTGCACCAAGAGGCTTAAGAACACTCAACCTTAAATCTACGGCATTTTGTCTGTCAAGCTGAGAGCAAACTTGTTTTGTATACCATTCTCTGAATTGACCACGTAAAAATCTTTTGCTGCCTTGTTGACACTCAAATCTAAAGGCAGTAGCCTGTCAGTACAATTGGGTGGAATCATCACAACATTGATCTTGTTTGAATCAAGCAAAGTTAGAAAGGATGGGGTACACTGAGCCTTAAAGTTGTCAAATATTAATAAAGCTGGCTAAGTTTCAGTATTCTTCTCTTTTTGTTTACATATGGCAATATTATCTCAGTGAAATACTCTTTCATTGTAAGCTCATTTGACCAGTGTGTTGGTGTTTTAGTAATGTGCCATGAAGAAGAAAAGTTGTAATGTGGAAGGCAGCGATCAGTTTTTCCTTCTTATTCTTATTCTTATTAGTACTTTACAGTGTCCAGCACTGCAGCCTTTGGAACCTAACAGGAACTGGAGACTTCGTAGATGAGCTGCAAGGGTAAAAACTCACCTGCATGATGCAGAGCCTGCAAAGACAGCTGTGAGTTGTCTCTTATCATCTTTAGCTATTATTTCAACTTGTTTTGTCCCTTCCTTTTCCATTATCCAATCAGGAATTGGCACATAGTTCAGAGCTGTCTGGTCAAAATTAATTACCAATTCTGGTGGAACGCTGTCCATGCTGACAATATTTTATATCTCAAGCAGAAATTCACCCTTCAATACTTCAAACTGAGCTACATCCACTTTTGATTTACTACATGCCTTTCTCATGACATATCCCATCCTGCCTAACAAAGACTTAGCCCAGTCGGTAGTTAAACTGAACATGCTGCCTTCCACACCATCTGACCCAGCATATTTGTTCATGACAATTCCTTCTCCAGCTGCAACCACTAAAGATGTATTTATTGGCAGCCCACGTTTTCGCAAATCTTTAACGTACTCTTGCACTTGGTGATCTAGTGCATCTAGTAAAAGGAGTGGTCATACTTGCTTTTTAAATGGCAATTCTTCAACTTCTTCACGGTGAGCTTCTTCACTTGGGCCAGCACTCGGGTCAGCATTGTTGCCATCTGCAGAAGCTTGGCGAGGTTTAGATTGTTCTCAACAGTGATCTTTGTACAAATCTTTAAACCTTTGCGTGCTTGTTTCTGTTAATGGGAGATCCCAGTACTTCCGAGTGTAGTAGCGAAGAGTGGTAGTCACACCATACTCTGCTGCTCGCTTGCCTATCTTGTACCTTTGGCCAGGTGTTAGCATCAGGTATGGCTTGGACCGTGAACCTCGAAGATCATTCTTTGCTTTAAGCTGTTGTGAAACCTTTGCATTTGCTAGCTTGATGGCCGTTGGTGGCACAGAGTTACTTAACGGACCACTAGGTTCTGGCAAACCATCATCATCAGCCGATTTTGCCTCAGTTTTGTTCACCCGCATGAAATACCGTAAAATAGACATACCTTCAGTTAAATTGATCAAGCTTAGACTGAAAGATCACACGAAACGGCTGCCTGTCAGGTGACCTATTTTTAGCATGCAAAATATTTGGATGAATAAAATTTGGCGAATCCATGGTCATTCACCAAATTTGCCAAATTTTTCTGGTGCTAAAGTTTCACTCCATACGGTAACTACAAAAAACACAAGAAGCAGTCGTTAGCACCCATAATCTTTATAGCATGCTATACAAAAAATTAAAGCCCTTGAATTGCTCTATACAGTTCCACCCAAAGTAATGCTCTAAATGCTACCATAGTAACACTTATTTACTGTTGATTGCAACATAATATGTGCCCCCATACAATTTCCTCTAGAAGAATTTAATTACTCAGGTGGGAAAACCCCAAAAAAGCAGTGTGTTACCCTCAACAGAATTCACTAAACTTGGTATCATTCTATGTGGCAACGCTTGCTGATTAAGAATCCACCTGAAGTGAGTGCTTAACTGATCATTATACAGAATTACATTGCAAAGCACACAAAAACAACAACAAAACAAAACAAAACAAAAAACACAGTTTTTTCCACTGTATTATTACATACCTGAACATGTAATCTGGTGATACAAGGCTTTATCCTGCCTTTTCTCTTGATCACTTCACAAACTCTTATACATCACTTGAATTGCCATTCATCAAGGATTCTGATGAGCCATAAGAGATCTCCGTAAATCTAAATCAAAATATACGGAAGTTATGGTGCTGTGTTTAATAGATGGTGTTATTTTCATGTATTGTTTTACGTTACGGATTTTTATAATGTACGGTTAAGTTGAAAAATGTTTTGATGTGAGGTGGTCTTGTCATGAAGTAAATCTTATGTTCACTATAATGAGGGTGGTCTTATTAAAAGACGTAACCACTAAGTGAGGCTTCTCTATTTATAAAAATCCACAAAACCATATGATTTCTTACCAACCCCTACTATACAGTGCTATCGTACTGTATGAAATACAGTTGAAACCAATGAGTTATATAGGACACCCTACCCATGCAGCATCATAGGTTTTTGATAATTATGGCTGCATGGTAGTGTACAAGGCTAAAATGACATCTTACTTGCATAAAAGAGCTTGCATGTAATATTTATGTCTGCCTACAGGACCAATTAGAAGCAGATGAAGATCTCTCACTGAAGCAGCGACTAGCCCTAGCTGGTGGTAGTGCTGTAGAAGGAGTGGGAGAAGTTACTGAAATTGATGCAGTAGGAATTGCAGGTATGTTTTCTCACTGTTAACACTTTTCAAGTACAATTAAGTGTACAACGAATTATTATCTTGCCGGTATAGTCCGAAGTGAATTTCTATGATGATTTGAAATATTCTATTGACTGACTCACTAACTAACAGACAAGTACAGGGGCGGTTGTAGAAAATTTGCAGACTGGTTTCCATTTCCAAAGCAGAAAAGGGGCTGTTTTACTTATGCAGATTATAGCTACGAAAAGCCTTACAAGTACATTAAAATAGCTAATGTAGTAATTATTTTTAGAGGTGCTTCACACTTAAAGAAACAGTTTAGAGTGATTTTGTGATAAATCAAGGCTATTTATGAAATATAATCATTGTAAAGTATACACACATAACTTTTCCCTGACCAAGAACAACCAGTGAAACCCCCCAGAACCATATCTGGACAAGTATACATATAACTTTGTTGATGAGGGCTTGCATTTTTTGTCAGTTTGTCTTTAATTGTAATAATATATACAGTGGAACTTCAGTTATCTGAACCCCATTGGACCAGGGGTGGTCCATAAGTCTAAAAAGTCCGTATTTCTGAAACTGTGTATACCTTAAAATAGCATTAAGAAGAATTTAGTGTTATCAATTACCCTAATAGAACAGTCACTACTTTAATAGAGCATTCATTTCCGTAGTTCAGTTAACCAAAAATCCGGGTCCGGATAACTGAGGTTCCACTGTATATCATTTTGTGTATTTAATGGTTATGGATGTAACTTCTTTGTAGCCAATTATTTCCAAGGCTTTAATTGATTCACTGGCAGTCTGCAATACACTGTAATATGACAATATATCCATCTAATTTTTTGTGCAGTGTTAGCAAAAAAGCAAAGGAAAATTAGGAACTAAATTGGTATGCATCACAACAACAAAAAGCACAAATTTGGATTACATCTAAAAGTACACTGAAAACCAAAACATTATAATATTACTTCAATCATTTAACTTGTGTGATTCAAGTAGGGATTAAGTGTGTGCTACTCTGCAGAGAAAGCTGACTTGTTTCACTGTCTTTTTATTGTTGTACAAGAAGACAGAGAAAGAAAAAATAAAAACAATTTTCATGTATGCATAGTTCCATGGTTCCTTCTGCAAATCTGCAGTGTAGGCTACATAGATTATTAGCCATCCTGGATAAGTGCAGCCACATTTGTACTTTCTTATTTTTACAAGATTACAGGAAACTAGACTTTTTTATTTTCACACACTTTGCAAATTTGCTGTAACCTAACCAGGTGTTAAATCATACTCTAATTGAATAGTCACCAAAGATTAGTACCTCCCACAAAAAAGGATGCAGCCTTCAAAATTCGGCTGCTTTGACATGATTACAGTGGCGTAGCTAAGGAGAGTACTGGTAGGGTACAGGCCTAACCAATCAGTTCCAGTGCCCTACCAACTCAGGTACTCACCATATGTAGCTATAGCTAAATTGTGCAATACGAGGTATAATGTGAAGCCTCCTACAGCTACGTAACTAATAATAATTATTATGTAAACAAAATGTACGTAGTGTGCTGCATACTGGATGATGTGCTTTGCACATCATGGTTTCTGCAGCTTGTATGCATGCATACAATGGTGTCCAACCAATCCTTCTGGGCTAGCTACGCCACTGGACATGAATACTTTGCAAATTTCTTACACTTCGATTCTACTCACCATGAACTGTCAAATTCATCAAGGTATAGTGTTTTCCCTATATTCCTCTATGTGCACAAAGAAGAAGGCCATTTTTGTACTAGAATGATGACAGTAAACTTTATTTCTATTGCATTGTAAATAAGTGTCCATAAGTCACGTGCCTTTTGCTGTATGAACACAAAACAAAGAGTTTCTTACTCTCCATGAACAGGTGAATGATCGTGAATCCATTGGTGTATATAGGTGTTATTGCTTTGAGCTTGGTTTCACTGCATACCAAAGTGATTAAAACGGACATGATTTTTTTGTGTGGCCCGCACATATTCCAGTATGGTTTTAGAATACTGTGCAGCATTTTATTCTATCTTGATAATGTTTTGTGAATTTATGAATTCCAAAATGTGACCACTCTATTAGAGTAACTAGTATTATGGTTGTTGCATATTTGAATTACATTATAACTCCTTCAAATTCCATTCTGTTGAAAACTATGTACAAAGTTTACTAAGGTCTGCAAGAATTCAGTTAGTTTAGTAGGCAATTCGGGCTATACAGTAATCACACATATTGACTGATCTATTAGATGATTGCAGTTTGTTATAAGTATTTGATTTGTAATTTTCATATAAGAAGTGCAGTTTGATAGTTTACTGAGATTTGCAAGAAAATTCAGCAAATTATTTCTGCCTTTTTTACTTAATAAGCACAAAATAGCTAAAATTAATGTGTTTTAACATGCCCACATTGTCTTCTTTATAGGAGGAGTAATCAAAGATCAGGCGACAGCAGATGAAGATGCTAGCCTGAAAGAGCGAATGGCAATCGGTGTGGGAAGTGTTGCAGCTGGAGTTAAAGAAGGTGCGGATGATGCATTAGTATATCATGTTGCTAAGTCAGTTGAACAAGGAGCTGGAGATGTGGCTGATCATTATGCTGACAATCGGGACACATCCTCAGATTCTGAATAATTAGGAGTATTTATATAAATATGTGTTATATTTTCAAGTGCTTAATAATATAACTATGTGTGTAACTATATATTTTTTAATATGTAAATGAATGCATTACTGGTAACTGGCTAGATTTGATGTACACTTGAGATAGTTGCTATGAAATATTACTGCTAGACAATCCCCTGATAGTGGTGGATCTAAAGGGATGCACATGCAGGGGCCCCTCCACACACACACACACACACACACACACACACACACACACACACACACACACACACACACACACACACACACACACACACACACACACACACACACACACACACACACACACACACACACACACACACACACACACACACACACACACACACACACACACACACACACACAAAAATCATATAAGATAGAAATACTCTAATAGAACAGTCAACACACAACGCTATTGAGAGTCTTTCACAGTTGCTAAGTGAGTATAAAAGCTAGCATTTACAACACATTATCCCATGCATGGGCACATTTAGCCTGCTAAGAATATATTTTGCAAATGAAATGCACATGGTCCTTTGTATGCCATTCTTTTAGAGTCTAGCTAGCTGAACTGTCACTTATCCCTATACAATTTTTGATCAACTGGTACAGTCCACTTAGAAAGCAGTATGATTTAGATATTTGTACATAAACTGCTCTGCATCAAAAATTCCAGTTCTGAAACATATGAAAAAGCTTCAGCTTCTGGGGGGTGTAGCCCCCGAGGACCCCCTGCTTCATATACCTACTATCCTGGTGTCCCCCCCATAGATATAGATATTATACCTATGGCTGTGATAAAGTGGCTTTGCAGGTGGTAGTACTAGATTGGGCTGACATTTAAGCAACGAATATCCTAGAATAACACGGTCGTCGTAATCTTGGTTTGTCCGTGTGGCACGCAGACGCAGTACGTGGGGAGCTGTCAAGCTGTAGTACTTTTCTCGTATTATATCGACATACAATGGCTGAGGCGCCAACATTGGAAGAAACATCGGAAGTTTTAAAAGCAGGATACCTCTACAAGCAAGGTGAGTATATGTGTCTCTGGGGTCTGTAGTTTATTCCAGTCACTGTGGATAGTCGCTACCAAACCACAGTCGACCACAGTTCTATAGTAAAGGACTGAAGGGTTGAGGTAGTTTTAGTGCGATGCCAAGAGCATCAGCTGCTCGAAAAGGTGATGATTAGTCTGGCGCGAATATTATATGGCTAATGAATTTGTTTACAGTTCATGCAGCTGTTTGTGGTGATTCATTAATGAGCGCGGCAGCTACAAGGCGCAGGCAAGACTGCTGGTGTACTTCTGAACTTTGTCCTTTCCTACATGCGACCAGTTCGCTATATGCAGGCAAAACCTGCATTTTTTTTTTGTCCTTGCTACATTAAGTGTAGTTTATAGGTCACACAAACTTAATTATTAGTTTCTCATCCCCACCCGCACCGTCGTTGTTCTTAGGATATTTTGCACTACTGGTGGCTTAGTGCAGCCATCCAGCACCTTTTAAAGTTGGTATCTTGCCAGAGTAGTGTAAGAAAACTACATTCTTAGTCATTTTAACTAGCTAAGTCAGCTATCTAGTTAAATAAAAATCCGCCCTTCTCGCACTGGTATTTTGAGTGCAGGAGGATGAGAAACTAATAATTAAGTTTATGTGGCCTTAGCGATGTTATTGAAGCTGCCAATCAAGGTAGCATCTGTGCAAGTAGTTATTTATTTGTAATGTACAGGACTCAGCTAGTTGAGTATATGGTACATTTAAACATGCAAGTGATTAGTTAAGTAAGTAATTTTCTAAAAGTGCTTTCAATTTGTCCAAGTCTGGTGATGTAACAATATGTTCTGGGAGGGTGTTCCAAAGTCGGATGGTGGAGGGAAAGAAGGAGTGTAGGTATGTGTTAGTTCTAGCTGCCAGGTGTATGAATCTCACGCTGTGACCGCGGGTGGTTGTAGACGACTGAATAAGATATGTGGTACTGATATAAGATTATCGATAATTTTGTAAAACATATGTAACTTGGCTTGAGCTCTAAAGTTGGCCAGTTCAGATGGTTTAGCATTGATGTTACACTAGCTGTTCGGTTAAAGTTGATATGCACAAACCTCGCTAAGCGACGTTGAACCAGTTCAATTCTGTTTATATCTCCATCTAGATGTGGAGACCAGACAATTGAAGCATACTCAAGTGTAGGGCAGATGTAAGTTAGTTGTGAGCGATGTTGTGACAGGGAAGCTTCTAGGGGCTATGACGATGTTTTAACATATTGGATTGTTAGTGTAAACACAAGACCAACTTTACATAACAAGTCAAAACATGATATGGCTATGGCAAGTATTGTTGGCTGGCTATTGTTTCATTACACTTGTCACCTGTAATCCTGTCCTTCCTAGATTAGGTTTCAAAAATTTGAGCCTTATTTGGTAGGTGAAGACATTATGTACATACTGAGTGTAATCCTCTGTGCTAGATTGATGGCTATAAATTACCACACTACATGCTAATAGTTATAATTACAAGTTCAAGCACTGTGGTAAGTTCAGTACAGAAAATTAACATGTAGGTGTGTCAACATATTAAATGTATATGAAATTATAAAGCTAGTGGTTGTGGAGGAGTGTGTGTGTGCGTGTGCGTGTGTGTGTGTGCGTGCGTGTACGCTATGTGTGTACGTGCGTGCGTGCGTGCTTGCTTACTTGCTTGCTTACTTGCCTGCCTGTATGTAAAGTATTAAATTTTAGGAACACATGACCTATAAAAAACATTTGGGAATTTTGGTTGATTTGCAAGTACCATTACTATACGTGACATAAATATAAATATAATAACTTGTCCACCTTTGGTTTAGCTAGTGGACTATTCATGCATTAAAAAAAAGAAGAAAAACACACAGTTAGGTTTTTCTTGGAACGTGATTGTAATGATTCTGTTGTACCACTTGAGGTAGATAGTAAACTCCCTATGGTTAGTGTTCACCTGAACTTTGTCCCTCACCTTATGAACTTTGTCCCTCACCTTATGAGCCAGCTGCCCAAACATTTAGTAGTGCTATGAAGTAGTTTGAACATTTTGATATGCTTTGATACAGCAAGAACAAGTGAGGTATAAGACTTTAGGAATATCCTATACATTTGGTATAGATAGACAATTCAAAAACATGCTTGTCCCAGAACAAAACCTGATGTTCACCTCTTTGATATGACTGTACTTGGTGGGGGCTCAGCTGAATATAGCATGTGTGTTTGTCCCCTTGTAGTGATGAACAAATGCTGAGAAATACTTTTGTGGATAAACCAAGAAATCTCATACAAATATCACTAAGTCTTGGTGAAATCTACTTGCAACCACCATATGTAATGGGTGTGTAGTAGGGCTGGGACGAATATTGAAATTTACCTTCGAATATTCGCTAATAAAATATTCGAACATTCAAAGCTTTGGTGTTAGCATTCAAGTTACAGGTTTTCATGTATTTATGCACATCCTTCTTAAGCTTTATTTTTCTAGTCCTATTGAATAAGTTTGTAAGCATTTGGAAAGTGGATAGCAGCGGTACTGAATGACAATTGATCGATTGCAAATGGGCATGTCTGCTATATTGCAATTATGCATAGGTAAACATCAACTAATGGCTAAAAACACGTTTTCCATACATTATCTATCACTTTATAAGGTGTTTTACGGCTGCAACTATGGTAGCAAGCTGAACTGCGATAGTTTAAAAGTGGATATGGCACACGAAGATCGATCGCGAAGAGACGAACATTGATCACACAAGAGTAGCTGCAATAAAGATAACGACATTTATTTGTAATTCTTTTGTAGACTATGAGTACATTACTAACCTTCGAAGGATACTTTTATAAATCGAAATTTACTTAACCTTCGAACCCACGAAGCATTCGAAGCTTCGTCCCAGCCCTAGTGTGTAGCTATTTTGATCATGACATCATTAATAAGAGCACCTTTTTAGTAGGTCTCAAACATAACTTAAGGTATTTCATGGTCTCGTCAATAAGACCACTTCATTTGGCAGTATTATTATTCGGTCTCAATTGGAGCCTTATTATTCGTGTTTTGTTGGATTCCTTTGTTAGCTAGTCTCTGATTTGCACTTTATTTCTAAATTTAACAGTATAACAGGGAAGAATATTTCCAAGACTTTACAAAGTGGATAAATTATTTTCCTTGTACGTAAACTCTAGCTAGCTAACTGTTGTATCAATAATTTAATCTGATGATGGGTCAAGTTGGAACTAAAATCCCCCTTGCCCTGTACCATGGCATCTACATGAAGCCTTTCTATCTACATGATGTTAAAGGTGAGGATGATCACAGATGACCATCCTGTTTGTGGTCACCTCTAGAAGATAATATTATGTGTGGGTATTATAACAATCAAGGGTGATGCAATTAACTTGCTATATATTATTATTAGTACATGTGTGGTCAGGGCACAGATAATGAGAGCTGAAAATTGTCTTTGAAAAGTGCCGAAATACATAACAAGCTCACATATCCAGTGACTTCCCTGTGTTGTATAGATATGTAACCTGTATTACTTATCCCCCAATGGGAGATTTCAACTATTAGTCTGGTAGTTGAAGCTCAAAAAGGCACAAAACCCAGAAAAAAATGGTATAAAAGCACTTTTTTGCTCCTATGTATAAAATTTAATGGAGAACAACATATCCAAAGTCCCAAAAAATCCACTTCGGGAAAAATTTTTACAGCCTCTTAAAATTTTGCTATAACTAACTATATTTTAAATCCAATTTTAGGCTAATTAAGCTCTTGATGTACTTGAGAAGCAAGATTTTGATACAGATGGGAAACAGCTGACATTTGTCAACAAATAGTATCTCAATAGGTTTGTATTGTGTTGCCATGGTTACCATTCATTTTGGTGGGCTTTGTTTGGAAATGTTTGCTATTCAAGATTTATGTTAAGTAAACAGATGGGTAAATCTAATTCTAAAAGAGATCAAGGTAGACCACAAGACCAAGAAATGCTACAATCATTTGAAAAAGTGTCAATGGTTACAACTAGAAGGTGGCACAGAATTGTACACTCTTTCTGAACTGCATGAGAAATTGGAAGAATTAGCATCAGGTTCAGAAGTCTACACAATCAAGAGATTGAAACAGAAGCTTATGGATTATTATAAGGATTTTATATTTTTTGCTGAGGTTGAAGGACGTCACAATGTTGTTTGTTTTAGAAACATGGCCAAGTTTATTGCCAATGAAAAATGGTACTTGGAGGGGAAAAATACTTTAGAGGATGAATCTGAACGTATAGTTAAAACAGCAGCACAACTTATACAAGCACAGATTAATGACAGTGAAGTTTCGTGTAATAATATGAATGAAAGTGAAACCTTACCTTTTACACCAGGAGGGAATAGTACTACTGATCTAGACGTACTCATGAGTACTGACAGGTATAACGATATCCAACTCAGTGTTGCTGAAGTAGAGAAGATTCACAGTTTGTTTGAAGGAGTAAGCAACAGAACAGTACCTATTTCTTTTGTTTACACTTCTAAGGAGCTAATGAAGCTAGAGAAGTTATTGCACAGGTACAAAGAATTGCTTGCTGAGAAATCTCCAACTGCACGGCTGTGGTTAAAATATCTTGAGTATATAGAGACTCTGAAGATATTCATAAGAGCATAGAGAATAGGAGATTGGAATTTACATTTGATAGCAATCGGAAAGATGCTCAATCTGTTTGCTGCCACAAGACATATCAACTATGCCAAAAGTTCCCGGCACTATCTGCAGCTAATGATGCAGTTGCCATCTGAACATCCTTGGCTGTACCAATGCTTTATTGAAAAAGGTTACCACACCATCCGCAGAAGTAGTAGATTTTGGGCAGGTTTATGGACTGCATGATCTGACAATAGAACAAGTCATGATGAAATCCATTAAGAGTCGGGGAGGACTAACAAGTGGCAGGGGACTGACAGAAACTGTTTGTCTTCAATGGGTTTACAGTATGCACAAGTGTGCTGCAATTCATAGTTCCATGACCACTCTCACTGGTTTGAATCACCACACAAGTGACCAACACGTTGACTTGGGAACTTCCAGAAGTAATCGTGATTTTTATGACCTGAATAGCATCCAGCAATGGTTTGATCAGCATGAGCCATTTGACCTTACTGAAGAAAGACTACGATCCTTGTCATCAGGATTAAGAGCTGCTGATGATGATCATATAAATTGTGACAAAGTAGAAGAGATTGGAGCAAAAATTCAAGAGAAGTTGGATGGTCTTAGAATTCCAGATGCATCAATCAAGAGGAACAATCACATTCAGAGTTTAAACCATCTATATCCTGCTATTCAAATTGACAAGCAAAAGATACATTTCAATCCATGCATTTTGTTACATGACTCAGTGCTCTTTTGCATAGAGAAGAGGATATTAAGTCATTCTTTGATTACGAACTTACAGCTATACCTACTTCTTTGTTCAAAGACTGTTACATGCGAAAACCTGTAAAATCACAATTAGCACAGTTTCTTACCTGCAATATGCAGAACACCAAAGAAGAATTAGAAAAAAATTGTGCAGATATTCATCTAAATGAGTTAATGATGGTTCACAATAACCAGCAAGTATTTCTTTCAAACAATAAAAACAAAAATCAGTTTATTCAGCTGCTGAGTTACTACTAACGACAAGGTTCTCATATTGTTCACAATAGTACTGGTGATGCTGACACCATGATAGTTAAATGTGCACTTGACTTTGCTCCGCAAGGGAATGAAGTTACTGTAGTGTCAGATGACACTGATATATTGGTCCTTTTAATTCATCACTGGAAAATGAACATGAGTGTTGTGTATTTTAAATCAGAAGCAAAGAAGATGGTGTGGAAAATACAAGACATTATCAATAATGCTGGTGAATTGCTTGCATCACATAATTATACTCTTCATTCACGCATGGAATGGTTGTGATACCTACCACATCTGCCACATTTGGACAAGGCAAAACATTCTTACTCAAAAAGTTTAACAAAGAGTTTGAAGAGTTACAACAGATATCATCAATATTTTCAGAGTCTCGAATAACAGCAGAAGAGGTTGGTAAAGCTGGCAGTCGTGTATTCGTTATTTTATATGGTGGTAAAAAAGAAGAGTCCTTGAGGGACTTACTATACTACAAATATTTGGATAACGTGGCATCAAATAGTACATCTCTAGACCCACAAAAACTTCCACCTACAGAAAGCGCTGCCTTTTATCATAGTTTAATAGTTTATTATTTTACAGATAATGCTATGGAAGAGACTTTTAAATGAACATGATGATTTGGACCCCCAGCAGTGGGGTTGGAGGCTTGACCATGATGTGCTAAGACCAATTATGACAGATTTAGATGCTGCATCAGACAGTTTACTGAAGTTTGTACGGTGCAAATGTAAGTTGACATCCAAAAACCCTTGTGGAACCAACACATGTTCTTGTCGAAAAAATGGTTTGAAGTGTGTAACAGCTTGTGGGGATTGTTGAGGAGAAAATTGTGAAAATTCAGAAGAGGTTGAAGAAAATGATGACACTGATGAACAAATTTTCAACTGTTAAACAGTTTATGTACACTACTATTACTGGTATATCAAAACCAACTATAAATCAGAAGATATTAAAACTTTAATAACTTCAGGAAAGAAAATCTTAGTCAAATGCATTAGGGCTGCTGTATATTAGTTAACTGGCCAACTCAATTTTGCTATGGTAACATACCAAAAGTTAATTCATCATAAAAAATTTTCCCTGAGAGGGATTTTTTGGGATTTTGGATATGTTGTACTACAAACCAATACATTTCAAATGATACCAAGTTTGCTTTTATTCCATTTTTTTTCCGGGTCAAAATCCTCAACTACCTGACTATATAGACTCTGTACCTGGTGTGATGGTTGAAGTCCCATTCATACCTAAGTGCTTTTGCTTCACTAGTGCAACATGTAACCTGGTCATTGTTGATGCTGTTGCTTTTAAACTTTAAACTATTATGTCACTAAATACATACCACTCTAAATGATAAAGCAAGTTGTCACTTGTCAATCTTTTCAGGTCACTTGGTCACCGTTTGTCATTTTGGTATGGTCCAATTTATTGTTTGAAATTCTTGTGTTTACATCTTATCATAAAATGTAGCTGTTACAATCCATGGAGAGTATAAAATTGCTTAGAAGAGTTCTTTGTAGATTGGCATGACTTAAAGCTGCCCACCTGTTTGTGCAATTTAAGTGATATAATCAGCAAAAAAACAACTGGATGAACATGATGGATCTATTCCACTCATCCCTATTTACAAAGCGAAGTGTACTTAGAAATTCTGGTGGTACTTTGTAGCACTGTGTCCTGGTATCTTATAGTATGATAGTACTGTATATTGTTTGGGGTCGTGCAGGTTTGCATATTCTCACAAAAAAATATTGACCAAAAACCAGCCTCACATTACCTTTATGGCACCTCGGCAGTATTGGTTGGGTGTACCCAAGCTCAAAAGTGCCTTCAGTACGACCTGCAATAGGTTTCTATAAAATAATAACAATAAAAAAATTCCACTGAATAATTTTCTACTGGCTAACTCCTTCCTGATGCCTTCAGGCAAGTGTAACTTGATAACGGCTAAGGATAAGAGCTTGATTTTTTCACTATTCAATGTTGCATCAACTCAGCAGGTTGGTGTCGATTCGCAGTAGCGCTGTGTGATGGCTTTCCTATGTTTGTAACGAGAGTTTTTTGTTGACTAGATTGATTGCAGAGGTCCTTCTGTAGTATTCTTTGTTTGTAACACCGTGTAAATGAGCTGAACAAAGCAGACAACAAAGTGTAGTGGCCACTTTGCTATTTCAGTAAGTGATAGTTAAGGCACGCATTCAGACGAAAACAATAAACCTTAAGTAGGGATTAAATGTCCAGTAGTATATCTTCAGGTGAAGGCGACCTCCCTTGTTTTACTATTTTTTTATTTCTTTAATTCCTAATCAAACTTAAAATTCCTAGTTGTATATGTTTGTAGAATCTCACTATGTTTCCTTTTGTACAAAGATATGTGGTTCCATTTCAAATTAGGTTACTTCATGGTTGTAGTACATGAGCATGGCCAGCAAGTTATTATATTTACAAAATTTACATGCACTTTTACCCACATAGGGTTATGTACTGGTTTGCATTAGGGTTTAATTTAAGTTTATAGAGGTGGATCCTGGAGCTGGATACAAAGTGGTCAGGGAGAAAAGTTCTTTAGTTACAGTTTTACATTCAATTGTCATTGTTACATCCGAGTGGAGAGCAGTGAGAATGCTGATTTTATGATATTTTGTAACTGAGTAACATTCAAACACTTGGTACTGTTTGAGCTATTGATGATTGCTCTATTACAGTATCTTGCCTGTTAAACTAGAGCTTCTCTGTACATGCTTTGAGTAGTACTATGTATTCAACATGATGAACTGTACCTTGAATCTGGAGGGGGGGGATTCACCACAAACCCTCCAGATATTTGAGATGTTCTGTATTCAGGTAGATAGAATGAGGGATTACAAAACATTGGGTGAGCAGTTCTCATAAAGTTTAATACTTCTCTGAACTGTATCAAAATAGTGCTTCAGAGTTTCAGCAACTATGCTGGGGAAGTGACTGGGCCCCTTTAATCTTGTCTCACATTTGATTTGATAGATGATTCTTACAGAGTCTTCATTTGTAAGACAAATAAGCTTACAAGTAGGGATGGGTGGTATTGCTTTTTTGAAGAACGGTACGGTATTAGAAAAAATACCTCGGTATCACTAAATACCTTTTATATTGTACACTTTTTAAAAACCTGGGTAAGCTATGATTTACACTTATACCCACACTGTGCTAGTAGTGAAAATTATCTTTTAAAGGGACAAATGAAATGACAAGTGTACAAGGTTTGAATATCTCAAAAGGTAAATTATTGTGTTTGTCTTGTCCACAGCATAAACACATGGTTGTATGGGGCTTGACTTCATGTGTAGCCACCACTAAACCACCAAAAATTTAATTAATACATTAAATTCGGTATTCGGTATTTTTAGAAAGCCACAACGGTATCTGAAAAATACCTTTTAAACTACTAATACCTAAATACCTCCCAACCCTACTTACAAGAGATGTTCCTTCCTTGACATGATTGTTACTGCTTTTCTGTTGTGGTACAGCAGCTCTGGTGGACCCCCTAATATGGCATCATTAGATATGAGTGTATATTTTAAATACCTTGTAACATCTGTCTCCTGTGTTTAAATGTAGTCCTGTTGATGTTCTGCTTAACACAAGTGGTGTTTCCTTTTGCAGTCATATCAGTGTATCAACAATCCTTTGAATTGGGATTCTTCAGTGTCACAGTTTAAGATTACTCCTAGGTGTCAGCAGGGGCCAATGTGCACAGAATCTCTGGCTCTTAGATATCATGGAGTTGTGACCTTTTCCAGCATGTCCTGATTATCGTCCTTTTGTATTTGTCTGGTGTTTTCCTATAATGCTTGGCTGTCCAACAGCTATCCTTGTTACTAGATGTGATCTTTTACAGTACACATCCAGTTGAATACCAGTATTTGCTTACATTGGTCAACTTGTCACCCAGGTCAGTAGTACTGAGCTACTTTCAACCTTGAGGCATACTGGCAGCTACATATGTACATGCGTGCAAGTCATTGAGATGGGTGGACGTAAGTCCAGTCTCTCTGTGTTTGACACAGACAGCAACTTTACTGTGAACGACTAGAGTTTGGCACTCATTTGACTCTGCAACTTCAAGTATTGGCAGTACAGTGGGCTGTGATATGGTAGTTGGTAGTATATAATTATTTACTAGAAATGATATTACACATTATGGCATAGTCTTTGTAACATCTGCTGCAGCCAACAATACCATCGCCTCAATTGTGGCCATTGCAAAACCGATATTGTTTTCCAGGAATCACCTAAAATGTGCTACAGTGTTCTCTGTCATCTGCTAAGTGTTAACTGGTGATCGATATTTCTCCTCAAATGGGACTTATAACATGTACAGTGTGATGTTATTTAAGTGGATCACATGTAATCATGTGTTGGCCAGCAAGTTATTTTCTTCCAAAGTAAATGTACACCTGGAAGGTTTCACACTGTAGTTTACACACTATCTGCAGGTACCCGGTTATTAGCCCCTAGAAAGTTTGGGGCTGCAGACAGGCTCCGCTAGTTGAAAGCTAAAATAACGAATTCGTCGCTACACTTAACACCGGTGAAGGATATGTGAAGGTAATTCTCTTTAAAGCTTACCGCAGCTGTGTGTATGGCACGTACATAAATTTACATTATTATTATTTGTAAAGGATGTAAAGGCAATGCCTACATGCAGAGTAACATTTGAAAATTTGTTGTGATGAGATTATTTCAGTGCAAAGTGATACTCTACATTATTGTCATCTAGTGGAATTTGTGAAACGAAGCATTATTTTATTGTTATGATGGTGGGAAAAATATATCAGTGTTATTAGAATCTGCATCTTCATTTTTGGGTTCATAAGGATTATCACTAGTCCATCATTCATCACAATGCAGTTTGGGATTTAACAGCAGGTCTACTGAGTGTGATGTTGGTGCTGAGTCTACTCTACTGGCACTAGATAGTGAGCCTCTATGGTATACTGCTGCTAATAGAAAAAGATGGTGCTTTTCTTGACATTGTCGTTAGGAAATGGACAGCTTGCGTTTTTGGTGTTACAGTGTTCAACCGTTTTGCATACTCCTGTGTTGTTATCTACTGTCCATGTGCTGCTTAGTTCTCAAGCAAGAGAAACGTTGGTCATACGATAAATGGGATATCCGTGAAGTGGAGAGTGTATACTTTTCACCATTGTGTTTGGGGCTACTGGCTGTATGCAAGCACTTTTTTTAGACCCTGTAAACACATTACACCAGATCATATCAAAGAAAACATACCTACACTGAAGTCAGAACAAACATCTTGCCAACATGGAAGCAGGTTTCCTCATTGGTTATTGACTTGGTATCCCATACTGTCTGATTTCAATGTGGCCTACCCCTTGACTCTTATTCCCGCTGGTATTTCCAGCTGTCTAGCACTTTGACAGCCAGTGCGCTGGGAGTGGTGACAGTCCATCTATCCCAGAAAAATGTGGATTTTCATTTGCAACTATATCTTTACTTAAATTTTAGATAAATGATATATTATTTCTTCAGTTCTACTAATTCATGTATGTCAACATATCTGAGACTTTTCACTGCTTCATCAAGTTTTTAAAATTTAGTAACACTTCTGAATGTTCTGTTATGATACTGTGACATAAACACTTATCATTTATTTCTTACAGGTGGAAATATCAGAAATTGGAAGAAGCGATGGTTTATTTTACATGAGACAACACTTAACTACTATGCCAAGGAAGGAGACGATAAAGAAAAAAATACCATCGACTTTACGAAAGGCCGTGGAATAAGAGCAAAGAAGGAATGTAACATTGATGACGACTGGCCAGGAAATGCCAAGCACTGTTTTGGTGTAGCCATTGAAGGTAGAACCTGGTACTTTTTTGGAGAGGATCCTTCTGATGTAGAGTGAGTACAACATGTTGTTGACTGCTGTGTTGTCATTATTTGTACCTGTAGGGACTGGAAGACACAGATCCAGACTTGTATTGACAAAGTTAGTATATCCTTGAGTATTGTCATTTACATTTTAATTTTTCTAAAATTTTCTCTGAAATGTTTACTCTATTTTTTGTCATTATCTTTGTGACTTTACCATTTCAATTAAAATAACCCCTTTAGCTGTGGGTACTGGCAAGGTTTTGTGTACAGTTGTAGCACCTTAAAGTCATACTCTTACAGAACAATCATGATTTTTTAGGTTTCATTGTTGTTTATTGTACAGTTTGAATTACATACATGTACATGAGATAATAAATTGGAAGGCTGTTCAATTAAATGCAGAATACTTAAAAAAAATTAAACTATGTGACTTGTGATTGATGTGTGATATGCTTTTCTACTAGTATGGCAAGCCTAATACAGACTGGAAGAATGATACAGTTGGCCAGCCAGTTAATCCAGCCATAAAAATAATCCAAGCTATCAGTCTGAAAATGGCAAAGATGGTTCGGAGTAATGTTGACATTGATACAGGCAACGAACACCTCAATGCTGTTGGCAAAGTTGGAGCACAAGTAGCTGAGGACCAAATTGCTGCTGATCCACATGCCACGCCACAAGAGAGACTAAAGAAGGCTGGCACTGGTGTCGCAACTGGTATACAAGAAAATGTTGACAATGATGCTGTGAAGGTTGCAGCTGGTGTTGCTAAAGTTAGTTAGCAATATACAGTGCCTACTATTTCCATTCTCTAACAATGCATACCTACTATCTCTCTGCATATGGTACATGTGTACACATGCACATACACAAAAGCAAAGCCCACACACACATATACACGTGCGTGCGTACACACACACACATGCACTTGCAGAACTTATGATAAGAATTCTCTGTTGTCCTGCCACAATGTCTTGGCAAACCAAAATTGGCCAGATAATTGCCAGAGTGACTGGACATGTGGAAGATGAATGCCCAATATGTCCACTGTAGCATAGCAAATAAACATTGTAGTGGTAAGATGTCACATGCCTTACTGCAGTTGTTACATGGTTACAGTACACAAGAGGTTTGGCTATGGTACATTTGTGGTCACTCCCTTGGGTTGTAAGAAATACTATCTCCTGGCAACCAAGTGACTGTTACTATTGATAACATGCCAGCTCAGCCCTTAGGCTCCTTCCTTGTGGTTTGATGGGACACTGTTATGTCAGGACAAATTGCATTATGGACAGACATCTATGCCATTTGACCAGATTTTGTCTGGTGTCAGGACATATCATATGTTCTGCACTTGTGCTTATATTAGATGATATATTCTTTGTGCTCGCATACGTGTTCATGCTGTCACGTACACTCACTGCACATTAGAGATGCAGCAATATATTGATCGTATGTTGAGGCCATGATATGTATCGATAGGTTATATTGGTATATCGTGTATCATGATGTATCGATGTATTGAAGTATATGGACATAACTTTACTACATTTCAATGGCTACATTATCACGAATCAAATTATTGTGTGTTGTAGATGTCAGTTTTTATGATTATTTTGGAAAAGAAAAAAAGGTTTCATTATTTCCAAAAAAAGTAACAAACGCCTATGTTTATATTCCACATTGTATCATGTGATATATCGCTGTATTGTGATTAGGGCTGGGAGATAATTTAGTAAAAGGATTATCTAGATACCTAAATCACCTATCGTAAATAAGAGTATGAATTTGCTAATCAAGATAATAGTAAATCTTTGTTATCTATTGTAAATCAATGACATTCAGATGGAAAACTTATGGAAAGGTGTCAGGGAAGCAATAGAAATTCTGACTTAACAAACACCATGTGACTTTGTCAACAAATATGTAAAACTGTGTTTGCAAAACAGTCCTGTGATGTTATGTCATTATCGAGATAATATTGATTATCAACATAAGATGGTTGTCACTTATTGAGATATAGCTTTTACTATTATCGCACAGCTCTAATCGTGATACAATGGAGGTAATATGTGACCAGATCTGCGAAAACCCGACATAATGATGCAAGCTTAAATTTTCAGTATAGGCTATTGATTGCAATGTGTAAAATATTTGCATAAATGAAAAAAAGTTCGTAAAAGTTTTAAACGTTTTGTTCTTTATGAAGAAAGGGTGTATTGATAAAACATGGGTACCATCTTATTTGCCTACTCAAAAGGAGTTTGAAAATCTTTGTTTCGTAGCAGTAGCCTAAAGTATATGTGAGTTATGGGCATTTGTTTACGTTATGTTGAAGCGGTCGCATGTGATCAATTTTTCTTCACTGATTTCGTCTCTGTATGTAGTGAAGAAAGGTGGTAGGAGAAAAAATTCACTATGTAATGGACTCCCCTATTCATGGTGAACACGATGGTGCAAGTTGCAACTTTGTACTGAATTGCATTTGTAAGTTATAGTCGTTTTTGTAAGCACCTGTAATTTATTTCCCCAATACTTGCTGTACAAATCGATCTTTCTGTTGCTGCAACTTTGTAGGGCTGTAATTCCAAAAGTTGTAGGCATTCAAGGCTGAAACTTGGCCAGAGCATGCATTTGGCTAAGTAGAATATAAAGATTCAATAATAAAGAATTTAAAAAATGCGCCATTATGTCGGGTTTTCGCAGATCCGGTCACATAATATTGTTTGATACATGTATTGTTGACACATACACATACTTACACAATATACTAGTTCACACCACATACACACACACTACGCACATGCTCAATAAACTTAATGTTTCAAATATTATAGGATCAACTAGAGGCCGATGACGGCTTGACCGTGGAGCAACGGCTAGCACTAGCTGGAGGAAGTGCCTTAGAAGGAGTTGGGGATGCAATGGACAATGATGCTATTGCAATAGCAGGCAAGTGTGTAGATTTGTAGGCGAATGTTCTATTAGAAAGTAATAATTTTTATTTCCTCAAATGGTCAATGATAATGTAAATGCTGAAGCTTTGAACACGAATGTATATTAGGGCTGGGAGACAATTTAGATAAAACGATTTTCTAGATACCTAATTCACTGATTGTTAATAAGATAACAAATTTGCTTATCAAGATAATAGTAAGGGACCATCCATAATTTTCAGTCTTTATGCAAGCGTACAAAGAGTACTCTTTTTTCTAACCCCCTCCCTCCTTCACAAAGCATACTGTATAAATGTTGATACTATGTACAGTATATACACGATGATTATTCATCATTTTATAAGTGTACGCATGATTTAACCCCCTCCCCCCCCTAGCGTACTCTTTGTACTCTTGCATAAAGGCTGAAAATATTGGATGACCCCTAAGTTGTAATCTACAGATGAAAAACTTGTGGAAAAGTGTCAAACTAGTTGAGGAAGTGATAAAATTTCTAACTTAACGAGCTCTATGTGAACAAATATGTAAAACTGTGTTTACCAAACAATCTTATGATGTCACATGAAATAATATTGATTATCGAGATAAAATGGTTGTCACTTATCAAGATACTAGTTGTTACTGTTGTTGCACAACTCCAGTTCTCATGATGTTAAGCTAATGTATATTCTTAGGTGGTGTGGTTAAAGACCAAGCAACAGCTGATCCAGATGTTAATGTGAAGCAAAGAGCAGCAATCGCTGTTGGTAGTGCAGCTGGGGGGGTGAAGGATGCCACAGACAGTGAAGCAGTGAAAGTTGTGGCGAAGGCTGTTGAGAAGGGAGCAGAAAAGGCTGAAGAGAAATTTGCAGATGGTAATAATGGCGATGACAATGAACATTAATTCTGAATGCCATTTCTTGCAATTTTGCAATTCATAGATCATTTCCATTCACTATTGTATAGATTTTGAAAAGTTCATTACATTTTACATTGTGAAACTTACAATAGATTAAATCATGTTTGGTACAATGTACGTGGTTGCCTTACTGCATAAAAATAGAATAGATGAAATGTATTAAGGGGGATAAAGTTAAATTAGTAGATTGAGCAGTAGTTTACATTATAGGTTGGGGTTATTAAAATATTAAACAGTGATCCCAGAGTCTTGGCTCTCTGCTGCCTGGAAGTAGTCGTCTTGTAAAGCACCTTCAACTGTAAGTCTGTCAGTGTCTTTGAAGATCAATAGTTTCTGCATAGTTAACACCAAATGTACACACACATACCAACACATTCGAAGACCACTGATAAATCAACACAATGGTTTTTCTTAGTATCCAATGTTATAGATCTTTATACGTAAAAGGATTTGAAGAGTAGGGGTTTTCACTTAGTGCATATTTGAAATACATTACTCACTGATATTAAACTGCAAGTTTCTCTGCTTGCTCCTGGTAAAATCTTAGTCAGTTCTTGAGGTTTTAGTTTCTCAAATGAATCGAGATCAATGTGAACTGAAGTAGGCCAATCAGTAATAGATGGTGTACCAATCACCCTATAGGAAATATTACGATTATAACAACATAAAAAAAAATTAGACAACAAACTTGAATATTTGTTTGAGCATGTTGATTTCATTTGTAGCTTGGAATAAGGGACTGTGGACAGATAAAAGTTATTGCAACAGAGCACGGTGATTTCCATAGTTAATAAGCATGCCAAATATTAAAATGAGTTTGTTAATCTACAAAGCAAACAGATTATATATACCATAGTAATTTCTCACATACATATGAACACCAGCCAAAAGATAGCATTCATACACTTGTGTTACCATATAAGTAGCACTAACTGTTTTAGGTACATCTCTGCAAAAATGCAGCCCACACTCCACATGTCAACTGCAATAGAATAGGAGCCAGTTGAGAGAAGCAGTTCTGGTGCTCTGTAGCAAATTGTTACCACCTAAAATAATATAAATACTTCATAAAGAAGTGTAAAAACACTGGAATTCGCACACACAATAACATGGGCATGTCTTTGTGGTCAGAGAACAAAACAATATTAACCAACTTGTGTGCTCAAGATTTTTCCTGTTTGAAACGGCCTTGACAGTCCAAAGTCAGATATCTTTAGTCTTCCATTATCAGTTACCAGAACATTGCTGGGCTTCAGGTCTCTGTGTATAATGTTATTGTTGTGGATAGCTTCAACACCTCTTAGCAACTGCTCCATCAAGTCCTATAGTGTGGCAGTCATGTACTATCGTTAACATGGTCATAATACACATTAGTGTAGAGCTGGCTTTTTACTGCTAACTCATTCATAGCTAAAATTGAATCCTGCTACAACACCATGAAAACAAACGCACCAAACTAAAGCAGAGAAATTCCATCAAAAACTTTTTTGGCTATAGCTATAACATTCTTAACTTCTGCCATCTAGTTAGACAGCTATCTAGAGGCAAGTCACACCCAAACATCTACCCAGTATTGTGAAGAATTTGAGGATATAGATAAAATTAAAATATTACTTCCTGGTTGGCTAGCTACAAGAAGTGTGATTAAATTGATTTGCAAACCAAGTTGATTTAGTCTGGACAACTCCCACCCTTATGTGAGTACATCAAACTCAACTAACTTGCATACCCAAAGACAGCATACCTTAATATATGCTTCAGAAAACATCGAAGAACCACTTGCTCCCTGAATGTGTTGAGCTAGGTCTTGTTCAACATATTCAAACACAAGATTTAGTGTCATCTCACTACTCCTTCTGCGCAGCAGGGACTTGGCTGGCTCTGCGAAAACATCAAGCAAACTACAGAAAAACAAGGAGGAACATATGGTCATTTAATGTACCACTGCAAGCCTCATATACTAAGGCTCACTTCACGATAAACTCTGATCCGCCGAGTCTCCTCAGATCACTGATCTCTCGCATGATAAAGTGCGGAGTTCCCTCGGCATTATCATACCTCAGCTGTTTGATGGCTACAAGACGGCCCTTGTCTTTCTTATCCTTTGCCTTAAACACGGTGCCCGTAGCTCCGCTACCAATCATCTCGAGGAAATGGTACTGGTCCGACTCACTCGGATCACGATATTCTTCTTCAGCCACGAGGCTAACAGCAGCATGATTTGACATTGTCAATGATTCATAATCTTTTGCGATTTTTCAGTCTTAATTTTGGTCCTGGGTATCTTCTGAGGTTACTAAGATCGTTAGATTGTATTTCACTCTCCACCCGCGTTAGAAAATGTGCTAAAAATTTATTTATAGCCTCTCAGCTGGCTGCTAAAATTATAGAGACCGCAACCAGCTGATTTTATGTGGGCGTGGTCGCTTGATCATGGATGGCGCAAGTATCATCGCTAAATCGATCCGCGATCAGGGAATTGAGTATGTATTCGGGATAGTGGGTATTCCTATAGTAGAGATTTCACTGGCACTTCAAGCTGAGGACGTTAAATACGTGGGAATGCGAAATGAGCAAGCGGTGAGTTTTAACGTTTCAGTAACATTTATTTGCTCATTATACGCGTTAACTGAAGTATTCGGAAGTTGAGATGTTCATATTTGTAGCTGATTAATCATAGAAGTGGTATTGTGGGGCATTAATTAAAGTATATAGAGCCACACCTACTGAGAATTGTCATATGGTATCCCTTCTGTTTAACACTCTTCTGAGACGACTTGTTTTAATAATAAACGTTACTGTAGGCTAGTTACGCTGCATCCATCATCGGATATTTGACACAGAGGTGTGTATGCTGAGTTACGTATAGCTTTTGTGTACTTTAAAACATTCACACAGGCCGGCAGTATGTCTGGTGGTGCCTGGACCGGGGGTTATTCATGCGCTGGCAGGAATCGTGAATGCTCAAGTCAACTGTTGGTAAGTGGTCATGAGTTTTGGTCATATCATAAACTAGCAACACATTTTAATGTGTAGAATTGTATTACTGATGAGGTTTGTAATCTATAATACTGATTTATGCTGTAGATTCAAGACCCAAATGTACTTTGTGTCATATTTCACAGAAGACTGCCCAGCTTTTTGTGTACATACCCATATGGGCTAGGAGCTGGGATGCTCTGTTATGATTCATGAAATTAGAATCCCACATTTCCGTCTACAAAGGCACGTATTGCTTTGCTATAATAATTGAGTGTTAGTTTCTGTGTGGCAGGGACTGCCCTGGCAGCTATGATTGACCACATTTCTTCAATCTTGTGGCATTGAGGGTTTTTAATGTTGTGTGCTTAAAACTTTATTATTTTATTATATCACATTGACTCGTAAAAACTTGAATGGTAGTTTAACTGGTATCATGGTGGCTTATTCATATTTCACATGTACCTGTGACATAGTTGATTGATTATGTTATACTGTGATGACTCCTACATAACCAGTCACACCTAACCATTAGTACGTAATGAATTGTGAACTATGTAGAGAAGTAGTGGTAATCTAATGACATAGCATAATAGATATGTTCTGAGATAAGTCTTGTTAAATTTAAGCACCTATTGGTTCTTTTGTTCCTGTAAATGGCTGCAATTAAAAAAAAAATTGTGCGTGTGTGTGTGTATGTGTGTGTGTGTGTGTGTGTGTGTGTGTGTGTGTGTGTGTGTGTGTGTGTGTGTGTGTGTGTGTGTGTTTGCTACTTATACATGTATTGTGTATTTGTACATGTTTGTGGTGTGTGTCATGTGCACTACATACGTGTGCATGCATGCATGTACGACACCATGTAGAAAATCACAGTGATGGTTTTGTGGTACAAGACGTACAGCATGCTTGTGTGCTGTTTAGTATATTCATGAGATGTAGCAAATTGCTTTATACCCTACAAGGCCTCTGCTGGTCATTGGAGGTTCGTATGATCAAGACCAAGTTGGTATGGGTGGTTTTCAAGAGCTACCACAAGTGGAAGCTGTCAGTAGATACTGCAAATATGCTACAAGGTTGGAAACACTGGAGTCTATCCCATATCACATAGAAAAGGTACATACTTATATTATAGAACTAGCTACATGCATACCTTTCTAGGCTTAATATAATATGTTCTAGCATTAAAACCATCTATGGATTGACGGTGTAATGTATTATGTAAAAACAAAATGCCATATATAAAACTGCTTGTTTCATATGCTAGAGATTTCATGGTTAGCTGACTTCTTGTTATTATTATTATGCTATTATGCCACACAATTTAATGACTGGCTAACAGAAGCTCTAGTGAAACCTACCACAAATGGGTAATTGATATCCCACAGAAACCCGGCAGTGACACTGCTTGCTTGATCCCCCTTGTAGTAAATTAATGTTGTGGCTAACTCAGTCCATCAGCTGTTTGATTGTATGTATCACATGACAGGCTGTCCGCACCAGTACCTATGGCAGGCCTGGTGTGTGTTACATTGATGTACCGGGCAACATGATCACTGATGCAATCAGTGAAGATAAAATAAGGTTAATTATTTAGAATAATGCAATTGATTATGAAAGTTCATTTAGATTTTGTCCGAGATGTCTAGATGCCCCGTTTACATTAGCGGATCCATTGGCAGTGAGGAAAGCTTGTAAGGTGCTTAGTGATGCAGTAAGGCCACTGGTGATTATAGGAAAAGGTAATGGATTTCACCAAAAATTGTCTTTCTTAAGTTGGTTAGTAGTGATCAAGTGTTGTCTGGAAACCCTTACATGAATGATGGTTTCTTTGTGTGGTCATATCACAATGTTACTACATCTGTCCACCGTCATAGGTGCAGCATATGCTCATGCTGAGGAAGAAATACAAGAGTTTGTGATAAGATCAAATCTTCCATTTCTACCAACTCCTATGGGCAAAGGTGTAATCTCTGACACTCATCCGTTATGCATAGCAGCAGCCAGATCAAAGTAGTCAGATTAGTAGCAAATAGCAGGAAAATTTGTCAGTAGATTAGCAATCAAATTAATTTTTTTCTATTTAAGCTGGAAATTTTTTTTCTGCTCCCAAACTTTCCTGCTAAACATTGTGAAGTTATTAAATTGCGTTGTTATATCAAGGGCGCTGGCAGGTGCTGATGTTATCCTATTGATTGGTGCAAGACTAAACTGGATCTTGCATTTTGGAAGACCACCTCGTTTTAACCCAAATGTTAAGATTATTCAGGTACGCACCAGATCTGGTATGCACCATCACACTACTATACTGTTTTTGTTATTAAAATGAGTCCAGGTTGACATTTGTGCTGAAGAGATTGGCAACAGTGTTCCGGTCCATGTGATGTTAAATGGCCACATTAAGAGTGTGATGAAGCAAGTAAAAAATCAACATCTAGTAATGATTGTTTTTTAAGTAGTATAACATTTACCAGCTGAATGAGGTCATGAAGAATAATCCACTCAAGGTCAGTAAGAGTAGCCAGTGGTGGAAAGATCTGTCCCAAAAAATCGGCAGCAACACAAGAGCCAATCAGGTATGAGTTCACCATATATTGTATTTGGGACTATGATATAATACCATCCATTATAGCTGCTTGCAGCGGACAAGAGTCTACCAATGAGTTTTTATTGTGCTTATAATGAAGTGAGCTCACCATACATTGTGAGCAGGTATTTGAGATTATGTGAAGATTTGCAGTCTTCTACCACGAAATGCTATCATTGTCAATGAAGGCTCATCCACAATGGACATTGGAAGAACTGTCCTGTTTAATGAGCTACCACGTCACAGGTACATAGATAGTGATATAGTCTATTTGTTGTTATATTTTTTCAGGTTAGATGCTGGTACATTTGCGACAATGGGAGTCGGATGCGGCTTTGCTGTTGCAGCTGCTTTACTTTCTCGAGACAGTTCCACTGCTGAAAAGGAAAGGGTTGTGTGCATCCAAGGGGACAGTGCATTTGGCTTCTCTGGAATGGAATTTGAAACTGCTTGCAGGTGCAAAAAGAATAACTTCTAAAGTATCTATTTCACCTCTTACAAAATTTTGATTTGATAACCTTTTGTCAGTATGGCTGCTATGTAACAGGCAGGCAGGTAGATATTTCGATTAACAAATAGTCTAAAACAACTAATTTCAGTTAACCTTTGGTCAATTTACACCTAGGTGTTTGTTTTATTTAGGGTGTACTAAAATGGTGGAATATTAAGCAGGACATTGAGATCTAATTACGCACTCATGCCTACACATAGTTTTAAATAACCTTTTCCCTTTTATGGCTGTCAGGTACTTTTTAAAACTAAACTATAGCTGTTCTCTTGATGATATTTACAACATGTCCTATAATACCTGCTTCATTACTGGTTATAAGTATGGGAAATGATTGCCAGTCAATTGAGCTTTGAGCATTTTTTGAAATTCATTGACAACTGGATAATCGTAATGTGCTATTTTCTAGCATAAATGTGTTTGCTTTTAAGTCAGTCAACCAAATGCAGTGATACGTAGTAATCTCTAACACATTGTAGCTCTAAAATTATGCCACCTCTTTATCATACCAGCTAGTACTTACCTTTTCTACTAGTGGTGTACATATATCACACAAGTTTAATGTTCTTTTTCAGAGAGCTGCACTCTAAGATTGGAGTATTATAGTGCAGTTTCAGTTACGTGTTGGTGCCCTCTTTTGGTTTTTTCTTTAATGGTAACGTTCTGTATGTGCCCAGCAATCCTCCTTTTGCAACAATAGGATGTAGTTCTTGCTTAGACCTTGAGAGTTCTTTTTTCATTTGTAGCTATGTAGTAAAGTGAGTAGTTGTTAACATGTTTAGTTGTTGAACTCTGAAACTTTCGTAATGTTTTGCTGTTAGGTACCAGCTACCGATAATTTTCATTGTGATGAACAACAATGGGATATACAGTGGAGTGGACAAGGAAACATGGGAAGGATTTCTAGCTGAAAAGGATCCAACTTTATCGTAGGAGAATGAGCTAATATCATTGTTATTGTATAATGGGAACTGCCACATTGTAGGATTGCTCCCACTACACTGCTGCATGATGCACATTATGAGAAGATGGCGTTGGCATTTGGAGCTGATGGCTACTACGCCAGTACCCCAGGAGAATTGAGACAAAGTATTGAGAAGGCATTGCAGCAGAAATTGAAGCCGGTGTTGATTAATGTTAGTATTAACCCAGTGTCTGCACGGAGACCTCAGGTAGCTCATCTGTAATGGCTACATAACCATTACTTGTATCTTCTAATAGGAGAGTTCTTGGTTAACTAAGACGAAATTGTAACAAGAACACAAGAAGTCAAATTACATATTAGTGTGTGATGTGCCCTATGTGACATATCTGACAGGTTGGATTTTTAATTATCAGGGCATAACGCATGCACAGCGTGAGGTCTACAGTTTCGATTGTGGGTTTCAGTAGTTTCGTTTCCATTGACGTAATAGTCTATAGGACGCTCACTGAAATGCCGCTTTTTGGAAAGAAGAAGTCTTCAACGAGTGAGTGACAGTAATCAGTTGGTATTATCGCATACATACATACCTGGTGTAGTGTGATACAGTATTGTGGATAAAATTTGTAAGTGATAATGATTTATGTTTTTTTCTGTTGGCGCGTTCAAGTTTCTCGGTTAAAGCTTATGGTTCTATCAGTCGAGACTAGTAGGCCGTACATGCCAATATTTTGTATTGTCCTTCTAGAAACGTTTCCATTTTCCCGTTTTGTACGCAAGGTAAAACTCACGAGGAAAGCCTCGAATAGAACGCACAGCCGCCCATAAAGTGATTCCACAACTTCGACACTTTTAATTAATACACTGATCTATTCTAAGGAGGTGGAATTGTCGCGTATTCTGTTCTGTTCCACTCAGATCAATGTATGGCCTTGCCGAAGTGTAGAGAACAGCCCTTGACTTGTGAGTTTCCTGAAAAGCGCTGGGGTATAACATGTGCTGTGATGCTCACTAATGGAACTCCATACACCAAATATGCTCAGCTGTTGTGATGTGGCCATCTGCTGTGGTAACAGCAGATGGCCATGCACAGTACAAGGAAAGATTGTTAAATTTTGTAACTTGTTCAGTGTAAGCCATTGAAATCTCATGTTCACGTTAAGGTCACAAGCAAATATATTACCAGCCAGGAACCCATAAATGCCACAAGTTGCAATGAAGCTGCCTCTCTCAAATTCTTTCTGTGTCACTACAACTTTTAGGGACAGTCATAGTAGCATGGGTATTAGGTACAAAGTTTATGGTCCATTAGTGGACACTACTACTGTTAACTGAAGAAATGTAGTGTGTTTATCACATGATAGGTGTTGGTGTCGGCCTACTTTATCCCTATAACTAACGTTGGAAATAGCCATGTATCACACTCCACACCGTGGAGGTTGGTCATGTGTCATAACCCTATGACGTGCAATTACACAAGCATGTTATTGTTTCAGGTGTTGAGGAAAGCAGTGTGTTGTACTGAGAAGTCTTGTAAGGGCCCTGGAATGTAGATACAATCTGTCCTTTAGAATATTATTAGATGTCAATCTCCGAAGTTATTGTTATAAAGGAAAATTTAGATATATATATATATATATATATATATATATATATATATATATATGTGTATATAGACCATGAGACCAGTGGTCTTGTTAGTACAAAATTGATATTGCAGCTACAGTGTTTCGGTTCCTAAACACCTGTAGCTGAAACTGAAAGTGTGTTTACTATTCACCTACAAGTAGAAGTTTGTAATGATTTTTATGGAATAGTATGCCTGGTTTACATATTTTAGAAATGACAATCCACACATGAAATTGCTAGAAGAAAATTTTTGTAACAATCTTAATACCAAATATTTTGAGAAAATTTTTGTTGATTTCGTGGTTTCCGGGCTAATAGAAAATTTCTATTCTAGATCACTGTATATATATATTCAGCAAATTTTTATTACAACACTACTTAACTTCGAAAATAGTCTTGCTCTAAATGTTTAGTCTATATGAAGACACTTACAAAGATCTAGACCTACTAAATTGACTGTTCTATATTTAGAGTATTTTGATTTTCAACAGCTTAAATGTAGTTGTAATTTTGACCACTCCCATCAATTCTTATATGTACTCAACCCATCCCCATCCCTCTGCTCTTTGTAATATTTTTTATTGCCAAGATACAATTAGACCTGTAATTTCTGCAGTATGGTGGTTATACATGACGAAAACTTTTTGAAGGAGTGCTTCAGACCTCCTAAAATTCTCCTCTAGAGAAGTGATCCGGATATGTAGGCTACAATGGACGATATCCGCAATGACGATAACTGTCGTAGCGTGATGTTATAATTGGAAAAATGGGAGTTGTAGTTTGGGGACTCTAGAGACTTTGTTGCACAGAAATCAATATAGACATTGTTCGTAGTTTTTTTTACAACTGAAACCAAGGTATAATATAGTCTCGTGTGGCCAGACCACTTTTTCTCCACACGGCGCTTATCGATTGGAAATTATAAGCATCTGTTCTGAAAAAGGGTCTGGAATGGTTAGCATAGGCAACTCGTTTCTAACACCCCCAACCACCATGTAGGTGTTAATGAATTCCAACAAGCCCTTGCCTACCAACAGATTCCATAGGATAGGTTTCGTGTGCTATCTAAAGTATGAGTATGATGACACCAAAGACTATGAGTATGATGACACCAAGTTGTTTCTTTTTGGGAATCAATTGACAGTTGCTCGCTATGTTACTGCGAGATACCCATTTACTAGTTGAAGACAAGTTAACAGGATTTGTACTGACTTGTGCAGGTTGGCATGCAAGAATTTGTCTTGTGGAGGTAACATACTGTTCAAAGCACTGTAACATTACATGTTTTCATGTAGATCATCTGGAAAATATTTTACTCCAAGACAACAGTTAATGGCAAAGGTTCACTTTACAGCCCAAGCATCTTGTGCACTGCACGGCAGTGGGGTCTGGTTCAAAGCACGAAACAAAAGCTTCAGAAGATTTTTTGCTAGTTGTGATGCATGCACTTAATTGTTGCTGCTGCAAGAAGTATACCTCAGACTGACAACTGCTGTCTAGCCTGTGCCAAAGCAATTGTCAAAAAGTTTGTGAAGATTGAAGTACAACTAACAGTATCTGTAAATGAGAATGAGACTTCTAGTGGTATGGTTTATAACTACTATGCCACTGACTTGTTGACATTTTCTTTAATATGGCATGGCTTTCATGATTCTATTAAAGAAGGTGACGGGAACCGCATCATGAAATATTGGAAATTCCTATTGCCAATATTTCAACAGACAGGCCACTACAACTATTCTAAGGAGGCTTTTATACTATTTGCTCAAACAAAGTTTTTGTCACAAAGAAAAGCTAGTGAATTGATGTGGAGTCGAAATGTGAACACATGCGGTAGACAAGGATGCAAGTTCATGCAACATTCCAATAGATTTACATATGGAACATCTTAATTGCAGGTTGAAGTCTATGATGGGGAATTTGCATTCTAATGCAAAACCCAGTGCCATTATTGGTGTTGCCAAATCACTTTTTGTTGTTGAGCATGTGTGTCAAGCCTTCCAAGCAAAAGCTGGGGCTACACCTAATAAAGGACACAGTTCAGTACCATCATTTGAAAAAGACTTTGAAAAATTCTCAAGCAAGTAAAAGATGAAAAGTTTTTTTTTCTTTGAGTGGCTATAAAAGCAATCCATTCCTTAAAAATTTAAAATGGGAGAACATTACTGATTGGGTAAAACAGAAGTAGATGTGTATTAATGGAAAATCATTATTATTATTATATGTTGACAGAAAACCAGTCTGAACAATCATACAAGATGCTGCATATATCACAACATCGACAATATTTTAAAGTCACTGTATCTTCACAAAACATGAAATTAGACAGGAGCAACTGACAACGACATAAACTTGCATTAACTAAATACTCCTTCATTGCCTTTGTGGTATTTTTCTAACATTGAAGGAATATAAAATAGCTTCTGATGGTGCACCATTTCTCCCTGCCCTGCTAGTTTCCTGTAGAAGCTCTTCTGAGGTGCACCCCAATTAATTATTCTGATGATATCACCACAATCAACACCCAAGCCAAATACGCTTGTAGCTATTACCAACCTAAGCGTAGAATTGTTCTTGCAAAATTCTTCTAGTATTTTTCCCTCATTCAAGAAGTTGTGGCTGCTGTAAACAAGTTTATCAAGCGGAATTCTACCAAGTTAGGCAGACCTGGTGGCTCTGTAATGTTGCTTTCAAGAGTCTTCTTTAAATTGCCATAAATATCAACAAAGTTCTACAAAAGAGAACTGTCTTTGGTGTGCTTGTACGACTGGTCAGAAGCTCCTTGCTAAGCAGTGCACAAAGTTCTGTCTGCTTAATGTGGTGTGGCTTGACAATGTATTTAATATTTCTCCGTCCCACATTGGCTTTTATCATAGCAGGTTCTTTCATTGACAATCTTTCTACTACACAATCTACAGTTTGTTTAGTTGCTGTAGCAGTCAAGGCTAGAATGTTTACTGACTTTGGTAGGATGCTACATAGTGTCCCAATTTCTGAAAAAGACTTCCTGAATGAATCTCCCCTATAGAAAACAACCTAGAATGCATAAGCCATATGATACCCAATTAAGTTACGTACCACATCTTCACATAGTGAGCTTCATCAACAACCAGTGCAACCTAATTATCTTGATAAACATCTTTCTGAAACATGGCCCTAAATTTCTTGTTGCCGATGATGCATTCAGGGCTGATATATACCAACTGAATTTTGCCCTGAAGGACTGCTGCTATAGCTGCTTTGTCATCTTGGGCACCTCCAACAAGCTCAGTTATTATACGTAAGTCAGTAACCTTCTTCTTTTGGTCCAGCATTAAAGCAGTAAGCGGAGTTACAACGACTACTATGCTCCCATTTTTATCTATGAAGATTAAAATTATTTACATTGCATTCATCACTACATAATTTATAGTATAAACTAACCATGAATATAATTAAAAACCCTTGGCAATATACCATAAATTATGGGCTTTCTGTAACCCGTTGGAAGGATCACTAAGGTGTTTTTACCAGCTACAAATGGTAAGGTAAAAATGAGGTAGCTATTTTATACACACAGACTGTAACCCCATGGTGTGAGTCACTTTTGTGACAGCGGAAGAAAAATCCATGCTTCACTTTAGGTAGCACACAAAACCTACGGAATCTGTGTGGGCGAAGGCTTGTTGGAATTCATTAACACCCTCCATGGTGATTGGGGGTGTTAGAAACGAGTTGCCTATGCTAACCGTTCCAAACCCTTTTTCGGATCAGGCGCTTATAATTTCCAATCGATAAGTGCCGTGTGGAGAAAAAGCAGTCTGGCCACGTGAGACTAGGCATAATAAAGGTAAGATGTAGTATGTGTATTGTAGGGATAAAGGCTTGTGCATGGTAAACAGTATTTTGACGATACAAAATGGGCTCATTTGGCAAAAGCAGACAAATTTCTTCAATGCATGCACAAATACATGCAATATAGTATATATGTGTGTGTCTCACCTTTGCCCTTGTTTGATTTTTGATTTTAGTATAAGTGCTATTATAGCAGAACACTACCTCACCCAATACCTCCCTGTACAAAGTCCCCACATTTCGGTGGCAATTTTGTTTTGTGACATCAAGTGATGTATTCGCAACATCACGAAATATCATTGCAGATACAGTATCGCTCATTATACCTCCGAGAGAACAACCGTGATGACATTAAAATGCACTGAAAATAGTTAGTCCCAAAATATATATGCATCCTAACAAGTATTGGTGGTAGTGATTCAGTTGAGAAGAATTTAACACATGATGTATACTAGATGATGTTATGCTTACTTACAACCAGTTGCCCAAATATTTGGTTATAGAAGGGAAATACCTCAGTCCAGTCCAGTGATTGTATCAACAACTAAGTGTGTGTGGGGTGTAACTAGGGAAACATCCACCAGTGGGCCGCCATTAACATTTTGCTGTGCACAATGATATTGTGTTTTTGAAGTAATACACTCTAATATAGCTCACTACTTACACATACTTCTCTTACTTATCACCATTGAATAGGCATCTCCTGGGACCATAGGGTTAAAAAAAAAAAAAATCTTACTCACTACTGTTGTAATGAAAAATTATATTTCTATACCTTTATGTGTTAAATACTGTAACACGTGAAAGTTAAATGTTTTATGTACATTTTATCTTGTTTTACAGCGGCTGTGGGAGCTTATCCCAAACAGCCATCAGCAGGACAAGGTGAGAAAGGAATAGAATAATTTGATCATGTGTGGAGTTGTGTAATATTTAATAGGTTACCCTCAGCAACAGACTGCACCGTATCCGACAAATACCTCACTACCTGGCTCAAACTCACCACAACTAGGAGGTGCTTATCCACCAGGTGCTTATCCACCACCGCAAGGGGGTGCTTATCCGCCACCTCAAGGGGGTGCTTATCCACCACCACCACCTGGTGCTCAAGGTGGTTACCAACAGGTGGGTGCTTATCCTGCACCTCCTCCGGGATACTCACAGTCAGGTATAACATGTAGTGACACTAGTGTGTGATAAATGTGAATAAGTAATGGACAACTTGTTTGACTATTGTAGTGGTCATAGTTGTAATCCTCTTCATTTGTTATAGTGGCCATGGTCAGTAGGTCCCAATCATACTGTAGCTAACAGCCCGCTTATACTAGCCACCTAGTTTGAACTATCTCGAATCAGAGCGATTTCCAAGTTAGTGTGAACTCTGGACTGAACCGTGTCGAACCACTCTGGAGTGGACCTGCTAGGGTTGGGGGTCTGGTTTGATCTAGTTTGCTCCACTTACCCAGTATAAGCAGATGCGGCCCTGCAGTTCGATTTGGCTCTAATAAATGGATTATATATGGAGAGCTACAGGTAAAATGGTGACTGTAATGATGAAATGAAGCAACAGCAAAGTTTTTAGGTGACGGTATGGAAGGACAACCTCAAGAACAACACAAGCACTCAAAAAAAAACAGGCCGGTACATGTGCAATTGAATAGTTAACTAACTCCACAGAATTGAGAGGTTTTTGCCAACACTTAAGACTTTATCATGCCTACTAACCTGGCACAAAAAAAGAGCACAAATCCTTTAACTCCATCAGCAATCTCTACTTTGATGAAACTTATCATTGTGGGTTTTAGTTTTTTTGGGTTTGGCCTTTGTTGTATAAACGGTGCTCAAAAATGATCTAGATTGCACTGAATTGATCTCATTCAGAGCGATCTGTAGTATAAACAGGCTGTAAGGTATACTTTATGAACCTCATTAAAATAAGACCACCCCATTATAAGTGATTATGTCAAGTAGGTCCCAAACATAGTAGCTATGGTGTGCTTCATGATTTTATTATAATGAGGTTTCAATTTTGAATCCATCTTAATAGATAACTGCATCAATTATTTGGCATGTTTGTTGTACAGGCTATCATGTAGTAGGAAAGGGAAGTGTGTTGACTTCTTGTTATTTTTCCTCTGTACAGTAGCACCACCTCAGCCACCACCTCAGCCACAAACTCAGACAGCTGTTCATGGCCAGTTTGATTCCGGTGCTAGATTTACTCCTGGAAGGCCAGTCAATGTTCCTGTGAGTGAAATTAATGGAACAAGTACCCTGTATGATATTTGAGAGACAACCCATTGTATTTTTACACATGTTAAAGGGAATTAGGGTTATGCTTCAGATCTCTGGTGGCCCAACCACATTGCTATGTCTCACTAAATTTGGTCATCATTATTCACTTCATGCAAGTGTTTTCACCCTGTGTAAAGACTGTTAATAAACTAGCTTGCTTACATAGATAGATGGGTTGAAGACCCACCTCATTGTCAAGAGAAGGGGCTTTAGCCTTTCACTTTGGATATTGCTTTACAATCCAATAGAGCATTCAGCTCTTACTCTAACAAAACAGTCAAGTACCTGTATGATTGTAATGAATAATGACCTGCCTGCCTGCATTGGTCAAAAACATAGCCCAGTGACTGTAATGTAGCCATCTGTGGAGTAGTCCAGTTCCTCTGTACACAAGTACACAAAAACATTGGATTTTTCAACTAGAGTAGGGACCATAGCACATCGATAAAATGTACTGAAACAAACTGGAGTAGTACATGATATTAAATCACAGTAAACTGTGATATCCCTACTGTGCTCAAGATACCATTAAAAAAGCACAATAGGGATATAACACTTCTTATTGCTTTACTGTGATTTAGTATTATGCACTATTCCAGCTTGTTTCAGTACTTTTATTGATGTCTCTACTCTAGTTTAAAATTCCAATTTTTTGTGTACTTGTTTGTTTGTAAAATAAAATTATGACTGGTGAACTCACGCATACTGTACCAAAAAAAAAAAGGTGTTGTGCACCCCAGCTACCAATTATCATCTGAAAAGTGAAGTATCCATTACGCTTCGTTGTCAGCTATGTTCTTCAACTCGTTACACAGCATTACAAATCAAGAACTGTTTGAAAAGCACCTCTGCAATCAAAGTAACCATTAGTGATGCACTGATACCTATACTAGTATCGGTATCGGTCCTATTTTGGCGGTATCGGACTTGTATCGGTAAAGCTATAAATGCCCGATACTTTAAAAGTGATGTCATTTAATTACTTATCAAGATGGCGGCATACATAGCGCATTGAACAGAGTTGAGCAAAAGCTGATATAAGCCATGAATTCCTTAAAAGAAGCCAGCTACTACCATTATTAGTACAGTGGAAACTGAAGTAAGCCACGGAATAAGATTCATTGAAGACATAAACTTATCTTTGCTCGTAATTGATAGCCACAAAACCAGCAAACTGCAGTTGATGGGATTAGCAAATGAGTTTAGTAAGCTAAATCACTAACTGTTTCTTGTGAGAAATGCCCGTGGGACAAAGTATTGGTATCGGATCGGTATCAGCCATTTCTGGCCTCAAATGTATCGGTATCGGATCGGTAGTGAAAAGTGGTATCGGTGCATCACTAGTAACTACTAAGATATATGGACAATTTATGTTACGAAGCCAGGGAAGCCATCACGTGTTACCACCATATCGACACCTTTCGCTGTCAGCCAAAATGAATTATACACAACGGAGGATACTGGTAAGTCCACGAAGAATGTGTTGTACGTTCTGCGGTATGCCAAAAGACACCTCTCGGGCTGAAGTAACTTTGAACAGTGAAAAAATCAAACCGGTAGCCTTAGCCGTTATCGAGTTGTGCTTGTCTGAAAGTATCAGTCAGTCAGGCAGTCGTAGAAAATTCCGTTTAATAACTTTAAAAAACTTGTTGAAAGCATTTCAGGTCGATCAGAAAGCTCAATCCTGATAGACTTTGAAGTATAAATACAAATACAGTGCATTTCAAATAAATTAAAGTCTTTGCCTAGCTCAAACTGTGGGCAGAAAAGTCCAATCCTGTGTTGATGGTATCGTTGCTATTACTGATGCAGCATTGCCACGTTGAACATCAATAGCAACCTTCTGAATAAAAAATTGGGTGGCCCTATTATCTCCAGACTGCTCCATTACCCAGGAACCTATCCACTGCACTAATGAACTTGCACATGATCCCCAAACACCCAGGATCTCTTGTTTGGGCTTAGTTTTACCTAACCAATACTGCCTCATTGTCGCCAGGGTAAATTTAAGCTGGTTTTTCATGACATTTTTATTGTGGGCCACGCCCACATTTTTGTGGTTCCTACTATACAGTACTATCATATTGTATATGATATTATCAATTTAGTTATTCATTCTACAGGGCCGGAGAAAGCAATTCTACAGGCCAAGGCCAGGGTACATACTACGAAATGCTGAGCACTTTGTTGTGTGAATGCTAGGGGGTCTGGGGGCATGTTTCATCAGGAAAATTGCATGCTCTGAGATTAAATCTGAGACAATTTTCAGCTGTAAATTCCCTAGCAAATTATTTTACTATAATCTTGTGTGTATTAATAAACTCACTGTGGCGGTATGTTGCTACATCATGTGTTCACATTAACTTCTTACATTATACAGTTGTAACACATGTAAATACAGTATGTTTCCCTTTTGTTATAACTACTATATGCCCGCAGCATGAATCTAACATTTGAAACTGATAGCTATATAACTAATTTTAATATGATGGAAGTCACAACTCAGTGAATAGCTGGCTAAGCACTAAGCTACAGTATATGCTTAATCTTACTCTATCATGCTATGCTGCAGTGCTCCACATGCACAAACAAATATTCATCCAGTTATGTACACTTCCATGCAAAGCTATGTATATTTCGTAGCTATTTGCTAGCTTCATAAAGCTGTTGACTAATAAATCAGTAAAATAAAAACTTGAGTGCTCTATTAGGGTACCGTTCTATTAGAGTGTTTCAATCTTTTCCATGACTGATTGTCATGGAGAAGGATTTAACAGTGTGTTCTACTGGCATTATATCACATGATGCTTTAGACATCTATTATTCCCAAAAACACGCCAGCATAATCGGCCAGTGCCTATCAGCCACTTGGATATATATTTTTAAACTTAATGCTGAAAAGTGGTCACTGGCCGGACTGCTTTCTCTGGACCTTGTTCTAAAATGTTTATGTGTTTGTCTTGTATGTTATATGTTTGGTTTATAATAACTTCCTTGCCACGTTTGTGCTGTGCGTTTTGCATGTATAGTCACACGTGTCTGAGGTATTTGTAATTGTGTCTTTTGAATGTTTACCTCTAGCCCCCACCCCCTGGATGTGCTCCCACTGCGGCACAATTGGCGGCACAACAAGGTCAACAAGTAGTGATGACACAAAACAAATCTGATAGTCTCATGGGGTCTGATGGAGGCTACACATGGTACTGATACTAAACGACATCGTGATTCAAATTTTTATCATTAATTGTATATGTTTGCTATGAAATATGCTATGCAATGCCGCCAATATGCGTATTAAAGAGATTTAGTGTATCTGTAGTATACGGAGGGGTTTCTACCGGTAGACGAATGTATTATAGTATACGGGTGTGATACTACCGAGTTATATCGTCACGAGTTGTCCCAGTTGTCATTTATTCGCGCACCTCGCAAAAGATGTCTGGAAAATCTGGTAAGCTTCAGTGTGTAGACTATACTGCATGCAGTCACAACACATGCACAAAATCACACACCTCGCGAGATAATTAGCGTTTAAATAGAGCATCATACATAGATCTTCTCCATGAGGTCATAGATAATGATGAGGTGAACCAGCAAATGTACGCCAGGCTGGCCATTGAATTGTACCAAGGATCAACAGTTCGCCTTTCCTTTCATGTTTAGTCCATACTTTTGTCCAGCATCTAAATCCCACACCATATGTAGTAAGGAAACTGACGGATTTTAAATCTTTATATAAGTCAATTTTATGTTTGTAATTATGTGTCTGTAATAGCTGTACGTTTCTCAGGGTATTATTGAAAAGCAGTATTTTTATACTGAGCAGTCTTCACTAAAAAAAACAACTGCAAATTACAAGTGGGTTGCACTCTACTCCTTTCTGTCACAGTAAAAAAATTTTCTGATACCGATTTTGGGAATTGTTCAGCAATACCAATGTTTACATTGGGATTTCAAGGAATAAAAATATCGACCAATATTGGTATTGTTTGAAATACCGATGTAAACATTGAACAATTCCCAATATTGGTATCAAATTTTTTTCCGTGTGTACTCTGATCTCGTCCTCGGTCAC